>NC_054481.1:3778946-4126446 GCF_017639515.1 Carcharodon carcharias | reverse complement strand
GGGGGCAACCTGCAGAGGAGGCAGCTCGACACATACTCAGAACTCCAACACATGTCTTATTGATGGTGATGAGATGGGGGAAGGGGAGCCTCAAGGTGTCGTGGCCAAGAGCCATCTGCTGGCATCGGCGCCACACCTAGTTGTGCCTCCTTGCCATGAGCGCTAAGATCCGTGTGTTATTCAAAGTGATGGACACCGAATGTGTCCAAGGTATCCGTTGGGGGAGGGGGTTGGGACCAGCCGGACTATCTTCTGGGGTCTGATCACCAGTAGTGTGGACAGGAGCCGCTGGAGGCCTCAGATGGGCCACTGTGGTTGGGGTGTGGGATGTGCGTGCAGAGTACATGAGCGATCAGCCCCAATAAATCCTCTTCTCTGTTCTGCAGGCAAAAACTGAGCACAACAACCAGGAGCATTTGCACTCTGGTGGTGGGCACGCTGTGCTGCACACACTGACCCACTTCAAGGAGCAGGCCATGGAGCTGGGGAGGAGGCAGGCGGACAGGTCAGCAGGTGTGGGTGAGGCTGGGGGGCAGTGACCAGGTATTTGAGGGCCACAGTCCCATCCACTCTGTCTCCCCACCATCCAAAGCACTGATGGTTGCTGCAATCGTTAATGCAGCAACACTGCTCGTTCACAGACTGATACAGTCAGACGTGTGGGTCATACACAAAGGTCCCTCGGCCCCTTGAGGATGTGAGTCACTAGCACCTTCCAAAGTCACCTTATCCCATTTGTGACCACTGTCCCCATGGTCTAACGTGCCAGGGCATCGCTGCTGCACAGCCAAAGACCTATTGCATCTTAGGAGGGTTTGTACCTCCACCACCCTTTCAGCCAGTGCGTCCCACATTACTCTGTCCAAAAGCTCCTCAGCAACTCACCTGTCAACCTCATGGTGCTCAACTTAAATAAATACCACCACGTTACTCATCCCTGCGCCAAGGGGAGATGTTGTCTTCTGTCCACCCGGTCTATGCCCCTCCTAACGGTATGAAGGTCAATAATGTGACCTGTCAATCTCCTGTGCTCCACGGCAAAAGTGACAAGTGTTTGCAATGTTTCCTCATCACTCCAACTCTCCAGGCCAGCATGCAACTAGGTCAGGAACCTCTGCACTCTCCCTACTCCAATCCCATCCCTCCCATGAAGCACAGGTCACAACTGGACGCAGAAGTGTAGATGTGGCCTCGACAGTGTTTTCTGCACTTGCAACATGACCTCCCTTTTCCTACATTCTATTCCTCAGCTAATAAAGGCAAGTTTGGCTTCGACCTTGTTAAACGCCTTATGTTCCTGTTCTGCTACATTAACGGATCTGCCCAGCAAGGGCTTTACTTTCCATGGTCCTACCATTTCTCCTGTATTCTTGTACTTCGCTTGTCTTGCTCAAGTGCCTAACCTCACACTTATCCACATAACATTCCATGTGGCATTCCTTAGGCCATCTGACCAGCCTGTCTGTATGTGCGGGTAATGTTTGGGCCTCCTCTTGACTATTTACCACCCCACGAATGTTCGTCTCCTTAGGATCTTGAAGGAGTGACTTATGAGCCTGGGGAGAAAGGGATGAAAGGTGTTACTGACTGAACGCTAACTGATGCACTGTCCTTGTTGTTAATTTCAGCATCACCACTGCATGGTCACCACCAGCACAAAGTCCAGAGCCCCTTCCACACCTGAGGGGCATCACTTGCAACTTGCATCACATCCTTTCAGCGAGCCAGGCACCAACGCAGTGGCAAACACTTCGGTGAGGAATATAACGTCGGCTAGTGTCCCAGGGCAGAGGGGAGAGGGCACTTTACAATCGCTGGAGGAGATGGCAGGGACAGAGAGTGCCGTTGGCACCAGCAGCTGGAGGACTGCAGGGGACCAGGCACATGCTGAGTCCGGCACTGATGATGTGCCTCTGGAGATGTCACCAATGCAGCAGCTGCAGGACAAGCGGCAGGGTGCGCGGGAGCATCTGGCAGGGTTGCATGAGGGTGTGCTTCAGTTGGTCTCTGTGGTGGAGGAGTCCTGGCACAGTGTCAGTGATGGCATGGACCTCAGGACAGAGCTTCAGGCTTCCTCCACTGAGAGATCGGCGACTCTCATGGAGAGGGGCTTCAGTCAGATTGAGAATCTTCTGATGGGGTTACACTCTGACCTGCAAGTCTTCACAGCGCTAATGGCCACTGCTGGTCATTCCCAATGTGGGAGATGTTCTGGGCACCAAGTGTCAGCACTCGGTGCCCATCCATCCACGGTGAGCAGGGAGGTCCAATGTGACCTCACGTTGGTGCAGCAGCTGCCTGTCGGCGCTGTGAGCTCCTCTCAGGGCACTCCCGATGAGGGCAGCAGCTCCTACCCCACTCTCCCAGTCAACGTTTCTTTCATTGAGGCTGCGACAACTGGGGAGGTGCCAGTTCTGGAACTGGCCACTCCCTCCCAGGCAGGGTCAGCACAGGCTTCACGGGCCAGAGGACACCCGCCAAGGTCATCGTGGATGAAGATCAATGCACGTCTGAACAGAGCGTCTGTAACCTGCTAGACACAAGTGTGGTCAGATGATTGGGAGACACCGCAAAGATCACCCACCGAGCCCTGGAAGGAGCCAGAAACATAGAAGTGGAGGGAAACTGTGACCTTCAAAGCCACTGGCTTGGGGTGTCCACCCACACAGTTAGGGGAGATCTCAGGGCCAATCATCTGACAGATAGAGTTGACTGTCTCCCTTGAGAGTCAGAGCCTCCTTCAGCACTGCACCTCAGACATATTGAGGCTGCTTTGCCGCCTGTTTACCCTGGCAGCAGGATAGTGGCATCTTCTGTGGCCCCTTCCACCTTGGACAACCTCTTGGCCCTGCGCCCCTTGTGCCTGCGCCTGGCCTCCCAAAGGTGGCTCCCCTGGAGGCTGAATGTCCACTCCTGGCCTCCTCCTTATCCTATCCCTCCCTTCCTCCTCAGAGGAGCTGCCTCCAGTGGAGATGTCAGAACCCTTACCCAGGCTAAATGGAGGCCTCTGGAAAGCTGCAGGCCCGATAAAGATTCCTGTCTGCAGAGAGCTGAGCTGAAGCTTCAAAGTACAGAGAAAGCTGCTGGAATTTGTTCTGAGCTGCTACTGATCACACAGGCAGGTTTAAAACATTGGCTGCATTAAATAATTCACATAAAACATTAACAACCCCACTGAGCCCACATATCCCGCCCGTGGATGAGGTTTGTTAAAATTCACTTACCCGCCTGCCCGTTGCGTCCGTGCGCCGAGCCGAAGATCGCACGGGCCCCTCAAAATCGGCGTCGATTGCCGAGGTAAGGGCCTTAGCAAGCCCTTTAATTAATGGGGGTCGAGTGTCGCACTTCATCGCGCGCCCGCCCAGCTAAATATCGGGATGCCGCGCGGTGATGTTGGGACACTCGCCCGAAATCAGGGCCCGCTACCCGCACGTTATCCAGAACATTCTGCCCGAATAGTCAGTCTGATCGTCTATAATCTAGAAAATATAGTCACCAATAAATTTAAAATGAATTCAGGAGAATGTGGAACTCACTACCACATGGGATGGTTTAGGCTGATTTGGTGATGAGCCTGGAATTTGCCTTCCCCGTTAATTTACCGTGACAAAATCAGCACTTTCTTTTCGGTGATAATCTTGTCATCATTTTCCTGCAATCCTCACGGTCTGACCACATTATGGGTATATCCTGGCAGGAAAATATCCCGAATGTGACAGTCCTCTCAAAGGCAGAGCTCTTAGGTTTGTTAGCGCATGTCAAACAGAGGCGGCTTTGTTGGCTCGAGCACTTGTACGGGATGGAAAATCGTCGCAGATCCGAGGACTTGCTGTATGGTGAGGTAGCCAGAGCCAGATGATTAGTAGCTTCAGGGATGCTTGCAAGCCTGGCCTGAAGGCCCTGGACATCAATGTGGGCTGGCGTGCACCACCACGATGACCAGTGGCCACATCAGCTTGGCAACAGACGCCAACACCGAAAGCAATGGCTCAAAATGTCACTCAGTAGCTTCAAGTCCGGCGCCTGTGGCAGAACCTGTCTCTCAAGGACTGGCCTTCACAGCCGTCAGAAAAAGCGCATCATCTGACAGCTTCCACCTGAAACGGGGTGTTTGCTGTGCGTCCCACATCTTTTGTAGATGGAAGGATGCCAGGACATCGGATTTTCTTGCTGTTCAGCTTCACACCCATATCCCTCACCCAACCTCTTATGAAAATGAGTTCAGTCACACTGAACATACGCCTTGTTAAATTTCAAGTTGTTCTTCCTTGTTCTTTCTAGCACTTCTGTGTCTGGTGATTTGTTCCTGCTGAGCGATCCCCAAACCACGATCTCGTCTATCCTTGTGTGCAGAGCTCAAGTAACGAGTGAATGTTTTACGATGCACTTTAGCTGCAATGGAGGTCCCAAGTATCACACATCATTAGTAAGAACTTCCAAAGTGTGAATTGAAATTAATCGGATGCATCTGTACAGTTAATTCCAAACCACTTTCCTCCAGTTTAACTGTGACACAATCTCTTCTAGTGTGGGTAATTTGTTGTGTTTTCTGAGTAGTTTTGCTCGAAGTGAGTGGATAAAGCTACACAGACGTCTTTCAATTCGGTTTGTGCAGATTCATTAAGAAGTGAACCTATTTAGTGAGCTCATCAACTAGCATAATTAAACCAAGTGATTTCATGCTGTTCTATTCTGTTTTGCCTCTGTCCTTCAGTATAAATGTGGTATGACTTGACGATCGGTCAAGAAGCTGTCAGGTACATCAAGTCATTACGTTTGGCAATGAGGGTGAAATAGTTCCAGTGCTGCACCTCACCTTGTGAATGTCAGTATGTCAGTCTTAAGAAAAAAGAAAACTATACTCACCAGTCCTACCATTCTTCAGCAGAATTGATCCTTACAATGTGACTACCGAAGGCGGGAGCCAGCATGTAGTGCACCTTGGTTTTTATTTCATGGAGAACAAAATTACCACGGAGGAGAAGCAGAACGCAATCCTTTTGGAGTGTCTGTGGTAGCAAGACATCCACAGTCTGACAGGGCCCAAACACGCCCAATTCTAAGTCCTTTAACGAAGTTGTAGATATTGTGAAAATGCATTACCAGCCGAAACCATTGGTAATAATGCAGAGGTTTAAGTTTAACTCCAGAGTAAGGGCCCCAGGAGAGTCCATCACAACCTATATAGCAAAATTGAAACAGTTGACTGAGCACTGTGACTTCGGAGACACACACTGAATGAGATGCTGTGGGAGCGATTAGGTTGTGGAGTTCACAATGACGCCATTCAGCACCGCTTACTTGCAGAGGTCAACATCGATCTGAAGCACGCCATGGGAATAGTACTAGCCATGGAAAGTGCTACGAGAGACTCGCTGGCTTTACAGAATGTACAACATGGTGCTGTTCTTCATATCAGGCAGGAACCTGCTGCTGGGCGTGACGTGAAAACCAGAGAGTCAGCGGCGAAGTGAGAGACAATCTCTGCTGCTAGAAAAATGAAAAGGCCTAGTGGAAGCATTTCAGCAGCGACTCCGAGCTTAATCTGTTACAGATGTGGGGGTAGCCACGTACTGGACATCTGCAGATTCAAGGAGGCAGAATGCAATTACTGCCACAAGGAAAGGTATGTAATAAAACAATGCAGGGCAAAGTCGAAACAGCCCATAAGGCAGCAGACCAAAAAGATTGAAGTGAATAATACAACAGAACCTGAAGCTGCCGATACCAACATCTATTCCCTGCGCAATATTGCAGCAGTAAAACTGAATCTATAACCTTCACAATCCAAGAGAATGGAAAGTCAGTAATAATGGAGGGAGATATGGGAGCCTCAATCACTGTGGTGGGAGAGCACACACTTAAATACATAAGTGAAGGCACCCAGCCACTGAATCTGGAGTAAACCATGGCTCAACTGAAGACATACACTGACATACACATATACTGGCAAAGGGCATCGCCACTCTACCTGTGTACTCCAGGGTAAGAGCCCCAGGAGAGGCGTGATCAACTATTATAGTCGCTTCTAGCCAAACTTGTCTCAGTGTTAACACCTGTACACTTGTTATTCAAAAAGAATCATCATTAGTTATGGAATCTGCAACAAGAAGAAGGGCCCCAGGGGTGGCCCTATGGGCAACAGACAGCCCATTTCCAGTGACCATAGTGACAGGTGAAGGACTTAGTCTTCTGGGTCGAGGCTGGTTACAAAAAAATCAAGCTCAACTGGTCTGAAATATTTCACTTGAGAACAGGAGGAGTTCCTGAGCTGCTAAGGAAATATAATAGTATATTTTGTAATGAATTAGGAAAGTTAAAAGGCTTGCAAGCAAAAATCTATGTAGAATTTCAGGCGACACCCCGTTTCTTTAAAGCCAGACCTGTGCTTTACGCCCTAAAAGAGAAGGTGGATGCAGAACTGCACAGGTTAGAGAAGCTGGGCATTATCCAGCCTATCCAATTCTCAGATTGGGCAGCACCCATAGTCCCTGTGGTGAAACCTGACCAAACTGTTTGCATTTGTGGGGACTATAAACTGAACGTGAACAAGGCAGCCAAACTAAATAAATATTCAAACCCACGGAGAGACGACTTGTCTGCAAAGTGAGCTGGAGGCAACTCCTACACCAAACTGGACATGAGCCATGGATACCAACAGCTCAAGCTGGGTAGCACATCTAGAGGGTATGTAACCATCAACACGCACAAGGGTCTTTATCAATATATTCACCTACCCTTTGGAGTATCGTCTGTATGTGCAATCTTCCAAAGGACAATGGAGAGTCTTTTGCAAGGACTTCCCTAGGTGGTAGGACACCTAGGTGATGTGCTGATCACAGGATCAACTGAAACAGGACACTTGACCAACCTGGCTGAGGTGATAAGAAGATTTTTGGAAGGTAGTAGATGATTAAAGAAAGAGAAATGTACATTCCAAGCGCCAGAAGGTTTGATCACAGGGTGGATGTCTTGGGTTTGCATCTGGTCAAAGAGAAAGTTAGGGCCATCGAAGAGGCGCCCTCTTCGTTCAGTGTAACTGAACTCAAGTCTTTTCTGGACATGATCAACTATTATAGTCGCTTCTTGCCAAACCTGTCAACAGTGTTAGCACCTTTACACTTGTTATTAAAAAAGAATCATCGTTGGTCATGGAATTTGCAACAAGAAGAAGCCTTTGTGAAAATTAAGAAGCTATTACACTCATCATGTTTACTGGTACACTACAACCCATTGAAAGAATTGGTATTAACATGCGGTACGTCTCCTTAAGGTGTGAGAGCTGTGTTATCACATAGGATGGAAGATGGATCAGGAAAGCCAATTAGCTATGTCTCCAGAACCCTCTCTGCAACCGAGAAGGGTTATTCCCAACTAGAAAATTAAGGTTTATCACTGGCATTCAGAGTGAAGAAACTCCACCAGTACCTGCATGAATGACATTTCACCATTGTGTCGGACCATAAACCACTAATGGGTTTATTCATTGAGGATAAAGCCATTCCGCCAATAGTATCAGCAAGAATTCAGCATTGGGCTTTGATATTATCTGCATATGAGTATAACTTTAAACACTGTCCTGGCTTGTCTATTGCAAATGTGGATGCATTCAGTTGTCTCCCATTACCAGACAGCATTGTACATGCTCCAGTGCCACAAGAAGTTGTGCTTGTACCGAATTTCTTGGATTCTTCACATGTGTGCAAAACAAATTAGGAATTGGATGAACAGAGATACAAGTTTGTCGAAAGTCTGAGACCTTATTTTGCAAAGGTGGTTGAATTCACCAGTGCTTGAAGAGATGAGAACATCCCATGCCTGAAAATCAGAGTTAAGTTGTCAAGATGGAATCTTGTTGTGGGGATCAAGAGTTGTTGTCCCTTTGCAAAGAAGAGAACCACTCTGAGCTTCACAGTGCGCATCCAGGCATTTCGAAGATGAAAATGCTTGCACTAAGTTCTATCTGGTGGCCATGGTCAAGCACTGTCCCTACTGTCAGCACCAAAAGAAGCTGCCTGTTTCAGCTCCACTGCACCCGTGGGAGTGACTTGGTCAACCCTGGGTTAGGCTACATATTGATTATTTAAGACCATTCTTAGGTACCATGGGTGGGATCTTCTGCACCAGCCCACTGCCACCATCCTCCGGTCCCACCGCAAGCCAAGGGACTTCCGGCTGGGGCAACGCCTCACCTGTGATGAGGCCAGAAAATCCCAGCCTACATTTTTATTGATTCTAATTGGATTTATTGGAGTCAGATCACCGACATCAAGTACAACTATCGAAAAGCTGCATCAATGTTTTAGTATACGCTGCCTACGGGAAGTCACTGTTTTGGATAATGGTGCAGCCTTTACCAGTACAGAGTCTCAGAGATCCATGAGTTTAAACAGAGTCAGGCATATTAAAACAGCTCCATATCGTCCCCCATCAAATGGGTTAGCTGTAAGAGCTGTGCAAATTTTCAATTCTGGAATGAAGAGGTTATCAGGAGGTGCTCGAGAAACTCGGCTTTTCCACTTTCCTCTTGGTTACCGGACTATGCCTCATCCAATGACGGGTTCAACACCAACTGAATTGCTGATGAAACGCCACCTACATACAAGGTTAAGTCTGGTGTTTCCAAACTTAGAGGGGAAGATAGAGAAGAATCAGAGTAATCAAAAATTGAATCATGATACTCGGAGCAAAGCCCGCAGATTCACTGTAGGCGACACATTTTCATGTGGAATTTTGGAAAGGACCTTGTTGGGTTCCTGGTACAATTGTCTCAGAAACTGGTCCCTTGTCTTTCAGCTGGAAGTGGAAGACCCAGTTGTTTGAAAACATGTGGATCATCTTAGGAATAGAGAAATCCCAACAACCAGCTATTCCGGCTGTAAACCATTAAACCCTGAGGTGACTGACTGACCTAGAATAGACATGCCTAATGTTCCTGTAGAGTTGCCAAACCCTGAACTGCCACTTTCTAATGATGTACCTGATGCTGCAGTTCCTGATCATGTCGATCCAGTGGAAGAATCTCAAGTAGTAGAGCTATGCTGCTCTAACCAAATAAGGAAGCCATCTCAAAGGCTTAATCTTTAATCCCCAGAGTTATATATATGTATATGTTGTGGGATATTCAAATGTTCTCTGTAAATAAAAACTGTAAAAAAAACTAAAGGGGGAGGAAATGTAGTAATTGAAAGTATAGTCTTTCCGACTGCCAATCAGAGGTCACGTGATTGTTCTTGGAGACTCTGACCAATGAGCCTTAAGCACAGGGCTTTCTATTGGAGGACCTGGTTCAAGCATGTGGCTTCTGAAAAGCCCTCTGTAATAAAGTTATCTGTTTCAAGTAGAAACCTGTCTGGTATGTCAAGTCATTACAAAATGGTAACATCCTACAAGGTTCAAACACGTTGAGCTGAGTTTTACTGCAATGGCTGAAGTACGGCTGCGGGACTGAAAGTGAGAGACAACCTCACGTAGGGGGACACTGGAACCCAGAGAAGCGTCTTCCCAGTGGTAAGCAACCGCTGAGGCTGAAGCTGCAGGATGAGGGCAATTGGATGGTCTGGGGCCTAAGATGCTGGGGACAGACAGGCAGGCCCTGGTGATCAGAAAGGGGGTGGACAGGTGTCATCATTGTCACGGGACCTGTGGGAGGACCCTCTGTGGGCCAGGGAGTGCCCAGACAGGAGGCCCCCTCTGTTGCCAAAGGCCTGGTAAAATTCTAGCCTGGCTGTACATTGTGGAACAACTTAATGCTATGTTCATGGGCCAAATAACTAAGACTGAGCAGAATCAGTATACTCATTGAAGAATGAACTTGAACTCTCTGCTCCTGCGTACAGACTTCATAAAGCAGCTGCAGCCAATAGCCTTTGTAGAAACTGCACTCTTTCATCTTCCTATCGTCCAAGTGCCACAACTTTAGATATATTATGGAATTGTCTTTGCTCTCACAGTGATTCCTTTAAGTGGATCATATCTGTTGCGATACAGAAGCTGCACCTTATCAGTAGTCTACACTTGCAGAGCTGTGAATCCTGCAGGAACACTAACGACCTGATTTTCAATAATCTGCATATTGGATTAGACATAGATTAACGCAGTGCTGAACACTCTTCAAACAGGGAAATACTAAGATCAGGATTTTTATAATATGAAAAAATGAAAATAGCTATTTACAATTAAATTGAAAGTGAAGCATCAAATAATTCAGCAAATGTTATTCATACAATTTCAATGTTTATTTGCCTTTCTTGAGAACGTTCTGGATATTAATATTTTTTGCCTTGACAAATTCCAATTTCTTTTCGTCAAACACCAATTCCATTTTTATTGTTTCATTGTCAATTGCTATTGAATGATAATGTACCTCAAACCCAGAACACTTCTTCAAATCTTAGATTCAGAGCATAGGATATACATACAACCATCAGCTTGCAAGCTATTAGGGCCTTCTGGCCATTCTCACCTCATCTCATCTCATCTCAATTGGAGGAGACAGTGGTATAGTGGCCTAGACTACAAGATTGTGACTTAGAGGCTCAGGTTAATTCTCTGGGGGCCTGGGTTCAAATCCCACCATAGCAGTGGGTGGAATTTCAGTTCAATGAATAAATCTGGAAGTGAAAGCCAGTCTCAGTCATGGTGACCGTGATATCTATTACTGATTGTTGTAAAACCCATCTGGTTCACTAATGTCCTTTAGGGAAGGAAATCTGCCGTCCTTACCTGGTCTGGTCTACATGTGACTCCAGACCCACAGCAATGTATTGATTCTTAACCGATCTCTGAAATTGCCTAGCAAGCCACTCAGTTCAAGGGCAATTAGAGATGGGCAACGAATGCTGGCCTTGACAGTGACACCCCCCATGTCCACAAAAGAATAAAGAAAAGAAAATTCTCATCTCACCACTCTGGAGATATTATCAAGAAGATAAAGTTATGTGGAGCAGAGGGAGAATGTTGGTCCATCCAGCTCATCGATCCATTGAAGCCAACATTCAGGACCAAAACGTTAGGTGGCAAAAAAAGGAAGTGCTGCAGGAGGGGTGTTAGCTCATATGGGGTTTAAACAGATTATAACATGTCAGCCGGATTTGCAGCATTGAACTCTGATGTCGAGAGTATGAAGGTAACGAGCGCAATGCAAACTGGAAGGTAAATATCCATCATATAACTGATGAGAAAATTCTGAGACTAGGGTTGACAACTGTTGCAAAACATTACATGCACTATATCACCAATTATAAGAACACACGTTCATTTGATCAAGGGCTATGTACCTATCATGATTGGCTACTGATGAAGGTCCACAGCTCCAACCAGCAGAGCCACCATTCTATTGGATATTTAAATAAATTGATCGATCCTGAACTTCAAGTAAGGTGCCTCACTTGAAAGGAACATGGATCAGAGAATCTGGCCAAAATAGTTGTAGTTTTATCTTTGACCCATGCACCCTTTGAGCGCAGTAATCTACTGTGAGCATATAGGATTGCTGAATTCAGCCTAAGGTGCAAATCCATGCTGTGCTCTAAGAGATGAAGACAATGCATTCTTACATTTTATGGTGAATTGCGCTACTCATGATGCTGATTGTGAGGAAATGTCATGCCTGGTGTCTATCGAATAAAAGTTCAATCTCATACTGGTTAAATCTATTCTTGGTTCATTCCATGTGACATTAAATGCATGGGTCCACTGGACATGGTCAAGACAATGGGCCCCTGTTATAGTGCTGAAGACCTGCACACCTAAACTATCCATCCCAGTTGCCAAGTGCAGCCAGGACATTGGAATCTACCCCAATAATGAGAAAAACGTGCCAGGTGCATCCCATTCACAAAAAAAACCAGAACAAATCTAACCCGGCCAATACTGGCCAAAATTCTAAACAGCTAACAGCAATGGGATGGGAGGAGTAATCAACAATCCCATAAAGTGACATCTGTTCATTAATAACCTGCTGACCAGTGTTCAGTTTAGTTTCCGCCAGACTGCCTATCTCCGGATCACAACCCAATCTTTATGCAAACAGGGATACAAGTGATGAACACCGGGGGAGAGGTAAGAGTAGCTGTTGTTAATATCAAGGCAGCATTTAACCAACAGGGTGACCAACTGCCCCAGATTTTCTCTCTCCACAGAGATGGTGCCAGACCTGCTGAGTTTTTCCAACACTTTCTGTTTTTATGTCATGACCCTCGATTCCCTTGTCTTCATAATTGGGCCAGTTCTCACTTGGTGTACGATTGACCCTTTACCTCAAATTTTCAGTTGCAACTTGGGGTCCTCAGCACTTCTATAAGTATCCATGATTTTTTCAAACATTAATCTATTTCATTGACTAGTCTTTTTCCATCTTATACCGTAGACTCTCTTGCCTTTGGTTAAGCAAACCATAAGTTTACAACGCACATGATTTAGTGAAATGTTTATTCAGTCCTGTCTTCTCATGCAGAATGACTGATGTAGTAATCATATTCTATTGTGTAAAATAATACTTTTGTTTCAGTGGACAAACTGCCAATAATAAATAAAACAAACAGAAAGATCAAAGCTACCGATTCTTCCTCAGGACCACTGATCTGGACAGATGCCCAGCTGAAGAACTGGAAGCTGGGTATCTATTCCCTGTTCCTAAGGTAATTCATTGTTCAGATATAACAGTCTGTCCTTATAAATATTATTGGATCCGATCCCAGGCATCACATCTGGCCAAAGTGCTCTGAAAAACATTTTTTAAATTAAAAAGTCAATTTTTAAAAATGCATTATTAGCCTACAAAAAAGCAAATGTTTGTATAGACTCGGTGTTAGATTTCTATCAATTTTGAGACATATTTAGAATGTTAAATGAAGTAAGATGAAGTCACTACCTCAAATCTGCTGCTAAAACACAGCACCTGAATCTCCTTCTTAGAAAATCACTTTTAAGACCCGCCAGTTTCTCCATCTCATCTAAAAGGGGTCAGGGAATGTGGGTAACATCCTTGGCTCCTTTACTCCAACTTTCTTCCCAAACCATCGCTGATACTTTCTGCCATAAACGGGAAAATTCTAGAAAATATAGAATGGACTGGTGGGAATTGACAGAAACAAGAATCCTTCAGCAATGATGTCACACAAGGTGGCCATCCCCACAAACCACAAACAGCATTTGTTTCTGCTGTCTCAGGGTGTTCGGGCAGATCAAGGGTTAATGTGGGACTGGGGAAACGGTCCCGCCCCTGGTAGGATTGGATTGTATATAGTTATGGGTTAACAATAAGCGGTTTTGTGGTCAACCATACAAGCCCCCAGAACTCTCAGTGAGACACTAAACAACCTTACAACAGTTTCCAACACAGCGTACCAACAATCCTTCTTCTCAAGGGAAATCCCACAGTGGAACAAGCTGCCAAAGGAAATAGTCACAGTCCCATCACTGGAAATCTTCAAGACCCATCTTTAGACCATCTCCAATTATAAGTTTTCATTATCATGACCACCATATCAATGGGTCATGCCTGGTTCAGCTGGTGCTAACCACATTCATAAATGCTGGTGGAATACGAATGTTAGTCTACGATGCCAACACAAGCAAGGCAGAAGCAGAAGCAGATTTTAAGCGATAGTTGGAGTGTTAGGAAGTTATTCCTGAGATCGACACCACAATGAGGAAACCATTTTGAGCACTGATACTGAAGGTTGGTGTTAGTTTGTCTGTATATCAATCCAGCTGATGATTTGGAAATTCAGCCAGGACTTTTTAAGCTTTGTATTGGAGACCTTGGATCTCCAAATTGGGAATCCTTCAATTCTTATGCAACAACCAAGGAGGCATCACTGAAACTGTGACATCTCTATGTGTTAATGCCCAATTACACTGGTCCATAGTTTGTTTGCAGTTTGTGCCTTGGGCTGTGCTTCCTCCAAAAAGATTATGTTGACTGGTGGCTGAAGACTAGCAGCCCAGGCACACCAGGAAAGCAGCACTTTCTCCAGCAGTTAAGTTCACAATTACCCTGAATTTGTTCATGGTTGTGTCCTTCCAGGCAGCAGCAGGTGACCTGCACCACGTCAGTCAGGAAGCTGCTCACCATTGCATCAAGGTGGTCACTAAGGACAGAGTGCGTTTTATCTGTCCTAATGGAAGAAAACAAACAAAGAGATGGAGCTATCCAGATCTACAGACTGACAGGGTTCACACAGGTGCAAGGAAAAATAGATGAAACTTATTTACCATCCAAAGCCCCATTGTCACCACACACCCCACCCCCACACTGCTGTCTCTTCCCCCCACCACCCCATACCCACACCGCAGCTACCTTTTTACACTTTTGCACCCTCAATTTTATGAATAGGAAAGATTTCATTGTATTAATGTCTGGTTAGTGTATGAGTACAATCACCATACCTCGTGCATCAATAACCAGAAGCTGCCAGTCTGACATCTTCCGAACCTCCCAAAAGTGAAAGCAGATGGAGAAATGAACTTAATTCTTTTTTAGTTTTATTTATTTTACAGAGCAGCATATTCATCAAAAGAAATGCCAGTGATTCCAATCGACCCCTCAAAACTACTAAAGACAGAAAAACAGAACACAGTAGGTGCTGGGAATTGGAAATAAAACAGAAAGTTCTGGAAATCCTCAGCAGGTCTGTGGATAGAGAAATATCCACAGTGTTAACATTGAGTTGTATATGACTCTGCTTCAGAACTTCTGAGTTCTGAACTTGTGCTGGCAGACCTGCTGAGTATTACCAGCACTTTCTGTTTTTATTACTGAAGAAAGAACTTTTTTTGTTCGTATCGTGTCTTTGTGCCTTTTCAACCTCAGGATTTCCCAAAGCACTTTGCCGCTAATGAAGTTCATCACTGTTATAGACTAGCCATATTGGACCAACAGCAAACCAGAGTTTGCTGCGTCCACACAGCTGGCACAATCTATGCTTCTTCGAAGGAAGAGCAGCTCCACGTGGATAACTTGACTGAGGAGAAAAGAAAGTTGCAGCAAATTACGTTTACTGCATCACACTGATATAAACATTTCTACTCTGTCCCTTTACATTTTTACATGTCCTATATGCGTAATATATAGATTAGTTAACCGACTCAGGGAGGCTTAAAAATTGGTTTGTGCCAGCGTTCAGGCGTGTGCAGAGCGCAGGGAATAATTCCTACCCCAGAGCGGGTGGACCAGCGTCACACCCAGCGATGGGCATCATGTGCCTGAGATCGTTGAGTTGCGGACACTTGCTGGGTTGTCTCCAGGCTGCTAACTGGGGAAGTGGTTTGAAACGTTGACCCCCTGCCTAATCTGCAATGAGGAAGAAAGGCTCCAAACACGCCCTGTAGCGATGGTCTTGCAATGGAACCAGTATTTTTATAAAAACGTACCTTTTCGGTGATAGACTCCTTTAAGACCTATGACACTTAGGCCATGTTTCCTGGAGCTGGCTTCATGTAGCTAGGCAATCCAATTCTGCATGGAGGGCCTCAAGCAGTTGTAAGGTCCCCTATTTTCATATTAAAAGGATGTTTGTCAGTGAAACGGGGGGGGGGACACCTTCCCCTCCATTGTGAGCGTGCCTGTCATTTTAGTTGACATCTATACTGAAAAAGAGGTGAAGCACCATCAGGTTTGTGGCCCATGTGACACTCCTACCATGTTAAATGCTCATGTTCATGTGGATTGTCTTATTCAGTTTCAAGGTACTGTTGCTAAACATAAAAATGGATAAAATAAGGAGAAATAGCATGGAATTGAACCTGGTCTAGTCCTTCATGAGTTAAAGGAAAGGAAAATCAAAACAGCCAGATTGCACGCCACTGAAATCCTAACCTGGTTTATCTATCTGAATAATTTAACTCCATTTTTAATAAAAGCTTTTTCATTAGGTCACTGCTTCAATAATGTTACTACTCTTTCATTTACTGGATGCAGTAAGTAGCTCCCATTTCATGGCAGAGTTTGCATCTCACCGGATATTGGTTTACTTCGCGATCATTTCCATTAGCCTATAAAAGCAGTGTGGTATTTTTCAGTAAATGGTGAAATTTAGATTTATTTCCTGAGAAGTAAGACCAGATATTGGCAGAAACACAAAACCAGCTCTGTGACAGTGGTGAAAGGATATCTCCGAGATATGTAACAGAGGTTTGCTGACACTCCTCCGGGGGTTTTAGACTGGGGACCAGTCTAACCTTCAAGAATTTTCTGTTTGCTGTGTCTGCCAGAGTCGCCAGGCACAAACCGGCAGTGCACAAGCCACAAGAAAGTTACAGAAATAGATCAGGAGTTTTTAGCTTATGAAGAAATCATCTATTGGGGTTCACCTGTGTGATTGCCCCCATGGGGAGATGTTACCTTTTAACAGGGCTGCCCTGTGAAGGTGTGTTGAGTGGACACCAATATTTTACCCTAACGGGGAAAGGAAAAGTGGGAATGGGATTTAACCTTTGCCATGGGGAGGGGAGTAAGGTTGAGAAGATACCCTGTAACTCCTAAGCCCCAAGCAAGCTTAAACATTAGGTAAAATCTTTCTGTAACCAGAATGAAACCATGTAAAGAATTCAATAGTTCATTAGGTATCTGTTGATAACTTTATAGGGAAGCTGGATTGTTATCTGTTGAAAGGAAGTCTAGAGATCTTAGTAAAACTATAAAACTGATCTAACCTCTGAGGTGGGTTTCATGTGGTGAGATGGAGGTAGGAGCCGGACACTTAGAAGTTCAAATTTTCTGTGCGTCCTGCAGTTTCTAACTACAGGACATCTTTTCTGTCAGCTTGCTGCCTGACAGCCTGTCCGCTTGCTGCCTGATGGCCTGTTGGGTGGGAAACCTGCTGCACAAATCTGCAGCCAACTAGAGGTGGGGAGGGAGAGAGGGGTAGCTGGGAGAGAACACTGGGTGCGGTGGTGTTGGAGGGAGCAACAGAGGAGCAGCCAGTGGTGGAGGCGGGTGGACTCCGATCACTAGAGGGGAAGCAGACAAATGTTGGGGATGGGTATAGAGGGAAGCTTGCTGGCTGTGGAGGAAACACCCTTCTTCCTCCTGACCCACAGCCTGTTCTGTCAAGCCTTTTACCTTATATATTCAGCCCTTCTCGCCTCCTTTTGCCTCCCAGGTTTCCCAAAGCCAAGCAAACCTGGCCTACAATGGTTAAAAACAGAATCACTGTTAAAATGAAGGCACCAGGACGTCCCTTAAAATGGTTTCAGTGGCAGACCGACTTTCCGTGGTTCCACCATCATCCCACTTCTCTACAGGCCTGAGGCTGGTTGGGTTCCTGTTCCACTTTTCCAGCTTTATAAGCTCCCACCCACTTGTTTTGGTTAAGATTAGCCACAATGTAATTTTCAGATGGGGGAGGGAAAGTTTCTTAAATTGAGGGGATAATGTGTCTATGTGGGGAAGGACACAGCAGGCCCGGTAATAGATCAACTGCTGTCCTTCACTCCCTCCAAACCTTCCTGTGTTCTTAATATCTTTGCAGTCTTGCTGAAAGCAGTTCCAAAGCTGAGGTTTTTTTTTGTTTTTAGCTTTGTCACCTGGTGCTGGTTGGCTATGCAGCAGCTTCTAGATTGTCGACACGTCCTTCAGACTGAGGCATCCTGAAGGTGAGAAGAAAACAGAAAAATGTTAGAAAACTACTTTAAATCTCACCAGATTTCCCATGGCACTGTTCATGGTAAAGCAGATGGTATTTCTCCTTTATGAGGAAGGAACATTGTCCCCTCGGCAATACACAACTTATTACGCTGCTGGTACGTTGCAGCTGTGTGGAACCTACCTAGCCTAATGCTTTCAGACCACATAGAAATATTAGGAATATAGGGTAGATGAGTTTCAAGGCATGGGGCATTTATTTGGACATGAGGGTACCGGGTAGGGACCCTAATGACTTCCCGCCTCCACCCCGAATAAATCCATAGCAGGAAGACTCATCAATGACCTTCTCACCCGCCACCAATTGAGACCCACTGAAGGTCCTCATCCCACCACCACTGGTATTCAATCAGCGGTGGAGGGGTAGGTCACTGGGGAAGCCGGAAAGCAAACCCGCTGGGGCTGCTTGAGGGTTCTCAGGGCGGGGAGTGGCCCCTTGTTCAAGGACACTCAGCGCCTGATCAAGACACCCAGCATTGGGAAGGGGGAGAGGGACCCTCTGGGAGCCACCCACCCCCCTTGCTGCTGAACTCCCCCTCTCCTACTACCCTCACCCTGTGACCACATCCCTGTGGCCCGGGTCCCTTGACGATCCTAAGGCTCTCCATGGATGCATTACTGGCGGCTGCCACCAGCTCCCCTGATTGGCCAGCAGCTCTCTGTGGGTTGGGATTTCTGTCCCTGGGTTCCTTGATCCTGAAGAAGATCTGCCACTGTCCATTTAAGTGACCGAGAGACACTTAATATAGCGGGCTTTCTCCAAAGGAGGCGATACAGGTTTAAACTAGAATGGCAGGGGGATGGGGACCTGAGCTGGGAGACAGAGGAGGGGGAAACAAGGATAGAAACGAAGGACAGGAAAGTAAGAAGCAAAAGTGGAAGGCAGAAAAAACAAGGGCAAAAAAAAAATGGGGTCATAGTGCAAAATAAAGCTAAGATGACTAACCGGGTTAAAAAGACAAGTCTAAAGGCATTGTATCTTAATGCATGGAGCATTCCCAACAAGGTAGACAAATTAACAGCACAAATAGATATAAATGGTTGCAGGGTGCAGGGTGACCAAGGGTGGGAACTGAACATCCAGAGGCATTCAATATTTAGGAAGCACAGACAAATAGGGAAAGGATAGGGTCGCACTGTTAGTAAAGGAGGAAATCAATGCAATAGTGAGGAAGGATATTGGCTTAGGAAATCATGACGTGGAATCTGTTTGGGTGGAGGTAAGAAACACCAAGGGGATTTCACGAAGGCATTTGATAAGGTCCCATATAAGAGGCTAGTGGGCAAAATTAAAGCACATGGGATCGGGGGTAATATGGTTGACAGGCAGGAAACAGAGAGTAGGAATAAATGGGTCTTTTTCCCGACAGTAGGCGGTGACTAGTGGTGTACCGCAGGGATCAGTGCTTGGGCCCCAGCTATTCATAGAAACATAGAAACTAGGAGCAGGAGTAGGCCATTCAGCCCTTCGAGCCTGCTCCGACATTCATCATGATCATGGCTGATCATCCAACTCAATATCCTGCTCCCACTTTCTTCCCATATCCTTTGATCCCTTTTGCCCCAAGAGCTATATCTAACTCTTTCTTGAAAACATGCAATGTTTTGGTCTCAACTACTTTCTGTGGTAACGAATTCCACAGGCTCATCACTCTCTGGGTGAAGAAATTTCTACTCATCTCAGTCCTAAATGGTCTACCCCGTATCCTCAGACTGTGACCCCTGGTTCTGGACCCCCCTCCATCGGGAACATCCTTCCTGCATCCACCTGTCTAGTCCTGTTAGAATTTTATAGGTTTCTATGAGATCCCCCTCATTCTTCTGAACTCCAGCGAATATAATCCCAATCAACTCAATCTCCCTCATATGTCAGTCCCACCATCCCAGGAATCAGTCTGGTAAACCTTCGCTGCACTCCCTCTATAGCAAGTACATCCTTCCTCAGATAAGGAGACCAAAACTGCACACAATATTCCAGGTGTGGTCTCACCAAGGCCCTGTACAATTGCAGCAAGACATCCCTGTCCCTGTACTTGAACCCTTTGGCTATGAAGGCCAACTTACCATTTGCCTTCTTTACCGCCTGCTGCACCTGCATGATTACCTTCAGCAACTGGTGTACAAGGACACCCAGGTCTCGTTGCACATTCCCCTCTCTCAATTTATAGCCATTCAGATAATAATCTGTCTTCCTGTTTTTGCTACCAATATATAATGATATATATAAATGACTTGGATGAGGAAACCAAATGCAATATTTCCAAGTTTGTTGATTACACAAAACTGGGTGGGGTTGTGAGTTGTGAGGAGGATGCAAGGAGGCTTCAGGGTGATTTAGACAAGTTGTGTGTGTGTGTGGGCAAACACATGTCAGATGCAGTATAATGTGGATAAATGTGAAGTTATACGCTTCATGTGAAAAACAGAAAGGCAGAGTATTACTTAAATGGTGATATGTTGGGAAATGTGGGTGTACAAAGGGATCTGGGTGTCCTTGTACACCATTCAGTGAAAGTAAATAGGCAGCCAAAGCAAACAATTAGAAAGGCAAATGGTATGTTGGCCTTCATTGCAAGAGGATTTAAGTGTTCAGAAGTAGGGATGTCTTACTGCAGCTATACAGGGTCTTGGTGAGACCACACCTGGAGTATTGTGTGCAGTTTTGGTCTCCCTACCTGAGAAAGGATACACTTGTCATAGAGGGAGCACAGTGAATGGTCACTAGGCTGATACTGGGGATGGAAGGACTGTTGTACGAGGAGAGATTGGTTCGACTGGGCCTGTGTTCACTAGAATTTAGAAGAATGAGAGGGGATCTGATTGAAACATATAAAATTCTAACAGGGTTAGACAGACTGGATACAGGGAGGGTGTTACCCCTGGATGGGGAGTCTAGAACCAGGGGCCACAGTCTCAGGATATGGGACAGGCCATTTAGGACTGAGATGAGGAAAAACGTCCTCACTCAGAGGGTAGTCATCCTGTGAAATTCTCTACCACAGAAGCTGTGGAAGCCGGATCACTGAGTATATTCAAGAAAGAAATTGATAAATTTTTGGATATTAGGGGCATCAAGGGGTATGGAGAGAAAGTGGGAGTATGGCGTTAAGTTAGAGGATCAGCCATGACCATAATGAATGACAGAGCAGGCTCAAAGGGCTGAATGGCCTACTCCTGCTCCTAGTTTCTATGTTTCTATGTTTCCAACCAGCTCTCCAGCTGGCAGGCAAAGCCCCTGTTGCCTGCATTAAATACTGCCCACAGGAACAGGAGTTGGCCATTCAGCCCCTCAAGCCTGTTCCTGGCTGATCTGTATCTTAACTCCATCTATCTACCTTGGTTCCATAATCCTTAAGAACTTAGCTTAACAAAAATCGATCATCTGAACTTCTAAGATCAACTTGAGTTCAGAAGAAATGATCAGCTTTCCTTTGCTACTTTACAGTTTTTGTTTTAAAATGACAGAGGAGTTAGAATGGGTGACAAAATCTGAAAGTACACTAGAAGATTTCTGGTGGCAGTGCTCATTAGGTTACGTTGCTTTGTTGCAGTCTATGAGGGTGCATATCACCCAAAAGGAAGAAGATTTCAATCTGTTTGTAATAGTTGGATTCAGAGACAGTGTGTCATGAAGCTATTAATGTATATAATGTTATTGGAATTTTTTTTTAAATAGAGGTTTAGTTTGTGGTTGTGTCTGTGTGTGTTTTAATTGGATTAAAGCCAGCTAGGTGCTGTGATGTCTAGTAGTTTTGAGATGTAAACAGAGGTAGAGGTACATTTGCATTTTGTCGAACAGAGCATTAAAAAAGGGAAGTGAATTCTGGGACCTAGCTAGAAGAGACCAAGCAATGTTTATACTGCTAATAAAATTGGTACTATGAAAGGGGTTTTATTGTTAGAATAAGTGGATTTCAAAGGGACTGGTGATACAATGAGAATTTACATTCAAAGAGAAAGGCTGGGTATAACCTGAGGGGAGTTTGTGTGTGCAAAGCAAAGGCAATGTAACATCAAAGCAGCTGTAAGCTTACAACAGTCTCCAAAGGAACCAAATGGAATTTGTAAGGTGAAAATGCTTTGCCTGGCATCTATTTATATCTATTGGTTATTGTTGCCTTAGTGGAGGTTAGTTGGGGAATTTGTTATAAGTATGATAGTAGTCATTTGTAGCCATGTGTATATGTTTAATTTGTTGTAAATTAATAAATGTCTCACTTAATTTGATATAAACCTTTCGAGAACTGGTGGTCTTATTCCTGAATCAGAGCAGCATCTCAAACATACCCAATTGAAAATATAGGTTGTGGCAGCTGTTTAAAGTCTCCCTCTGGGATTTTAAGTAACTCCGCCTTTAAAAATTGCTGTGTCATAACAAACAGATGACCATTGTCCATACGTTCAGGAGGACGATGATGACATCCAGTGGGGACACTCTATAGACCCTCACATAGTTTATGTGAGTGCCTGGCTGAGGGCAGATCGCTTGCGTTCTGTGAACAGGATCATATCATGGAGACGCAGCGGGGAAACTTTAACTTCTGACCCTCTGGCATCCTTTGTGAGCCGAACCCTTCAGGACCGCACTGTCACCGGACACAGATGCTGATGAGATGGGGACAGCTGCACCTCAAAGGTGCTGAGAGCACAGAGAGAATGAGGGAACTCAGTGCCACCGGCCCAGGACATTCTGGCAGCAATAACAAGCCCCATCGAGGTGCAGGCATGACTGATGTGACCAGTTACAGTGTAAGCACCCCATCAGTGTGCTGGGAAGGTTACACACTGCACAGGGAAGAGGCGCTGGACAGAGACACCTGCCTTCATCTTGTGCAGGAACCAAGGTTTCACATCTGAGTGACACGAACACAATTCATCAGAACAAGGAGCCATAGGCAGGGAGACATTCTTGGGAGTTTATTTACAATAGTGAACGTTATATACAAGTGAATAACACCCATGCCCAGGCTGTGCAACTACATCTTTATCACCTTCCTAACCCTGCCCGTATGTCTTAGTGCTCCCCTGACATCCATAGCGGAGGTAGAGGCAGCTGCTGACTGTGTGTGATGACCTTGAAGGGTGTCCTATAGAGGGCTGAGACCTGGAGGGTCCTGGCCAGTTTTTAGGGTCCTGCTGTGTGGCAGTGGCACCCTCCTCGGCCTATGGAGCTGGAGCTGCTGGGGCCACAGGAAGAGGGGACTCGGATGTGCCAGGCACAGCTGGAGTCACCTGGATAGATGGCCCCAGGGTATGCATCTACTAACTCCTTGGGGGCAAGGGGAAGCTGGAGTGAGATCGAGCTGCCCCAACACCCCTCTCGCTTTGACACCATTCAAGGCCAACTATGGCATCAACGATGGGGTTCAGCCCATGCAGCAGTGCAGGAGCAACGTGCTAGACCAAGGTCTCTATGGTGTCATCCTACCTGTGTTGACCTTGGTGCGTTGACATGCCGGTGTAATCACCTCAGCCTGAAGGTGGACGGACTCCTCCGTCGTGCCTTGCAATCTGAGGAATGCAGCAGACATCCCTTCCTGATGTTCTCGAGCTTGACTTTGCAGCTCCAGCAACTGAGTATGACTGTGTCCAGAGGCTCCTCATCTGACTCAGACTCAGCAAAGTTCTGGTTTCCAGCAGTCCTCCGAGTCCCTACTTCTGCCTGCTGTGGATCAGACAGCGTGATGTGCTCACCAGACTGTGATCCCGAGGCTACTCTAAAACTAGGTCACACCAACGTATGTATCTCTGCGCTGGTGGAGGGTGTGGGTGAGCGCTGTGGTGGGACTTCAGGGAGGGTTTCAACAGATTCTCCTTCCAAGGTGCCTTTGGGGTTTAAGTCGAGGACCTGGGTCATGGACCCTCTCGGCTGGATCCCAAATTGCTTCCCAAACATGGCTGTGAAAGCAAGGTGAGATAATTAGTGCATTGCAGGTGACTGTGGAATAGGAGAGCTCACAGAGGGGTTGTCTGATGGATATTGCACTGTGGGATCCACATGGTAGAGCACTGCCGACTTCACCGTCAGCACAGGACCAGTCCAGATTGTCGCCAGCCAGCTGGATGACTCTGTGTTCAAACCCTGTTGAGACTTTGCTGTCAAGCATTCCTCCACCAGTCTGCAAGCTCTCCTTTTTGTTGTGTGCCAGCTTGTCCTGTGTGAATACTGATGGAGAGAGTGCAAGCAGGACACCTGCTTGGCCAGATGATAAGCATGCCTGGCATGTGTGGGTGGTGAGTGATGCCGTGGATGGGATGAGGACATGATCCGCAGGGCAGAGGAAGGTGTGTGTTTGAGAGTGAATGGTGGTGTCCCTTGAACCGGCAGTGAGGGCCCTGCGGATGTGTGATGGGTTTGTGAGTGTGTGAGTTGAGAGTGATGAGAAGAGTAATTTACCCTGGCAGAACGGAGGAGATCATTCATCATCTTTCAGCACCGGGTGGCTGTCCTCTTTTGCAGGACATTGGCACTGACCACTGCTGCCACTGCCTCCCAAGGTGGATTGGTGAGCTTGCTTGCTGGTCTTTGCCCAGAGCTGGAGTGGAGGACTTCACGGTGGGGCTCCATTGTGTCCGGTAGGCGCTTGAGGGAGGCGTTGCTAAATTTGGGGTCAGCACCTTTCCTTCCTTTGGCAGCCATGACTTTGCAGCAGCTTCGGATGCCTTAGAGAGAGCTGTCTCTGTGCAAGGGCACCCTTTAAATACAGCGCCCAGATTATAGAGCTGAGGTGATGGCAGAGCAGCTGAATCGGAGGCCGCCCCGCCAGTGTCCCAGCGTGTTTCCCGGGAATACATTATTAATGAGGCAGGACCTGCCTGGAATGGGGCAATATGGGGCGAAAAGTCGTTATTGCCTGCTACCGCACTTAGCCCATATCGAGGAGGATTCCAACCAATGAATTAAATATTTTTGGAGTGGTTTCAGCAAATATAATTGGTGTTTTATTAACTCCTCCAGGTAGATGAATAAACAAATGTGTTTGCATCACAAACCGCAATTGCATAAATAAAGAAATCCCTGCCTGTTTACATAAAAATATATAAAATGGGCAGACTGTCTGTTTCGTTTAGAGTGCAGGCCAAGAAATACCAAATATTGAACTGATTTGCATCTCTCCTTCTTTACAAAATATCTCAATGAAACACTTAATGTTATGAAATGTTGTCTTTAGATAAACAAGTTTAAATTCAGGACTTGTTTTCAGTCTGCCAAATTGAATAATGATCACACCCTTCCAGAATTTGTCACTTAATGTTTTCTTCATTGCTTTAACTTTTCTCTCATAAACACGGAAAGGAAAGGCAACTGTTATATCCAGTTTGGAGATATTAGGCGATATAACAATTACATAGCAACACTTTAAAATTGCAATGTTTTATTCATTACACATGCAACACCCAGTGTTTGTGGTGGTGTAATTTACACCTCGTTACTGGCCCTGTCTGTGATTTAAAACAGGGAGGTAGTGGGGTCGAAGTCAAGAGGCAGGGCGTTGTGTAACACAACACTTTTTATTGTCCCATCTGACTGTTCTTTCATTCAGAGCTCCTGTGGGAAACAGATATATTCGTGTCTGAAAATTGGGCTGAAGAAAGCAAGTTAAAATCCCTGACGCCCTTTTTGCCTCTGTACCCCCAACTGCTGCCAGTTCCCACTCTTGCCCACTGACCATGAGTAGCACTTGTTGGGAACTGGCCACTTCCAGTAACAATTAAAACCATCTTAAGCTGCAGTCTGCGAAAGCTGGCTGGAGCTTTGGGAGATATTTCTATGACAGCTGCTTGTGGGTTTTGAGCCTTAAAGGATTTAATATGTTACATATTTTCTGCTGTGGATTGTGAATATATTTTGTCTCATGCTCTTTGGTCCTGCTTCTTGTTATTCCTTGCACTAATAGTCACCTTCAAGATGTGTTATACAGCCTTCACATTCAGCTGTCTGGCCCCCTAGGTAGCAGTGATCTTAATAGGATTGAATTTTAATTCAATTTGAGAGGGAAGAGTGGGTCTAAGACTAGTATTTTAAATTTAAATAAGGACAATGATGAGGGCATAAAAGCAGAGCCAGCGAAAGTGAACTGGCAATTTATGTTAAGAGGTAGGTCAATAGAGTGGCAGAGGAAGATGGTTGTGGTTGTCGGAGGTCAATCATCTCAGATCCAGGACATCACTGCAGGAGTCCCTCAGGGTAGTGTCCTCGGCCCAACCACCTTCAGCTGCTTCATCAATGACCTTCTTTTGTGTTTTTGGTTATCAGGTTTGCTGTGTCCAGTGAACGCAAGATGCACTCTTGATATTAACACATTAGTTAATGCTTGAAACAATATAGGCAGAGACCGATTAACTGAACAAACACTGGTGGTTTATTGGAACTAAGAACAGAGCACTAACACCATGTGTGCTTCTTCAATCACCTCCAGCTCTCGACTTATAGTTACCCAGAAGCACGCACTGTGTGGCGATAGGTCAATATGGTCACATGGTCAAATAACTACATTCTCTTAAAGGTACATTGCACTCCACTATACCACATCTTCCTTCCATGTTAAGGTTAGAAGTGGGGATGTTCGCTGATGATTGCACAATGTTCAGCACCATTCATGATTCCTCAGATACTGAAGCAGTCCATGTCGAAATGCAGCAAGACCTGGACAATACATAGGCTTGGGCTGACAAGTGGCAAGTAATATTCGCATCACACAAGTGCCAGGCAATGACCATCTCCAACAAAAATGAATCTACCCATTACCCTTGACATTCAATGGCATTACCATCACTGAATCCCCCACTATCAACATCCTGGGGGTTACCGTTGACCAGAAACTGAACTGAACTAGCCCCATAAATACTGTGTCTACAAGATCAGGTCAGAGGCTAGGAATCCTGTGACGAGTAACTCACCTCCTGACTCCCCAAAGCCTGTCCACTATCTACAGGGCACAAGTCAGGAGTGTGATGGAATACTCCCCACTTGCCTAGATGAGTGCAGCTCCCACAACACTCAAGAAGCTCGACACCATCCAGGACAAAGCGGCCCTCTTGATTGGCACCACATCCACAAACATTCACTCCCTCCACCACTGACGCACAGTAGCAGCAGTGTGTGTACCATCTACAAGATGCACTGCAGGAATTCACCAAGGCTCCTTAGACAGCACCTTCCAAACCTTCAACCACTACCATCTAGCAGGACAAGGGCAGCAGATAGATGGGAACACCACCACCTGGAAGTTCCCCTCCAAGTTGCTCACCATCCTGACTTGGAAATATATCACCATTCCTTCACTGTCACTGGGTCAAAATCCTGGAACTCCCTCCCTAACAGCACTGTGGGTGTACCTACACCACATGGACTGCAGTGGCTCAAGAAGGCAGCTCACCCCCACCTTCTCAAGGGCAATTAGGGATGGGCAATAATGCTGGTCTAGCCAGCGACGCCCACATCCCATGAATGAAAAAGAAAATGAGACTAGGGAGGGATATAGATAGAATACATGAGTGGCCAAAGATCTGGCAAATGGAGTATACTGTGGGAAAATATGTAATTGTCCATTTTGGCAGGAAAAATAAGAAAATAAGCATATTATCTAAATGGTGAGAGATTGCAGAGCTCTGAGATTCAGAGGGATCTGGGTGTCCTGGTGCATGAATCACAAAAGGTGAGTATGCAGGTACAGCAGGTAATTAGGAAAGCTAATAGAATGTTATCATTTATTGTGAGGGGAATTGAATACGAAAGTAAGGAGGTTATACTTCAGTTAAACAGGGCATTGGTGAGACCACATCTGGAGTATTGTGTACGGTATTGGTCTCCTTACTTAAGGAAGGATGTAAATGCATTGGAAGCAGTTCAGGGGACATTTACTAGATGAGTAACTGGAATGGGTGGGTTGTCTTATGAGGAAAGGTCGGACAGGTTAGGCTTGTATCCAATGGAGTTTCGAAGAGTAAGAGGTGACTTGATTGAAACAAAAAAGATCATAAGGGGCCTTGACAGGGTGGATGTGGAGCGGATGTTTCCTCTTGTGGAAGAACCTTGAACTAGGGGTCACAATTTAAAAATAAGGGGTCGCTCATTTAAGACAGAGATGAGGCAAATTTTTTTCCCTCAGAAACCTATGGCACTCTCTTTCTCAAAAGGCAATGGAAACCGAGTCTTTGAATGTTTTTAAGGCGGTGGTAAACAGATTCTTGATTAACAAGGGGGTGAAAGATTATTGGGGATAGGCAGGAAGGTGGGGTTGAGGCTTCATTCAGATCAGCCATGGTCTTATTGAATGGCGGAGACAGCCAGAGGGGCCGAGTGTCCTACTCCTGCTCCTAATTTACATGTCGGTACGTTCGTATTACTGGGGAGGAACATTTTCCAACTAATATGGCACAAGCCAAGAGACCAATTAAGGACATAAAGCTAGTTGGCAGCATAGTAATGAGGCCAGGGCTTCAAAATGGACCAAGCCACCTGCCAGCATTAAAGATTTGCCTTTTTCTCTTCAACTGGAGTTAAAATCTAACCCCAACAAGTCTAGGCATAGACTGTATACTCTGTGAATGGCCAGTCTAGGTAATCTGGAAATTACAGCCGACTGCCTTGTTGACAGTGATATTGAAGACCTACAGATTCAAGGTTCTATCTTACTTCTCATTAAAGCTCAGGTCTCCAATGATAAAGCGTTTCGAACACTTTTCAAAAAAACGCATGGATGCTTTTTACCATTTTCTTGTAATTTTTCTCATGAAGCTGAATCACAGCTGTTCATCCAGATTAAAGTTATGGCTCTGGTGGGACTTCAAAGATACAGCTGGGAGGAAATATCAGGAGCAGGACATACCTGGTCAGGATCTCAGGTGGCAACTTCTGTCTGTCTTTGAAAAAGCCAGCACATCTGTCCCCGCCAAAAGTTATGTCTGGGGGGCAGGACTAGGACAGGGACACCAGGAATCGGTGCTTCTGACAGCAAAAGCAAGTTGCTGAGATGCTCGTGTATTGCAGTTACCTACTCGCTCCATTCAATGCCTCTGCAAGCTTCACGGGAAGCTACAATGGGAGACAGCAATGGGACCTAACTTAGTGTAATTACTCAGCCCATGGCGTGCAGGTCTTTGCCCCTTATATTTCATAATTTGTTCATTAACAGGTGTGGGTGTCGCTGACTAGGCCAGCATTTATTGCCCAACTCTATTGGCCCTAGAGAAGTTGGTGGTGAGCTGCCTTCTTGAACCTCTGCAATGTAGTGTAGGCACACCCACAGTGCTGTTAGGAAGGAAGTTCCAGGAGTTTAATCCAGTGACAGTTGTAAAGGAAATATCTTTTTTTCCTTAATATTACTGTGGGACGCTGAAGCTGGCTTACGGGGACTGTGTGAATGTATGCTTTTTTTTTGTGTGTGTGTGTGTCTAATTTAAACTGAAGACAGTAAGACTGCAAGGTTTGAATCATCAAAGGGATAAGTGCAAAACAGGCATTTGAAATGGATGTGGGTAAGCTAGGATAAAGTCTCAGCAGATACTGTGTGAATGGAACTTGCATTTTTAGATAATTTGAGAGGTTGTTTGATTTTCAAAGAGACCTGATAAGATCTGGCAAGACAAGTGAGGAAAAGTTATTAAATTTATTTTTCCAGAGGGTATAATTATGAAATGAAAGATGTTTATAATCTGGGAAAAGTAACTTCCAAATTCAGGGTGAAATAATGGGATGTACAGATCACAAGCGAGGAAATATATTTAAAGAAAGATGGAAAGCTGTGTGTGGAATGGTCGTATGAGATCTTGAATGGTGCTCTGCATGAAACAGACCTGTGGAAAAGCCTCTAGCCACTCTGGACAAGTTTACTGTTTCAGTAACCAAGTTTGTGTTAAGAGCCTTTGGAGGCCCATTGTCGAGTGAGAGGGAAAGAGAAGCTGTGAAATACCACCGTTATGGCAACAGTGGGTCCTTGTGGTAATATTGCTGGATGTTTTATAGATTAGGTATCTACTTGGGACTGTAACTTGGAAGGGGTGTGTAGTCGGAAGTCTAGTTAAGTAGAAATCTTGTGAGAAATGTTATAAAATGAAATGTAACTGTGTAACTGTAATCGTGTGTTTAAGATTTTTCTTTTTTGTTAATAAATGTTTTAATTTAATCTTTAAAATTTCAAAAGGTGGTAGTGGACTCATTACTTCTGAATTCAGTGCACAAGTCTTCTTGTAATAAATACAAATTGCAAAATTGTTGTGATAGTGTGACCAAGTTTCCTTTGGGATTTGGTCAGCCTGGCAAATACCACCCATCATATCATAACGCAGTGAAGGAACAGCAGCATAGTTCTAAGTCAGGATGATGAGTGGCTTGGAGAGGAACTTGCAGGTGCTGGTGTTCCCATGCATCTGCTACCCTTGTCTTTTTAGGTGGTCACAGGTTTGAAATGTGCTGTCTGAGGGGCCTTGGTGAGTTTGTGCACTGCATCTTGTAGATGGTACACACACTGCTGCTACTGTGCGGCAGTGGTGGAGGGAGTGAATGTTAGTGGATGTGGTGCCAATCAAGTGGGCTGCTTTGTTCTGGATGGTGTCGAGCTTCTTGAGTGTTGTGGGAGCTGCGCTCATCCAGGCAAGTGGAGAGTATTCCATCAGACACCTGACTTGTGCCTTGTAGATGGTGGACAGGCTTTGGGGAGTCAGGAGGTGAGTTACTCATCGCAGAATTCCCAGCCTCTGACCTGCTCTTCATTCTGTTCCAGATCCTAGTTCTAGAAAGCAGTCCCTATAGTAGGAGAAACAGTGAAATGTTGCCTAAAGGATTTTCGAAAATATGATGAAAAATCTTCATTGGTTCTCTTTATTTTGTTGGCAGGTTTTACTGACTGCTAATTCTGGATTATTTATTTTCATATTGTCTCAGTGGTTATTTGCCACCTTTAACTTTGTTTATTTACAGTGTTGCCGCTGTTGTGATACAGGCTCTCTTCATTTAATTCCATTGATATTTCAGCCTACACTCGAATTCAATAGCGCATCTACCAGTTCCCTAGGCTTCTTGAAACTCTTCATTGGAACCAAGGGAGAACACAAGGGCAATTCATAAGGCTTATTAAAAATCAGTCAAATGCAGAAGTGCTCTGAGTAAATACTCAGTGCTCTCGGTTGCTTTCTTACCAGCACTGTGAAAGGATTTGGTGAGAGTAGTTATGGTGAGGGGTTAGTTTGGTGGTATCAGGATGTGTGGCACCTTGGCTGCCTTAGATTAGAATTTGGATTAAGAGCAAGATGAACCTTAGTAGCAAGAACAGTGTGCTGTGGAGAGCGCTGCAGGTGGTGGGCAGAGGGAGGGAGCACACAGAAGGTGTGTGTGCAGGATACACAAACAGGGGCTCAATTTTCTTGATCTCTCAGAAGACTGATGCTGTCACCTCAGGCGGGGGCAAACATCTTCATTCTCCTAGAAGAAGATCTGCTCCCTCTTGGACCTGTTGATCATGTTTTACCAGGGGTTGCGAAAATCACCACTGCCCTCAACCTGTCCTCCAGGCTCTGCTGGAGACATATTCAGGATTTCCCAGTTGTCTGCACACAAATCTGACTGATGGCCTGTTTTAAGGGCTGGTAATTATGCCAACTTTGACATCACCGTAGGCAATTAGAATCAGTGGGTGTCGGGGTTTGCATCTCTGACTGGCTCCCCACAGATGCAGGGCGACAGCGATTGCACACACAAGTGGCAAACCCAAATCAACCAGGAATATTTGTCAATGATGAGGAGGTTCTATTCCATCAATGAGCAGCTAGTTTGCAACCACAAGAAAAGGTTTATGTAAATGTGTGCCAAATTCTTGGGGAGCTGCCATCTTGTTTTCATCCTCCAGTAGTCCAAGCTCCCTAACCTTGTGGACGTTCCAGCAGACTTCAGACTTTCTGACGAGCACCTCAAATGCACTGCCAGAGTCACAAGTACCTGTCACCTTGGCTTGATAATCAAGGGACCTCTCCCTGACCTAACAAACTCTGGAGGGGTCAGCAGCAGAGACCCTGGGCAGGTGCACCCCAGTACTTTTCCTGGACTGCAACCCCATCCGTGCATTTTTGGGGCCCACCTACGTTTATCCTCAATATATTTTTGGAAGATTTTTGCCTGGATAAAATTGCAACACTCGACATTGTCAGGCTTTGCCCATTACCAGACTCTCAAAGCATCACCAATGTACAATCTCCTGAACATTGAAAAGTTGGCAAGGCTCCCTTCTACTGCAGAGTACTTCATGAAATTCCAAAACATTTGAAAGGGTATTTTCAGCACGATATGGTAGCACAGCTACGTTCAGCCCTGCATGCAAAAGGAGGCACACAATTTGAGAGGAAAGCGTCTCTTCCACAGGTGGGTGATCCATGTCATCCAATCACAATCCAGGTGATGAAGGTCAGAATTAGCCCCTGTGTTTCTAGGACAGGGGCCAAAGCTTTAGCCCTGTGCCTGGTTACAGCCCCAACAGTGGCACACCAATTCTCAGCTCACCACCTTTGATGAAAAAAATATTCTCTGACAGGCTCTAGCATACTTATAACCTTAGGCTATGGAATTGGGGTCAATGTTTCCTGATACATATTGTACCTGATATGAGTTATTTATATTTGAGAAGGCAAAGCTATTTCTCTCTAGGCAAGGTGCACACGCGATAAAAAAAATGGAGCTAATCCCACTGAATAGTGTTTCAATAGCAAATGGAATTTAATCTAAGTTAACTATCAGAGCTGAGTTTATCACAAGCATAGACTTGCTGCCAACACTTTAGCAGCAGATGAGGTTGGTACTTGCTGTACTATGACTTGGCAGCATGAGGGTTCTATATTGGAGTGATAGCTCGTGGTTTTCCCCCTTAAATGCATCAGGGACTGAGTGTCTGACTGAATCCACAACTGTGTTTTTGGGAGCCCAGTGACAATTATCAGATTGCAAGAAAATTGAATGAAGTATCTCTGTTCTGCTGTGTGGTGTTGAGCTTTTTCAGGGTAGATTGGAAGTTTAAACTAGGAGAGGTTCTGCACAGAAGGCTGTGAAAGGAAGACAAAAAAAACTCAAATTCAGTAACATGGTGACCTTAGAATGTCATGGCCAGTATTTATCCTTCAAACAGATCATCAAGTCATTATCACATGGTGGCTCGTGGGACTTCCCTGTGGGAAAATTGTCCACTGTTTCCTCAATTGCAACATTGACAACATGTCAGAAAAAACATGTCACAATGTCCTGGGGTCATGAAAGGTACTAAATAAATGCAAGACTTTTATCCTTTTACTTGGGATTACTGAGGTACTAAATAATGCCCACTCTGCATGCTTCTTGTATACACACAGCATGCCCATGCTAGCGCACTTACCACACGCCACACACCCAGGTCAAACCAGAAGTGGATTGGATGACATTTTTAGGACTCCAGGCTCTCATAGTGCCAACACCACCAGTGCCATCGAGCAGAATTTTGTGGCCTCTTTTTGCTGTCTATTGATCATCAGCTTGGTTTTGAGGTCCAGAACTAGATTCCAACCACCATATCCATAAAGTTTTATCTTGGCTTACTGGGTAACCTCCACTGTTTGCTTAGTAAATATTTTCAGACACCTTTTTATGAAACTGTCTGCTCTGAGAATCCCTGCAGACAGTTAAACTATGATTTAATTTTGCAAACTTGGTTTCATTACAAAATCGTCGAAGGTATTTACCTAATTTAAAAGTTCTTGTTTACACAACTCAGACGAATGTGATTCGCAACGGTGCTTTTTAAGGAAATATTTTGAAGGGCTTGCAGGATCTGTTTCAGAAAGAAGGATAACGAAGGATCAGTTTGAGAAGCGTTGCGGAGCACCTCAAGCCAAGATTTGCCTTCTTCTGGACTGTATATATCCTGCCAAGAATTCCCTGCTTTTCCTGTGGTTACTCACCAGGGAATCACCTGAATCCTGCCCTTGGTAAAGTCCTGGTGGCCAGTTGGTGTAGGATGCAAAGAGAGCCAATCATTACTCAGTTTAGATGTATTCACAGAATGAACCATTACCTCCTAACTTAACCCTCCCCCAGTGTCAGTAGGCGTCTCTTTATATGTGGTCAAATGTCAAGCCACTCAGTGCCCTCCAACTGCATATAGTTATCCACAATAAATATACAATCAACACCCATAGATAGAGCATCTTATTCAGTATATGTGCCTCAATTTACTTGTAGCTTTATTTATCCTGAACTGTAAACTTTTTAGATTACAACAAAACCTTATTGAAAAGATACTGAAACACTAGATTACTTGACAAGAGAGATTGATGACATAAATGCTATATTTTAGACATAATTAGCATCCCAGTCAGCAGTTGCACCCAAATCAGAAGCTCTATTCCCCCCAAAAATTACTGGATTATCACTTTTTCTCCCCAACAGCATTGGTTTTTTGTCTCTGAACCCATTAGAAGTCCTATAATTCTGATGGTGCTTTATTTTTAATTCAGTGGAGAATAAGTCTGAGAAAAGTTAACGTAAATGAGATTCAGTGACATCCAGCTAATGGAATTGTCTGCTTGGCTTGGCTGAGTTTTTAATTACTGACTAATCTCATCAATATGGTGAATGAATGGCAATTAGAAAAATTTCTTTAGCTGACAGCGACAACACTGGCAATAATGTATGGCTCATTAGTTGACTTCCGTTTCCATCTCTGTATCACTATGATATGTAACCTTGGCCATGTTGCTGTTGGACAGATGCACTTAGAACATTATTTATTTGTTAGAGCAGGTAGGAACCTAAAAAGGATAGAACAGGGTGCTTTCTCAACTGGGAGAAGTTAGAAACAGTGGAAGTCCAAAGAGAACTGAGGGCCTAGTTACACATCATTAAAGCATCCTAAACAGTTACAGAAAATAATCAAAAAAGCTAATGGAATGTTGGCTTTTCTATCAGGAGGACTAGAATATGAAGGGCTAGAAGTCATGCATCAGCTGTACAGAATACCTGGAGTTACTGTGAGCAGTTCTGGGCATCACACCTTAGGAAGGATATATTGACCTTGGAGGAAATGCCGCATAGATTTACCAGAATGATACCTGACTGCAATGATTAAATTGAGAGGAGGGATTACACAAACTACTTCCTGCAATTTAGAAAGTTAAAGGGTAGATTGGGAGAAACTATCTTGGCTAGTTTTTTTTAAAATTCACACATGGGATGTGGGTGTCACTGGCTAGGCCAGCATTTATTGCCCATCCCTAATTGCCCTGTTCAGAGGGCATTTAAGGGTCAACCACATTGCTGTGGGCCTGGAGTCATATGTAGGCCAGACCAGGTGAGGAAGGCAGATTTCCTTCCCTAAAGGACATTAGTGAACCAGATGGGTTTTTACAACAATCGGCAATGGCTTCATGGTCACCATCAGACTTTTTAATTCCAGATTTTTATTGAATTCAAATTCCACCATCTGCCGTGGTGGGATTCGAATCCCAGTCCATTACACTGTGTCTCTGGGTTATTAGTCCGGTGACATAGTCAATAACGAGAGTCAGGACTTGGAGTGAAGTTAAGAAATATGTCTTCACAGAAAGGGTGGCAGAAGTTTGAAACATCGTTCACAAATGGCAATTGATGTTAAATCAATTGTTCATTTAAAACTGAGATTGATATATTTTTGTTAGCCTATCAAGGGAAGTGGGGCAAAAGCAATGGGTAAGATGGAGTTAGGCTGCAGATCAGCATTAATCTCATTGATTGGCAGAACAGGCTCAAGGTGTTAAATGACCTCCTCCTGCTCCCCTCTGAGAAACTATTTCCTCTGATAAGTGGATCAGTAACCAGAGTTCATAGATTTAAAATAATTGGCAAAAGCACCTGAGGGGAAGTGAGAAAAAAAATTCTTCGCACAGAGGGATCTGGAACACTAATGGAAAAGTGGCAGGGTCAGATTTTAAAAGGCAATTGGGCACGTGCACAAAGAGAACTAAATTGTAGGGTTACAGGGAGAAAACTGGCTGTGGGATTAAATTGGATTATTCGTTCAAAGAACAAGCACACTGACAGGCAGAATAGCCTCCTTCTATCTGACTCTAACATCAGGGCCTGAATTTTACACTCCCCCACTGAGGGGCGAGAGTGCAAGATTTCTCAGAGGGTCGAGACCTGAGATGGGCACCTGCCCTTGCCCCAGTTGAGGCCCATAAGCGGCCAATTATTGACACTTAAGGGCCGCTTCCCGCTCAGCCTCAATTTTTATGCCGGCGGGAGGAGCTCCTGAGTGGGGGGGAAAGCCCAAAAATAACCGGGTTCAGGCCTCGGCTGTGAAGGGGAAGAGGGCGCCTCCATCAGAAGCTTCCCTTTAACTTTGGGCTAGGGTTAGGGTTAGGGTCTTAACGTCCCCTTAAGGTCCAGTAGCCTCAGGACCCTCCTCCCCCCTCCACCCCCCTCCACCCTGGCCTCTCCCCTGACACCCCAAAGCCCCACCCCAGGCCTCCCTTATCCTCCTCGCCCTGAGACCACCAAAACCTACCTGTTCTTGCTATCCCGGGACTGAGACCCTGGGGAGTGAGTGCAGTCCCAGTCCTGGCCACTGCACCTTCTGGCGCTGCAGGGACTAGAGAGCTGCCAGCCAATCAGATTGGCCGGCAGTTCGGCTAAGGCGGGGCTTCCTCCCAGGTGAGGGGCGGTAGTCCTGTCTCTGGCTAATTAATGCTCACTGGAGCGTGAAATAGCTGCGGGCCAGATGGTGCTGGTGGGGGACGTGTTCCCCGCCGACTTCTGTATTGTGGAAAGGGAAACCCCGGTGTTGGCTCAGGTGCTTTACGCAATAAGCGGTTATGAAACTTGCTTCATTTTCAGCGGTGATGGCACCAGTGAAATCCAAATCAGACTTTTACCCTCCTGCTGAAAGCAGTGCATTGACTTAAGTAGCCTAACGTGTAACACCAGCCTCAGTACTTAGGACTAATGCTGGTGCCTGAGAGCAAATATTACTCCTAAAATTCATAAATTTGTTCACACTACAGCTTGGGAATAAATTCAAACTAATCATTACGTGGTATTAAATGAACAGAGGAGTTGAAATTCCACTGAAATCAAACTCAAGAGGATAAAATAATAAACAGAACCGACGGCCAAAAGCTACGTGGCATTTGGAATACAGTAACTGTATTAACACATTATTATATACTTCGATTTTGGGTAGATCTTGTGCTCAAGGCTAGCGATGCCATTGTTAGGGAGTGGAATAATGTTTTGTTTCAGCAAGTGCAGAGTCTTACAATCATATTATGGAAAAATCAATATCCTATTAACCTATGTGACAGAACACACTTCCTTCCATTATGTTCACTGTACACATTAAAGTGAGAGGTGTTGGAGAACTTACACATCACAAAGGAATTCTTCAGAAATGACTTGCCTAATTTTAAACAAAATTGTCTAATGTTGATACTGAGGGGCTACCCCTTTCTTTAGAATGATCCTCCTAAATGGAGTTGGTGTATTTGGTGACCACTTTGGTGCCCTCAGAGATGACGTGTTTGGTCAGTTCCCCAGGCAGCATGAGGCGGACAGCGGTCTGGATCCCCCTGGCTGAGTTGGTGCGGCGCTTGTTGTAGTGAGTGAGGTGCAAAGACTCGGAGGTGGCGTGTTTGAAAATGTCAACAATGAAGGAATTCATAACACTCATGCCCTTGGATGAGATCCTACTGGAAGGATGGGCCTGGGTCAGCCCCCTGTATACACAAGTCCTCTACGAAGAGACAGTGACCTTGGCACAATCCCTGTCTTAATAAATAAAATAAATCAACCCCAAATGATGGAAGTCTGAAATAAAAATTCAGAGCAGGTCAGTGAACAGCTGCAAAGGAAAGAAAGCAAACATTTCAGGTTTTACACCAAATATGTTAAACTGTCATCTTTATAGATGTTCAGTGGACTTGCTGTTATTTCTGAATTTTCAGTGGCTTAGCAATACTGTATGAATATTAGTGCAATGATATCAATTGTTCTGTAGAACAAGTTTCTCTGATATGGAAAGTACTTTTTGACTGTTATGTACTAATATTGGTTGATGGACGTCAACCGTGTTTTGATGCTTTGCAATCCTTTTCAGCTTGTTACTAACTGACCGTAACAAACACCACAAATATCAGCTAAGGGGGAGTTATCTCAACAGGTGGAAGGTGGAAGGTGCAGCCCCATCAGGGATACCACATATCTCCAACCTTGGTATTTAAAGCCCAAACTCTACTCAAACATAGGCTTCAGCCTACAAATTATCGATATCATTCTGCTTCAGAGGCGCAAAAGGTCATTGTGGGATGATTTCCAAGTATAAATATGGCATTACATGCGAAATAGGAGCAAAAATAAGCCATTCAGCCCCTCGAGCCAGTTCCAACATTCATTAAGTTCATGGCTGATCTGTTTGTGTTTCAAATTCCACCTTCCCATCTACCCCTGGTAAGCTTTGATCCCCTTGCCTAACAGGAATTTATTTAACTGCATCTTAAAAATACTCAGTGACCCCGTCTCCACCACCTTCTGAGGCAGAGAATTCCAAAGCTGTACAACCCTCTGAGAGAAAAAAATTCTCCTCATCTCTGTCTTAAAAAGGTGACCCCTAATTTTAAAACAGTGCCCCCTAGTTCTGGACTCACCCACAAGAGGAAACATCCTTTCCACATCCACCTTGTCAAGGTTGTTCAGGATCTTGTATACTTCAATCAAATCACCCCTCACTCTTCTAAAGCCCAGTCTGTCCAATCTTTCCTCATAAGACAACCCACTAATTCCAGCTATCAATCTAATAAACCTCCTCTGGACCACCTCCAATACATTTACATCCTTCCTTAAATAAGGAGATCAAAACTGCACACAGTATTCAAGATGAATAGCATCTCACTAATGCCCTGTATAACTGAAGCATGACATCCTTACTTTTATGTTCAATGTCCCTTGTAATAAAGGATAGCATTCCATTAGCCTTCTTAATTACTTGCTATACCTGCATACTAACATTTTGTGACTCATGCACTAAAACACGTTGAACCCTCTGCACCTCAGAATTCTGCAATCGTTTTCCATTTAAGTCATAATCTGCGTTTTATCCTTCCAGCCAAAGTGAACAACTTCACATTTTCCTGCATTATACTCCATCTGCCAGGTTTCTGCCCTCTCACTCAACCTATCCATATCTGTCTACAACCTCCTTATGTTTTGTTTTGTCTGCAAAATTAGTTACCATGCCTTCGCTCCCCTCGTCTAAATTATTGATATAAATTGTAAAAAGCTGAGGCCCCAGCACAGCCCTTTGCAGGATACCACTCTTCACATCCTAGCAATCGGAAAAAGACCCATTTATGCATACTTTCTGTTTTCTGCCAGTCAGCCAATTTTCTATCCATGAAAAAATGTTAAACTCTACACCATGAGCTTTTATCTTCCTTATCAAATGCTTCCTGGAAATCCAAGTACAGTACATCTACAGGCCCCCCTTTATCCATAGTGCATGTTACTCCTTCCAAAAAGTCCAACAAGTTGGTTAAACATGATTTCCCTTTCACAAAACCAAACTGACTCTTCCCGATTACCTTGAGTTTTCTAAGTGCTCAGATATAACCTCTTTAATGATTAATTCTAACACATTCCTCACAAAAGGCGTCAAGCTAACTAGCCTATTGGGAAATTAACACCAACGTATCTACTACCTCATTAGCCACCTCTTTTAAGACCCTGGGATGAAATCCATCAGGACCCGGAGACTTGTCAGCCCGCAACTCCATCAGTTTGGTCGGTCCCATTTCCCTAATGATTGCAATTTCACCAAGTTCCTCTCTCCCCTCCACCTCCTGATTTACAGCTATTACTGGAGTATTTTCCTTTTTTTATTCATTCAAGGGGTTTGGGCTTCGCTGGCTGGGCCAGCATTTATTGCCCATCACTAATTGCCCTTGAGAATATGATGGTGAGCTGCCTTCTTGAACTGCTGCAGTCCATGTTTTTTGTATCCTCTATACTGAAGACGGAAGCAAAATATTTGTTCATTTCATCTGCCGTTTCCTTACTATCTATTATTAACTCCCCACTGTCACTCTGTAGAGGACCAACACTCATCTTACTTACTCTTTTCCTGTTTAAATACCTGTAGAAACTCTTGCTATACAATTTTACATTTCCCACATTCCACAGTTGCAATATAACACCTATTCTGCCATTCTTTTTTATGTTATCTAGTTAGTTTTATTGAATTACTTTCTTAATTAATTTAGAATAATTCCTGCAAATACTACAATTTACTGTGCTTATTCAAAGCTGGTACCACCCACAACTAAAGGTTGTACGTTGCTTAATTATACAGGGAATGTGTTTTAGGTATTTATTTTAATTATTTTATTTTATTCTAAAGTTTTAGTTATTTTTATTTACCTATCTTTTAAAACTTTTATTAATTTTAATTAATAAGCCCAACTACTCCCAATAAACTTAATTACTATGATTATAATAACCTTATTATGAAGAAAACCTTACAGTTACTAAAATATCGTATCAGTATTTAAAAGATAATGAGCAAAATAAGTAGAATGCTCACCAACAAATTAATTACATAGTTCCCTTTGAAATCACACTTGATTTCCTCCAAATATAATTGGTCCACTGAAACCCACCACCACCAGCACCACCACCACCACCACCACCAATACCAGCACCATCACCACCACCACCACCACTAACACCAGCACCACCACCACCAGCACCAACACCAGCAGCACCACCACCACCACCACCACTAACACCAGTACCAACACCACCACCACCACCAATACCAGCACCACCACCACCAGCACCAACACCAGCAGCAGCACCACCACCACCACCAGCACCACCACCACCACCAATACCAGCACCACCACCACCACCAGCACCAACACTAGCACCACCACCACCACCAGCACCAACACCACCACCACCACCACCAGCACCATCACCACCAATACCAGCACCACCACCACCAGCACCAACACCAGCAACACCACCACCACCACTACCAGCACCACCAGCACCAGCACCACCACCAGCACCAGCACCAACACCAGCATCACCACCACCACCAGCACCACCACCACTAACACCAGCACCACCACCACCACCACCAATACCAGCACCACCACCACCACCAATACCAGCACCACCACCACCACCAGCATCAACACCAGCATCACCAGCACCTCCACAACCACCAATACCAGCACCACTAGCACCAGCATCACCACCAGCACAACCACCAACACCAGCACCAACACCAGCACCAGCATCACCAGCATCACCACCAGCACAACCACCAACACCAGCACTACCACCAGCACCAGCATCACCACCAGCACAACCACCAACACCAGCACTACCACCAGCACCAGCATCACCACCAGCACAACCACCAACACCAGCACCAACACCAGCACCAGCATCACCAGCATCACCACCAGCACAACCACCAACACCAGCACTACCACCAGCACCAGCATCACCACCAGCACAACCACCAACACCAGCACCACCACCAGCACCAGCATCACCACCACCACCAGCACCAGCATCACCATCACCAGTATCACCACCAGCACCACCACCAACACTGACACCAGCACCAGCATCACCAGCACCGCCAGCAGCGCCAGCACCAACACCACCACCAGCAGCACCAACACCAACACCACCACCAGCACCACCAGCACCAACATCAGCCCCAGCTGCAGCAGCAGCAGCAGCAGTTCTTTTATACCCAGTTCCTCTCTCACTCCTTCACACACTCCTTTATCTCCCAGTTCCTCTCATTCTAGCTGGCTGGTGGTGACACTATAAATGCACCAATATTTTTATCTTGAAGGTTTGCCATACATTCTTGTTGAGATGGTTGTTATTTGTAATAACCAGCAATGCCTGTGTCCCATTTACCTCTTCGATTGGTGATACATTCCCCTATGTTGCCAAGGGGCTCACCGTGTGAGATTTACCACTTTAGTGCTAAAGTTGAGCCTGCCTGTCTGGTGAGCAGTTTTTCAATTGGGCTGGAGATGCAGATGGTTGCGTATACTGGCAGCTTCTCATTTGTAACACAGGCACAGGGTTCCTGACACTCTGTGCAGGGAAGAAAATGAAGTTAGAAGAATATCTCTCTTTATTCTGCCTGAACACATTTTCACACAATGGGACATTGCCCGGTACTGTGTGTGTAGAATGTTATCTATGAAACAAAAAGAATTTACATTTGTAAGGCATCTTTTATATGCTTTGGATATTCCAAAATACAGTGGTGTTCTGTTAGCAGGGAGGTGATGGCATAGTGATATTGTCACTGGACTGGGGATCTAGGGTAATGCCGTGGAGACCTGGGTTCAAATCCCACCGTGGCTGATGGTGGAATTTGAATTCAATGATAATGAAACAATTATTGCAGAAACCCATCTGGTTTACTGATGTCCTTTAGGGAAGCAAATCTACTGCCCCTACCTGGTGTGGCCTACATGAGACTCCAGACCCACAGCAATGTTGGTTGACTCCTAGATGCCCTCTGAACAAGGACAATTAGGGACAGGTAATAAATGCTGGCCTAGCCAGTGACACCCACATCCCATGAATGAATAAAAAAAATGTGGCAGCTGCTTTGAGCACAGCAAGGTCCCACAAACAGCAGTCAAATAAACAATGGTTTTATTGTTGTTGATTGAGGGATAAATTTTGGTCAGGAAATGGGGAGAACTCCCTGCTTGAAAACTCCCACTGCTACATTTCAAAAGTATTTAATTGGTTGTAAAGTATTTTGGAATATTCCAAGGATACAAAAGGTGCCTTACAAATCTAAATGATTTTTGTCCATCTGAACAGACAGATGGTTTCACATCTCAACTGTTGGCACCTCCAACAATACAGCACTCTCTCAGTGCTGCCCAGAAGGATCTGCTGAGATAGTGGGGTGTAAATTCATCTTGGTATAGCGTGATCAAAGCAACCCATTTTACATGTCGCCTGATTTTCACTTGTATCAAAATAAATAATAAAAAAGTTAGGCAGAGTGAAAAATGGGTTGCCAATTCGCTATCACCTGTTTCATTACACAAGGTGAATTTATACTCATATACATTCAAGTCGCTGGTGTGCAGACTTAGAGGCAAGAGCTCCATATTGAGCCAAGCTGACCCTCTATTAGTGAGAAATGCATTACAATGAGAACAAGTGACATGTCGGGGCCAACCATTTTGCTTCTGTAGTTCTCCATTCATTCCTTTTCAAATTCAACTGGTAAAGGACACATTCCGCTTGGCTGTCTGCTTGCTAATATTAACATGCTTTCAGCTGTCCTGTGACTAGCACTTAACTCCCATGCCTTTACACACTGGATGAGGTGAATCTTTATCAGTTCTAGATGTTGCTGTCCTTTTATTCCTCTGTCCAATACATCCAGTTATCTACATAAAAAATTGAGTATTTGCATTGTTTTGGCATTCGCCTCTTAATTTTCCAAAATTGTTGGTAGGCTTATCCATGTGGCTTTGTAAAGTCCCATATGTGACTTTTTGTGGTATTTCACTGTGAATAATGATGTGATGTGACATTATATTCTTACAATGTGATGCAATAGGATATTGATATGGTGGGGGGGTGGCAATTGTTAATGTAACATGGGCATCATCAATCATCATGCACACCAATGGGAGAGATGTAGATCAGGCAGCCAATCTAATATCGTCTGCTTTGTATGATCACTGTGATGTGATGGGGAATGGGGGCGGGGCGTGAGTATTCAATGTGCTGCATTAACCATTTGCATTTTGTGTTGTGATTTGATCTGACCAGCGCTAAATGTACACCAAGTGGTGTAATAGCTTGTGTGATTTTTAATCATTCAGCTCTCTGGCCTGAAACAGGCAGCAGACTCTTCAAATGTGCAAACCTGAAACTGTGTTGAATGCATTCTCAGGTGTATGATGTGTGTGTCTTTGTAAGTAAAAGTGTATAAAATCGAGTTTCCAGTTTTATCCTTCACCGCCTGGCTATTGAGTTGTAGCACTGTACTGGTTGTAGGATCTTGGATGTGAAATTCAATTGCAAATACACAAGATTACAAACAATAAGAGCAGGAGTAGACCATACAGCCCATCAAGCCTGCTCTGCCCTTCAATATGAACATGGCTGATCTTGGGCTTCAACTCCATTTTCCCACCCACTCTCCACATCCCTCGATTCCCTGTGAAACCAAAAATCTGTCCATCCCAACCTTAAATGTCTTCAACGATGGTGCATCCACAACCCTCTGGGGTAAAGAATTCCAAAGGTTCACAGCCCTTTGAGTGAAGAAATTACCCCTCATCTCAGTCCTAAATGATTGGCCCCTAATCCTTAGATTGTGCCCCCGTGTTTTAGATTACCTAACCAGCAGAATCAACCTCTCAGTCTCAACCCTGTCCAGCCCCTTCATAATCTTGAATGTTTCAGTGAGACCATAAGACCATAAGAGATCGCCTCTCAATCTTCTAAACTGCAGAGAATATAAACCCAATTTCCTCACCCTCTCGGAATAGGACAACCCCTTCAACCCAGGGGCCAATTTAGTGAACATTCACCGTGCCGCCTCCAAAGCAAGTATATCTTTCAGATGGAGTTTGCTACATACATGCTGCACTCATTGTATCAAAGCTATTAGCGGCCTAACCAACAGTCCTTAAAGGGACCTCCAGATCCCACCCCAAAAAAAGGCCCAAGATGTGTTCTTTTTTTTTGGTTGCAGGTGAGGGCAAGTCAAATTTTCATCCCATGGTAATTATGTATGAGAATGTTATATGTGATAATAGGATAACAGCAACAAATTTATATTCATATAGGCCAGAGTCTTCTGTCCTGAAGCCTAAATTTGGTGACAGGAGCAATGACAGGTTTGGGGAGTGGGGGGATTGGCTGACTACACGTGATCTTGTAATGTACAGCTCATTACTTATGCACCCGTGTGGAGCAAGCCAAACCTTGTGGCAGGGGTGGGGCAGGAAGTCGCCCTCCCCGTCATTACCTCATTGGGTCGAAGGTCCGGGTGCCATTTGTAAAAGGCACCCAGACGGCCTCCCACCCTCCCGCCCTTCACCTGTCTTCCGTCTCCCACCTCTGCTCCACCCCCCTACCCTACACACCCCTTGCCAACCTTCACCTGCCTCTCGTTTAAAGCCGTCGGGCAACTTCTGCTACCCGCACCCAACATGAATCAATTTGTGAGCGGTCCTCAGGATGGTGAAAGCAGCCTCTATTCACCTGAAAGTTGTGGAAGAAGCCAAGCTCACCAGGGGCACATGACTTATAAACAGTCATGAAAGCAAACGTTCTGATTTCCTGCTGGTGGGGAGCTGAATTTGGAGGGCAAACTTAACCCTGGAGAAGTGGCCTTTTCATTGAGCATGCGCGGGATGCTATTGCAGGCAAGAGGACTTCCCGACATTGTTCGGCAGGAAGTTTCACCCATGTTTAAGCCGCCTTTAACGTCCCGACAACAGAATTCCTAAAGTTCATCCCGCCATCAGGAAACCGATTCTTGGCCTCCTGCCGAATTAAGATGCTCCGCCTGCCACACTTCACACCGCTTGTGGGACCAGAGGATTCTGCCCATATAGCATCTTAAGTGGTATGAAGCGTCCCAAGGTGATTGACAGGAGCATTATATAAAAGAAAGTCACACTGAGCCGCAAAAGGAGCTAGCAGGTCATGTGACCAAAAGCTAAGTTAAAGATGTAGGTTTTAAGGGCTGTCATAAAGGACGGAATTGAGGTAGAGAGGCAGTGAGGTCTAGGAGGGCCTAGGCAACTTTTTTTTAATTAATTCATGGGATGTGTGTGTCACTGGCTGGGCCAGCATTTATTGCCCATCCCTAATTGCCCTTGATCAGCTGCCTTCTTGAACCGCTGCAGTCCATGTGGTGTAGGTACACCCACAGCGCTGTTAGGGAGGGATTCCAGGATTTTGACCCAGTGACAGTGAAGGAACAGTGATATATTTTCAAGTTCGGATGGAAGGGAACTTTCAGCTGGTGGTGTTCCCATCTATCTGCTGCCCTTGCCATTCTAGATGGTAGTGGTCATGGGTTTGGAAGGTGATGTCTAAGGAGCCTTGGTGAATTCCTGCAGTGCATTTTATAAATAGTACACACTGCTGTTATTGTGCGTCGGTGGTGGAGGGAGTGAATGTTTGTGGATGTGGTGCCAATCAAGTGGGCTGCTTTGTCCTGGATGGTGTCCAGCTTCTTGAGTGTTGTGGGAGCTGCACTCATCCTGGCAAGTGGGAGTATTCTATCACATTCCTGGTTTGTGCCTTGTAGATAGTGGACAGACTTTGGGGAGTCAGGAGGTGAGTTACTCGCCACAGGATTCTTAGCCTCTGACACGCTCTTGTAGCCACAGTATTTATATGGCTAGACCAGTTCAGTTTCTGATCAATGGTAACCCCCAGGATGTTGATAGTGGGGGATTCAGTGATGTTAATGCCATTGAATGTCAAGGGGCGATGGTTAGATTCTCTCTTGTTGGAGATGGTCATTGCCTGACACTTGTGTGGTGCGAATGTTACTTGCCACTTGTCAGCCCAAGCCTGGATATTGTCCAGATCTTGCTGCATTTGGACATTGACTGCTTCAGTATCTGAGGAGTCACAAATGGTGCTGAACATTGTGCAATCATCAGTGAACATCCCTACTTCTGACCTTATGATGGAAGGAAGGTCATTGATGAAGCAGCTGAAGATGGTTGGGCCTAGGACAGTACCCTGAGGAACTCCTGCAGTGATGTCCTGGAGCTGAGATGTCTGACCTCCAACAACCACAGCCACTTTCTTTGGCTTCCATGGCTACCAGGGGTTGTGAGGTTTGAGGAGATTAAAGGGATAGGGAGGGACAAAGCAATGGAGAGATTTGAAAAGCAAGAACGAGAAACTTCAGCAAGTTGCAATGTGATTGGCTGTTTTTATTTTCCTGTTTATTATGGTAAATAATTTGATAGAGTTTCTGGACAAAAATATCTTCTGAAAATCAATGCCAAATATGGCTAAAAAAAACCCTCCTCCCACAACTTGAAGGTTCCCACTTGGCAGTATCTCAGGAGTACTAACGACAGGTTGCTAAGAAATTTGCAAAATAGTCTCAGTAATTGACCTATGTCCCCATCACACTGACAACGCTGGGTTTATGGAAGCTGTTTGTATGGAGGTCGGGAAGCTCAGAACTCTCTGTGTAATTCTATTACTGGAATTAAATGGGTGGCTTTGTTCTGCTTTGTAATTGCAAAACTTCCATAACAACACACAAGGGAGAGAAATGGAAGCTCACTTAAAGGATTTTCAATATTATTCACACTGAAGGCTCAGTAGAGAACCTTGTTGGCTGATATGCTGTCTCACTGGCTTCTTTGTTTGGCATAATTAGTCTCTAGTGCCATGGGTGGAATCTGCACAAGTACAGGGAAGTGATGCCAAGAGCCCTTGCTAGAAAAGTAGAAAACTATTTATAAATATTCCACATACACTACATATCGTACATAGCGCAATGAGCTGTCTCATAATGGTACCAATGTTATCATCAATTAGCACAAACAAGGTCGTCTTTGTGGAGCTTTAGCTCTGCTGGGTCATATTCAAGTCAGCGAGCAAAAGTTAATTCATTCATTAGGAATAGACATGCACCTCAGCTGAGTTTACCTACTATGCACTATTAAGCTCGGCTCACCTTTCTGAGTTCAGACAACACGGGACCCATTTTGGTGTGTGTGTGTGTGTCTGCCCCACCTGAGCAATGATATTGTTGGGTATCTTAGTCAGTTTTTATGGTCCGGTTTCATTTAAAAATAACGGGCAAATTGATAGCACTAACTATGCTATTTATAGGCCAAATGCATACTTAAGCAGAAACCTCAAAATGCCAGAGGTTAAACTGAATATTAGATATTATTGGCAGGGAAATCTCCTGAGAGCTGTCATGATGATGTGACGTGTACATGTGTAATATTAATCTTTAATTTCATCAGCTGGCCAGATATATATTGAACTTCTTTAAAAGGACTTTTAAAACAAGCAAAGACATTGACTTAAGATGGTTGCCACAGGTCACCTGACACATCTGGTATGACAAGTTGGTCAAGTTGGTCAATTTCTGGAAATTTCCAGTGTGGATTACAATTAGGGCATGCCAAGGCAGCCTCTTATGGAATTCCACACCTGCTGGTGTGAAAAATTTCTTCAAAAATGAATTGAAAATTATAACTAGCTCTCACTATCTGCATTTTTATAAAGCCAACTTTCAGGCAGAGACAGAAAGTCTACTAGGACAATGGCTATATAGAAGATGTTTATATGTTCTTCCTAGCACATCACAGGAAAGAATGGTCTACTCAGAAGTGATATTTGGGACATTAAAGAAATTAATCATCTAGGCCATAACATAATGGCCAAGGTCTGCCCATACATAAGTTAATCAATTACCTTCAGTGGAATACTCAACTCATTATGGGGAAGATGTGATGTGAGCAGAATAACCATTTTGAAAATACTTTATTACAAACCCTGGTTGCTTTTAGGCAGTCTAGTAGAAGTAGCCTGCAAATGGACAAGTAATACCATATCTCTCCCTTCTATCTCAAGTTCAGAGCCCTATCTCTGTTACATTGTAGAATCCATCAGATAGAGAACCTAAATGAAAAGGGAACCTCGGGTACAATTACTTTGCCTTTTGAAAAAGACAAATTACGGTATAAAAGGGACAGTCTCCAGAGGTTGCAATTTCTCAGCCTCACTGGAATGCAAGAGCACTGTCAAAAACATTGCCACAGCAGTTAAATCTTAATTTGTCCAAAAGTTAAACTCCTCTACTGCATATCTTGTAACTTTGCATGCTATGTGTGCGCGTTTGTTGCAAAGGTGGGGACATGGGTTTACCTTTCAAATATTTTAATATCTTTACCTAGGTGGGTTTTTAGCATAACAAAAACTAATTCCTTTTGTGTTCAAAGGAAGCCTGTTGGATTGAGTTATTTACAATGAGCATGTAAACGGTTAAGCGCAGGGACTGAATTGATATCTTCAACCTCATAAATTATAAAAACTCTGTAATGATCAATTGAAGAACAGGAAAGAATGGCCATGTCCGGACATCGTTCCTCATCGGCCATAACTGCATACAGCAACAGGGCAATGAACTAATAGAAACCATTAAAATTCAAAACTCTCAAAAGCGTCAAGGCAGGAAGAGGGGGATCCTGTTCCAGCCAAGGGATCAGAAAGCACTACAGGCACCTCTGCTGCCAGAGAGAAGTCACAGAGGAAGCCAGTGAAAGAAGATTAGCTCTCAGTTGGCTGCAGTGCTGGAACATGATAAATGACCTCTGAAGTGTTGTCAAGATGAAAATACTGATCACTTACTCTCTGCTCGCATCTCCTTGACCTGTGACCTCACTAGCCATAATGCTGCCCTGCACACTTCCGTTGCTCTCGTACAATCACTGCAGCACATTTCACTCCAATTTCCTTCTCGTACTCTCAGCACCGCCTGTATTGTAACCCTCACTTCCCCTTGCCTCATATTTATTTTCATTCGTTCACAGGATGTGGGCTTCACTGGCTGGGCCGGCATTTACTGCCCATCCCTAATTGCCCTTGAGAAGGTGGTAGTGAGCTGCCTTCTTGAACCGCTGCAGTCCCTGTGGTGTAGGTACACCCACAGTGCTTTTAGGAAGAAAGTTCCAGGACTTTGACTCAGCGACAGTGAAGGAACAGTGATATATTTCCAACTCAGCATGGTGAGTGACTTGGAGGGGAACTTCTAGGCGGTGGTGTTCCCATCTATCTGCTGCCCTTGTCCTTTTAGATGGTAGTGGTCATGGGTTCGGAAGGTGCTGTCGAAGGAGCCTTGATGAATCCCTGCAGTGCATCTTTTAGATGGTACACACTGCTGCTACTGTGCATTGGTGGTGGTGGGCTGCTTTGTCCTGGACGGTGTCAAGCCTCTTGAGTGTTGTGGGAACTGCACTCATCGAGGCAAGTGGGGAGTATTGCATCACACTCCTGACTTGTGCCTTGTAGATGGTGGACAGGCTTTGGGGAGTCAGGAGGTGAGTTACTCACAGCATGGGTTACTTGTTACCCATGGCATACCAACTATTCAACCATGACAGACACATTGTCTAAACATCTCTCAAGACTGTCACAAGCACAGGTCCCCTTCCTTCTTGCAAGAGAACATGGAAACATAGAAACTAGGGGCAGGAGTAGGTCATTTGGCCCTTCGAGACTGCTCCATCATTCAACATGATCATGGTTGACCCTCTGTCTCAATGTAGTACCCCTGCTCTCTCCCAATACATTTTGATGCCTTTAGAGTCCAGAAATCTATCCATTTCTTTCTTAAATATATTCAGTGGCCTGGCCTCCACAGCCTCTGTGGTACAGAATTTCATAGGTTCACCACCCTCTGAGTGAATAAGTTCCTCCTCATCTCAGTTCTAAATGGTCTATCCCATATCCTGAGACTGTGGCCCCTGGTTCTAGACTCCCCAACCAGGGGAAACATCCTCCCTGCATCCAGTCTATCCAGCCCGGTCAGAATTTTATATGTTTCAATCAAATCCCCTCTCATTCTTCTAAACTCCAGTGAATACAGGCCTAGTCGACACAATCGCTCCCTGTACGACAATCCTGCCATCCCAAGAATCAGTCTGGTGAACCTTCACTGCACTCCCTCTATGTCAAGTATACCCTTTCTTAGTCAAGGAAACCAAAACTGCACACACTACTCCAGGTGTGGTCTCACCAAGGCCCTGTACAGCTGCAGTAAGACATCCTTGCTCCTGTACTCAAGTCCTCTCACAATGAAGGCCAACATACCATTTGACTTCCTAGCTGCTTGCTGCACCTGCATGCTTGCTTTCAGTGACTGGTGTACAAGGACACCCAGGTCCCTTTGTACATCAACATTTCGCAATCTATCACCATTTAAATAATACTCTGCCATTCTGTTCATCCTACCGAAGTGAATAACTTCACAATTCTCCACGTTACACTGCATCTGCCATGTCTTTGCCCACTCACTCAACCTGTCTAAGTTGCCTTGAAACTTTTTAACATCCTCCTCACCACTCACATTCCTCTCTAGTTTTGTGTCGTCAGCAAACTTGGAAATATTACATTTGGTTCCCTCATCCAAATCATTGATATATATTGTGAATAGCTGGGCCCAAGCACTGATCCCTGTGGTACCCCACTAGTCACCGCCTGCCACTCTGAAAAAGACCCACTTACTCCGGCTCTCTGCTTCCTATCTGCTAACCAATTCTTGATCCATGCCAATATATTACCCCCAATCCCATGTGCTTTGATCTTACACACTAACCTCTTATGTGGGGCTTTATCAAAAGTTTTCTGAAAATCCAAGTATACCACATCCACTGGTTCTCCCTTATCTATCCTGCTAATTACATCCTCAAACAACTCCAGTAGGTTTGTCAAACATGATTTCCCTTTCTTAGATCCATGTTGACTTTGTCTAATCCCTTTGATATTTTCTAAGGGAAAAGTTTTCCCCCTGTTGGGGGGGAGGGATGGTGTTGTCTGGGGGTAGGGGCGGGGGTGGGAGCAGGGGTGGGCAAGAACCTGATCAGCGCCTCCAACTGGTGCCACATCACCATTTTACGTGGGCAGGCCAATTAAGGCTGAGCGCTCCCTGTGTGGCCAGGCGTGGGGGGGGAGATTCCCTGAGTCCAGGCCTGTGCTCTTTCGCATGCATTTGACATTTAAATGTGTTGATAGTTTCATATTTTAAACCTGAAATAAAGCACTTAAAAACTTTTAAAACATGTCCCCTCATGTGACAGGTCAAAGAATTATTTTTTAAAATTTTATTGAATTTTAAAACCCTTCATGAAATCTCATCCTGCCCGTGGATGAGGTACCATGAAAAATGCGAAGGCCGTTGGGCTCTTCACCTGCCCCCACCAACCTTAAGGGTGGACGGGCAGCTCATCTAATTCCTTTAATTAGTTTTTAACGGGCCTTAATAGACCTTTAACAGTTCGGCAGGCGCACAGCCAACTTGGCTGCCCGCCCACCGAATTGAAAACCTAAATGACACACAGTGACATCATCAGAGAATTCAGTCCTAAGTGCCCTGTTATCACATCCTTTGTAATAGACTCTAGCATTTTCCCTACTACTGATGTTAGGCTAACCAGTCTGTAGTTCCCTGTTTTCTCACTCACTCCTTTTTTAAATAGTGGAGTTACATTTGCCACCCTCCAAACTGCCGGGACTGTTCCAGAATCCACAGAATTTTGGAAGATGACAACCAACACATCCACTATTTCCATGGCCACCTCCTTTAGTACCCTGGGATGTAGATTATCTGGCCCTGGGGATTTATCGGCTTTCAGTCCCATTAATTTCTCCAACATTTTTTTTTTACTAATACTAATTTCATTCAATTCCTCCTGCTCTCTAGCCTTGGCTCCCTAGCATTTCTGGGAAGTTATCTGTGTCTTCCTCCGTGAAGACAGAACTAAAGTAGTTGTTTAATTACACTGCCATTTCCTTGTTTTCTATTATAAATTCTGCCATTTCAGACAGTAAGGGACCTAGGTTTTTCTTCACTAATCTTTTCCTTTTCAAATATTTATATGTGTTTTTATGTTCCTTGCAAGTTGACTCTCATAATCTATTTTTATCCTCTTAATCAATCTCTTGGTCCTCCTTTGCTGAATTCTAAACTGCTCCCAATTTTCAGGCTTGCTACTTTTTCTAGAAATTTTATATGACTCCTCTTTGGATCTCATACTATCTTTAATTTATTTTGTTAGCCATGGTTGGGCTGCTTTTTCTGTTGTGTTTTTGTGCCAGAATGGAACCCATAACTGTTGCAATGCATGCATTTGTTCCTTAAATATTAGCCATTGCCTGTCCACCTTTATTTTAATGAAGTTCCCCAAACTATCATAGCCAACACACTCCTCATAACTTTGTAGTTTCCTTTGTTTAGATTTAGTACCACAGTTTTGGAATGGATGACTTTACTTTCCATCCTAATAAAGAATTCATCATGTTATGATCACTCTTCCCTAAAGGACCCCACACACCAAGATTATTAATCAACCTCTTCTTATTGCACAATACCAAATCTAGGATAGCCTGTTCCCTAGTTGGTTCTTCGACATATTGGTCTAAAAAAAATCTTGTACACACTAGGAATTCATCGGTCACAGTATTATTGCCAATTTGGCTTGCCCAGTCTATATGTAGATTAAAGTTACCCATGATTACTGTGGCACCCTGTTACTTGCATCTCTAATTTCCTGCTTAATGCCATCCCCTACCTTACCATTACTTTTTGGAGGCTTCGGACAACTCCCACTAATGTTTTCAACCCTTTGTTGCTTCTTAGCTCCACCCAGACAGATTCTACATCTAGATTTTCCAAGCCAATGTCCTTTCTCACTATTGCACTGATTTCACCCTTATCTGCAAATGCCACCCACTTCCATTTCCTTTTTGCCTTCCTAAATATTGAGTACCCTTGGACATTCAGTTCAGGCTTGGGATGATAAGTGGCACAAAAGTGCCAGGCAAAGGTCACCTCCAACAAGAGAGAATCTAACCATTTCTCCTTGATATTCAATGCTATTAACATAACTGAACCCCCTTCTATCAACATCCTGGAGGCTACCATTGACCAGAAACTGAATTAAATCAGCCACATAAGCACTGTGGTTATAACAGCAGGTTAGAGACTGAGAATTCTGGGGCAAGTAACTCGCTTCCTAATTTCCCAAAGCCTGTCCACCATCTACAAGGCACAAGTCAGGAGTGTGATGGAATATTCCCCATTTGCCTGGATAAGTGCAGCTCCAACAACATTCAAGAAGCTTGACACTATCCAGGACAAAGCTGCCCGCTTGATTGGCACCCCATCCACCAGCTTAAACATTCACTCTCTCCCCCACTGATGTACAGTAACAGCAGTGTGTATTATCTACAAGATGCACTGCAGGAACTCACCAAGGCTCCTTAGACAGCACCTTCCAAACACCTGACCGCTACCATCTAGAAGGACAAGGGCAGCCGACACATGGAAACACCACCACCTCTCAAGTTCCCCTCCAAGTCACACTGATATGTAGTCAGAAATCTCAGGGTCAAAAATAGCACCTATGTTGCAAACAGTTTGGTTTTAGCTTCAGACTGTCATTTACAGATGAAATTGTGTTCATGATAAATGTGTTTATTGTTCTGGATTCAGTGTTGATGTTTATATTTGCAGTGAAACATGGGCAAGACCCATAATACTGGATTGAAGGAATGCAGTTGATGGTGATAAGTGTCGGTAGTGATAAGGATTGTGGAGCTGTTGGTGTATGATTCACATTCCTCGATGAGCTGCACTGTCAGAGACCTGGCAGCTAGGTGCTTACCATGTGATTTCCATGTATAGTCTGGTGGGAAAGTGAACAATTAGAAGCTGAAACAGATTGTTCAGTTTATCAGAAAAACTTGGACTTTGCTGGGTCTTGTTGGTGATATCGTGACAATGATTAACCAGCTTACGTATAACCACTGGAGGATGTTTAGATTTCTGTCCCCTTTCTTTATCTAATGTTGAAAAATGTGGCTGCCTTCCCATATTACTCATGAGACCACAAACACTTGACCTTAGGCACTGAAGGACAGTTTTAGTTGCTGAGAAATGATACACAAATGGCAACATTATTTTGTTGGAATGCGTTTTGACAAAGGTAATTCTGAATACTGTGGAAAAGGAGAAATGAAAAAGAAGGACTTACATTTATACAGCATTTTATTTGACCTCAAGATGTCCCAAAGTGTTTTGCAGCCATTGAAGTACTTCTGACTTATAATCGCTTAATGCAAGATTCAAGAAACAATTATTCGGGATAGAATTAGTACTCACATGGAAAAATTTGGGCTGATAAGGAAGAGCCAGCATGGATTTCTAAAGGATTAATCACGTTTAGCTAACTTGCTGGGGTATTTTGAAGAGGTAACAGCAAAGGTCGATGAGGGTAATGCTGTTGATGTGGTGTACATGGACTTTCAAAAGGCATTTGATACCGTGCCACACAACAGGTTTGTGAGAAAAGTTATTGCTCAGGGAATAAAAGGGACAGTAGCAACTTGGATACAAAATTGGCTAAAAAATGGGAAGCAGAGAGTAATGGTCAATGGATATTTTTCAGGCTGGAGGGAGATTTGTATTGAAGTTCCCCAGGTGTTGGTATTGGAGCCCTTGCTTTTCCTGATATATATTAATGATTTAGATCTTGGTGTTCAGGAGATAATTTCAAAGTTTGCGGATGATACAAAGCTTGGGAGTGTTGTAAACTGTGAGGAGGACAATGTAGAACTTGGTGGAGACAAGTTGGTGGAGTGGACAGATAGGTGGCAAATGAAGTTCAATGTGGAGAAGTGTGAGATAATGTATCTTGGTAAGGAGAACATGGACAGGCGTTATAAAATAAGCTGTGAAATGTTGAAGGGGATGCAGGAGCAGAAAGAGCTGGGTGTATATGTGCATAAATCATTGAAGGTGGCAGGGCAGGTGGAGAGAGCAGTTATTAAAGCATATAGTGCCCTGGGCTTTATTAACGGGGGCATAGGGTACAAGAGCAGAGAGGTTATGCTGAATTTATATAAGATACTCATTAGACCTCAGCTGGAGTATTGTGTATGGTTCTGAGTGCCACATTATAGGAAGGATGTGAACACATTGGACAGAGTGCAGAAGAGATTTACAAGAATGGTTCCAGGGATGAGAAACTTCAGTTACAAAGATAGATTGGAGAGGTTGGGACTGTTATGCTTGGAGAGAAGAAGGCTAAGATACTTGGTCCACATCAATCAATGGCAGTAAAATTAAGTGTTTACTTGAGCTATAAATAAACTGGATATTATAGAGACATGTTCTGTCCAATTACATGTAAAATTACACACACACACAGGATATTGACAAAATATTGATGTCACATAAATTTTATAAATACCTAGTTCATGGTTCACTGTGAAGAGTTGGCCCTTCCCCTCTCCCTCCCCACACCCACGTCTCCCCAGTGAAATTAAGGAACACTCTGGACAAGGTGATCAATCCAACATTATGAGCCACAGCATTTGTCCGTGCTACAATCAGAAATTAGACATTTTTCATCCAACAGGACTGAAGCTATTATATTCCTGTGAATTCAGTCATCGACATGCTTATCTTCATCATCTTCAAACCCATTCTTAAATGCATCATAACACTCATCAATGCATAATGAGCTTCCTTCGCTGAGAACCTATTCATATTCCCCCTTGAAAACGGGGCTGAAAGCCCATGAGGAATGGGTAGAAGTGCGGAGATGGACACACCCTCAGCCACGGCCACTGACCCCGCAGCTGTCTGTGGGATCACAGGAAGTGTGAAGGTGAGCAAAACTTTCGTAGGTGCGTTGTGGAGACCAGAAGTGTGAAGCTGAGCTTGACAGCTTGGTGGGGGAGGGTAAGCCGCTATCCCAGAAAATGGTGGATGCTGGTTCCAGTAGTTCCATGTTAGTCAGTCACTTGCAACATTTAAAAAAAAACTCTCTCATCACTGGAAGGTCCTGAGCTTACTTCTAGCCTGGGCCCCCGGGTAGATTTCACTTCCACCAGTTATTGGCAACATAGATCTCATGAGATTGTGCATCCTGCCACCAACAGTGTCAACTGTGGCTCAGTTAGTAGCACTCTTGCTTCTAAGTCACTTGTCTCTGAGCCTATGAGTCTAAATCAGCACATTGTGGCCCCTTTTTTTCCAAAAATGAAGGACTGAGGGAGTGCTGCACTGTTGGAGGTGCTGAGGTGTGTGTGAGAGGAGGGCCCTGGGACAGGAAGTCAGCAGCACCTAGAGGAGAGTGTGAGAGGAAGACCTGTTTCTACCTGTCAGAACCAAAGTATGACATCACAGGAAAACAGGTATGTGATTGGTGGGTATCTCTTCTGGTATCTCTTTTGATTGGCCAAGTGGTTTAAATCAGGAGATGTTATTACAGCTGATGAATACAGTTAAGAAATTCACTTTTAAAATATTTAATATTCAAATTAATTAATTAAATAGAATAGAGATGGTTGGGCAGGTGATGTGTTGCAGCTGTAGCACGTGGGTTCTGATGGACCCCATTGTAGTTCCTGGTGACCACACCTGTAGTAAATGTTGGTTGCTTGAGGAACTTCGGTTCAGAGTTGATGAGCTGGAGTCTGACCTGCGGACACTGCTACACATCAGGGAGGGGGAGAGTTACCTGGACGTTGTGTTTCAAGAGACAGTCACACCCCTTAGATTAATTACATCAAATTTGGGCTTTGGTCAGGGACAGGAGGGTGTGACTGCAAGTCAGGCAGGTATGGAGAGCCATAATTTAGCTTTGGAAGAGCCTCAGCCAGTGGCCTTGTCCAATAGGTACGAGGTTCTTGATCCCAGTGTGGATGAAGGCACAGACCACAGGGAGGGTGAGTGAACTGAGCACAGCACCATGGTACAGAGTGCCATTCAAATGGGGGGGGTGAAAAGAGAAATGTAGTAGTAATAGGGGACAGCAGAGTTAGGGGAATAGATACTGTTCTCTGCAGCTAAGACAGAGAGTCCCGAAGGCTGTGTTGCCTACCTGGTGCCAAGGTTAAGGACATCCCTTCTGGGCTGGGGAGGAACTTGGAGTGGGAGGAGAAGGATCCAGTTGTTGTGGTCCACGTAGGTACCAATGACATAGGTAGGACTAGGAAGGAGGTTCTGCTGAGGGACTACGAGCAGCTCGGGGCTAAATTAAAAAGCAGAACCACAAAGGTAATAATCTCTGGATTATTGCCTGAGCCATGTGCAAATTGGCATAGGGTAAATAAGATTAGAGTGGTAAATGTGTGGATCAAGGATTGGTGTGGAAGACATGGGTTCTATTCATGGGGCACTGGCACCAGCACTGGGGAAGGAGAGAGCTGTTCCACTGGGACGGGCTTCATTTGAACCATGCTGGGGCCAGTGTCCTGGCAAATTGTATAACTAGAGTTGTAGATAGGACTTTAAACTAATTAGTGGGATGGAGGGTTCAATTGAAGAGAATTTTAATAAGGCAAAAAGAATCCAGAGAGCAGAGGTGCAGGGTGGTGAAGAGGCGAACGATAATCAAAGTGTGACAGGAAGGGGCAGAAAATATAAGCAGAAGAGTGCAACAGAAATTAGAACCAGAATGAATAATAACGGTAAAAAGTCAAAGTTTAAGGCTCTTTATCTGAATGCACGCAACATGTGTAACAAGATGGATGGGTTGACGGCACAAATAGAAATAAATGGATATGACCTGATAGCTATTACAGAGACATGGTTGCAGGGTGACCAAGACTGGGAACTCAATATTCAAGGGTGTTCGATGTTCTGAAAAAATAGGCAAAAAGGAGAAGGAGGTGGGGTGGCTTTGTTAAAAAAGGAAGGTATCAGGTGTAATAGATCATGATGTGGAATCAGTTTGGATGGAAATAGGGAATAGCAAGAGAAAGAAGTCATGGGTGGGGGTCATGTATAGGGTCCTGAATAGTTGCCTCACTTTAGGACAAAATATAAATCGGGAAATAATGGATGTGTGTAAGAAGGGTGCTACAATTGTCATGGCTGATAATAATCTGCATATTGACTGGACAAATCAGATTGGTAGGGGTAATGTGGAAGACAAATTTGCTGAGTGCATCTAAAGTGGGTTGGGAGAATAGACTAAGGGGAGGGTCAGTGGATGAGCAGTGGCAGACATTTAAGCAGATGTCTCATAATGCTCAGCAAAAATTTATCCCAGTCAAAAAGAAAGACTCGATGAGAAGGATGAAGCACCTGTGGTTAACAGAGGTGATCAAGGAAAGTATCCAATCAAAAACTAAGGCATATAAAGTGGTGAAAATTATTGGTAGACCAGAGGATTGGGATTTTTCAGGAACCAGCTACGGATGACTAAAAAGCTAATAAAGAGGGAGAAAATTGATTATGGAAGTAAATTGGCAAGAAATATAAAAACATAATATAAAAAAAAATTTTTAAAAAATATAAAAAATATAAAAATAAAAAAAAGCAAGAGCTTCTAAGGATATATAAAAAGAGAGTGGCTAAAGTGAGCATGGGACCCTTGGAGGATGCAACTGGAGAACTGATAACAGGGAAATGGCAGATAATTTAAACAATATTTTGCATCAGTCTTCACAGTGGAGGACACTATAAACCTTCCAAAGATATCAGGTAAGCAAGGAACTAATGGTAGAGAAGATCTTGTAACAGTCTCTATCACGAAGGACAAAGTATTTGACAAGCGAATGGGACTAAAGGCAAACAGGTCACCAGGACCTGATGGTCTGCATCCAAGGGTTTTAAAGGAAGTGGTTGCAGAGCTAGGAGAGGCATTGGTCAAAATATTCCAGAACTCACTGGATTCTGGGAGTGTTCAGTGGATTGGAAAACCGCTAATGTGATGCCCCTGTTCAAGAAGGGAGGGCGACAAAAAGCAGGAAACTATAGGCCAGTCAGCCTAACATCTGTCTTTGGGAAAATGCTAGAGTCCATTATTAAGGAAGAAATAACAGGTTATTTAGAAAAGCTTAACACAGTCAAACAAAGTCAGCATGTTTTTGTGAAAGGGAAATCATGTTTGACAAATTTGCTAGCATTCTTTAAGGATGTAACACGCTCAGTTGATAAAGAGGAACCGGTAGATGTAGCATATTTGGATTTCCAGAAGACATTCGATAAGGTGCCACATAAAAGGTTATTGCACAAGATAGGAGCTCACGGTATTGGGGTAATGTATTAGCATGGATTGAGGATTGGTTACCACACAGAAGGCGGAGAGTCGGGATTAATGAGTCATTTTCAGGTTGGAAAGACGTAACTAGTGGAGTGCCACAAGGATCAGTCCTAGGGCCTCAATTACTTACTATCTCCATTAATGACTTGGAGGAGGGGGCAGAGTGTAATGAATCCAAATTTGCTGATGAGACATAGGTAGTTGGGAGGGCTTGTTGTGATGTGGACACAAGGAATCTGCAAGGGGATTTAGATAATTTGAGTGAGTGGGCAAAAACTTGGCAGATGGAGTTTAATGTAAGAAAGTGTGAGGTCATGCACTTTGATAGGAAGAATCAAAAGGCAGACTATTTTTTAAATGGAGAGAGACTCCAAAAGAGTGCAGCACAGAGGGATCTGAGTGTTCTTGTGCATGAAACACAATACATTAGCATGCAGGTGCAGCAAGTAATTAAAGAGGCAAATGGAATTTTGGTCTTTATTGTTAAGGGGTTGGAGTTTAAAATAGGGAGGTATTTTACAACTGTACAGGGTATTGGTGAGGCTGCACCTGGAGTACTGTGTACAGTTTTAGTTCCTATGTTTAAGAACGAATATACTGGCATTGGAGGCAGTTCAAAAGAGATTCACTAGGCTGATTCCTGGGATAAAGGGCTTGACTTATCAAGAATGGACAAACAGGTTAAGCCTTTATTCATTAGAGTTTAGAAGAATGAGGGGTGATCTTATTGACATGTACAAGATTCTGAGGGGGTTTGACAGGGTAGATGTTGAGATGTTTTCAGTAGTGGGGGAATCTCGAACTTGGGGACATAGTTACAGTATAAGGGAACACTCATTTAAAACTGAGATGCAAATAAATTTATTCTCTCGGAGGGTAATGAATGTCTGGAATTCTCTACTCCAGAGATTTGTGGAGGCTAAATCACTGAGAGTATTTAAAGAGGAGGTAGATAGATTTTTGAAATATCGGGGAGTTGAGGGCTATGAGGAGCTGCCATGAAAGAGGAGTTGAGGCCTGGGGCAGATCAGCCATGGTCTTATTGAATGGTGGGGCAGGCTTGAGGGGCCAAATGGCCTCCTCCTGCTCCTATTTCTTATGTTCTTATGTCTTTGAATATTATGTCAAACTGAGGCCCTCTCAGTTGGAGGTAAAAGATCCCATGGCATTGGTGTTAACCTGGGTGTCTTGGACAATCGCTCAATCAACATCACACAAAAAAATTACCTGGCCATTAGCAAATTGCTGTTCTGGGGATCTTGCTGTACACAAAATTGACTTCTGCATTTCCCACAGTACAATAGTGATTACATTTCAAAAGTACTTCATTGGCTGTAAAGCACTTTGAGATGTCTGGTGTTGTGAAAGGTGGTTATATCAATGCAAGTCTTTCTAACATTCTGCTAGGTCTGGCCTGAACAGGTGGTCATGATCCTGCTTCACCTTGTAACAATGGTTTATAACAATGGAGAGCAGAAGATCTAATTGAGGTATATAAGATGCTAAAGGGGATGGACAAAGTAGACGTGGAGTGGATGTTTCCCCTTGTGGGGCATTCTAGAATGAGACGCCATAGTTTTAGGCTAAGAGATGGTAGATTTAAATCAGAGATGAGGAGGAATTACCTTTTTAAAGGGTCGTGAATCTGTGGAATTCACTACCTCGGAGTGCAATGGATGCCGGGACACTGAATAAATTTGAGGAGATAGACAGATTTTTAATTAGTAACGGGTTGAAAGGTTATGGGGAGAGGGCGGGAAATTGGAGTTGAGGCCGAAATGAGATCAGCCATGATCGTATTGAATGGTGGGGCAGGCTCGAGGGGCTGAATTGCCTGCTCCTGCTCCTAGTTCTCATGTTCTTATGTTCTAAGAGAGGCAGCCGGCAAAGGCTTCACTCCCAGAAAGTAGATCAGAAATTCAGAAATGAGGCTGAGACCTGGTGTAACCCAGGCAATCTGTGGCCATTCTGGCAAATTCTAAAATGGATGCTGTTCCGAGCTGCCACAATATTCTGTGATTGGGTCCTTCTGTCTTGGACTCTTGATGTGAGACTTGGTTCGTAGACAAACTGTAGACATATCTGCTTAACATGTGTTTATTAGTACTACACCTACACAGGTTACAGAGTAGGCACTTAGCCCTTAGGCATGATTCCAAGCTCTCTCTCTTGCGAGTCTAACACCTGACTGAGTAGCGTCAGTAGTACATCATCATTTACATCAAATATTAGCATATCCCATCTTTTAAAACCTTTAGACTACAGGTGCTGACTTTTAGTCCCAAAGTCCATGAGCCTCTAGTCTAACCATAGTCTTGTTAATTGCTGACAGAAGAGACATGTCTAAGTTTTTTGTTCATCAGGACACTCACAAGAACACCGGTATAAGGGGAAAACAACAATTTATACTGTATGAGAAGAGTGTGCTGATTGTTTGGCAAGTGGCATTGTCATGGAGAACACATCATTGATGGTGACTGACAGTTCATCCTCTTCACATGCAGTATAAATTGTTGTTTTCCCCTTATATTGGTATTCTTGCAAGTGTCCTGATGAGTGCAAGATGAAAAGCTTAGGCATTTCTCTTTCCCAGCAATACTCAAGTCCCGTACTACCAAATGACTATAGTCTTGTTAATATTGTACTCATGTCCTGTGGTTCTACCATCAACTCCTAACCTATACATCTATTATCTGCACCTTTAATCAGTTTAAAGACCTGAGTCCTGTAATATCTCCATCCTGAAGGTCAATTTGGTGAGTCACATTCCATTACCCAAAGACTGGGTCTCAGACTGTGCTTTGTTGTTTTCACTAAACTCCAATAATCTCCACAAGGCAGGATGGTCCAAACTGCACAATATATCTAACTCCGGCATCACCAAGTATTTACAAAGGGTTTCTATAATCTGTTTTGCTTTTTACACTCTTCAGTGTTTTTCAACAATTTATTCCCTTTTATATTCAACTTCTGAATATACTGATTCATCTCCAGTGCTGGTTGTCCTTTGATTCCTTACCCAAGTTACATGTCAGCTTTGGTGGTCCAGACAAGCGAAGGCAATGTTTTATATTGATGTTGTTCATAGCTGGCAATAACACACATGTTTCCAGCAGTGTTGTGACTCTTTCCGATTTCCCCGTAACTAAATGCTTTTTAATTTGGTGTTTTCTTTCATTGTGGGTGGGCCATCCTCGTCTTGTATGGGAGGCTTTCATGATCATAAGCTTAAATACCTGATGACATAAAGTATTTGGAATGCACTGTCTAACACCTGGTGGAAGCAGATTCAATTGGATCACTCTATCAAAGGGCCAGCACAGACACAAGGGGATGAATGGCCTCCTTCTGTGCTGAGTGATTATATGACAATGTTATCTTTTTTAATAAGATTAAAACCCATAATATTAATTGCAAGTGAGGTAATGAGAGTGAACATTGGCTGAGCAATAGCATCAAAGATTGGTGAGGGATGGATCTCGACATATCTTTGCATTACTTCACAATGAAGTGAATATGTGAAGCCTTAGCCCAATTAATGCGTTTGTTACCTTTAACCGCTTTCAATCTCCATGTTATATGGACACACAGCATGCTGCCAAAGGCAAATTAAATAATATTTTGAGAAGTATCTTATTTTATAATATTTATGATGATAAAGAACTGCGGGGAACCACGGCTCACCTGTGTCCATTAGTCAGTAACTCACAGATATGTCGAGATCCATCCCTCACCAACCTTTGATGCTATTGCTCAGCCAATGTTCACTCTCATTACCTCACTTGCAATTAATGTTATGGGTTTTAATCTTATTAAAGAAGTGTCATGTTTGAGGGAAAGTAGCCTCAGCTTTTGGTTACACTACTGGGAGAAAAACACGCTTCTCTCGTTTGCAAGCAACGCCACCTTAAAAATGTGGTACTTTGCAAAGATGGTGCCAGTATATGTTTATGCACCACTGCAGGTTCATCTCATTTCCATGGCAACATGTTTCAGAGATAGATATGATTGACTTATTGCCCTGCTCCTGACCCTGGAGGGGATGAGAGGCTGCCAAGAGCTGTCTGTTAAGGCTGCTTTTATTTTGATATCTCATTTTTAATTGAAAACCTAAAGCAAAATACCGACAAGGTACTGAACATTTTGAATTGAAAGAAAGTTTACCATGTTTTAATTAAAAAGGCCTCTTTAGGTTCAACTCATCAGGGATAGCTACATGAAATGCAAACGATCATGCAATTTTTTACCTTGTCTAAAACATGTGCGCAAGTATATGATAAAAAAGGGATGTGAGAAATTGTAGTCAAGGTTTAAAATTGCCTATTCATTAAATCATGGAATTACCACCAGTTTAATGTGGTCAACTACACTGTTAACTCTTCATGCTGATGATTCAATTTAGGGTCTTGTCATTTTAATTGACCAGCGAAGTCTCTGTAGAGCACCATAAAATAGCGTTCATAATGTGCTTACCCTTGGGGATGCTGATGATTGCGTTTGTCATTAAACCACAGTAAATACAGGGAATTAGTATTTACGGGTGTGTTTATTGTCAAGGAGACATTCACCTGGAGAGAGAGAGAGACGGTGCTCAGTGCTGTGGGCTCTGCAGCAGATAGCACATCGTGTTTTGAGGAGGGAGATTCTAACTGTCAGAAAATGAGTGCTTCCCATATTTACGGTGACAGATGCAACTGTCTGCTTCAGTTGGTTAGACTTGACGATACAACTGAGTTGATGAATATTTGCTTTGGAGTTGTCATACATTACCTGCTATGTGGCATTCAAATACAAAAACAGGAAGTCTAGGGCAAAATCCCATCATCTATTTTTTTAATGCTGCATCTATTGCCTTGGATTACCTGAGGCTTTTTTCAGCCTGTTATTCAGGCTGCCCTTGAAGAGAGTGTGCTGTATACGTAACAGTCAGAGATGAGGAGCGAGAGGTAGAAATTAATCCCAGACTCGGTGAAATGGGCCATTCATCAAAACAGCATAATTCCACCGACTGTCAGGATAGAGTGACTAATTAAACATGTAGGATCGTAAAGCAAAGGGCAAAGAGAAGAACAGTGACTGGATAAGTTTCCCAGATCTTTGATATAGATGTGAAATGGTGCACAGCATCCAAGGCAAAAAGCAGGGAATTATTTAAATACAAGGTGAGATAATGTTCCCAAGAATATCTGAAGGTATCAGGGGAAATTTAGCAGTGACTAACTGGCACGTTTCTGCTGGGAAGCTTTCCAGAATAGAGTCATGTACAGGAGGTTACTTTGTCCACATTGTTTTATTGAGGACTATTAGTGCCTGTGTTTGTATTTGCTTTACCAGATTGATAACTGGATTAAGCATTGTTCAAAATAAGACTTCAATCTTTAGAATTTTAATCAAGAATCTACTCAAAAAGTGAGCTTGCTTTCCCAAGCAGAGGGTACTCAGGATTCTATCAATTCCCAGAGCAACTTATTTCCATCAAAACAACTTTACAAGAAGGTGAGGGTGCCGAGCTGGTTTAACTTTTAAAAATAACCATTGTACCTTTACCATTTATTCACCCAAGTGCGGACTGACATCAAGTAGCATTTTATTAGTTCCAGTATGGAACTGAGGCTTTGATGAGAAACCACACAGACAAACTTCACTGTGAAAGGTTTGTTGATATTTTGTAGAGGACCTGTGGAATGGTGTATGATGATGATCTGATATACCAAATAAATAGATTTTTAAAAATTCCTTTGTTTTGTTTGCCAACTGGGTTCTGAAAACAACAAAATGCTCACATTTGTTTTTGCTGATAAAGACAACATATTTGATAATGAACATTCTTGGAGCTATTTAAATTCAGACAACATAAACTATGAAGGAATGTAGTGAGACAGAAATCAATCTTGCCATGCTGAGACAGTGTTTTAAGTGTTTAGAGTTGTTTTCTTCACTGTACCGCTGATTGTATCAGGTTGTAAGATTACCTGGATTGTGTTTTTCTGTTGGTAACCAGTTAACCCTTATCAGTTCACAGTGACCCAAAGCCTGTACTTTCAGGTTAACCCTTCAAATTCTGGATTTATTTTGCACCTTCCAATCGGTTGCAAATTCTAAGAATGGTTAGAAAACAGAATGAAAGAGAAGTTTAGATGCCAAGGCCTGGATTCTCCTTATCCTGTCAGAGGAGAGTTGAGTTGAAATGACTGCCCACTGTTCTGTACCAGGTGTTATTACTCTGCTTAGTGGATGCCTGGCAGGATCGCTGCCAGCTAGCAGCAACCTACTGCTGCAATTACCCTGGCGGATTCTGCTGTTGGACACCCAAACTGCCTGTGCAGCACCTACCTTTATGCCGCTAACCTATCTGTAGGCTGTGACATGCCTACTGGTCAATGAGCAAGCTGATTGCCTCGAAAGGCTCCAGATTGGCACAGAGCCCATTGCAGGTTGGTGCCATCTGCTGTAGGGGTGCCTGCACCCAATGGATGTCACCGTTGAGGCACTGAAGGTCACCACCCTCTACTTTCCCCTTCCTCCCTGCAGACTAGCCTGGCTTCACTGAACTGCTACACGTCTATCAAGCAGGTGACTATTACATTATTTAGCAATAGCAGCATTTTCATTTTCTTTCCCACTGAATCACAACAACTGCCTGTCAAACTTCACTAGTCATTAATGACACCTATGTGGCCATCTGGGGAGCTGGTTTCTGTCCGTCCTCTGCCACTGCTGCATAGTCCTCGGTTGTACACTGGCTCTCTCGCAGCAATACCTTCTCTCAAGCTGACTAACTACATTCTCTGTGTGTAGCTGTGTTTGTGCTTGCATGCACTGTTGAGGCAACCGCGGACATAGGAGCAGGCCCACAGCCTCTCCAGCCTGTTCCACCATTAAATTAGATCATGGTTGATTTGTATCTCAACTCCACTTTCCCACCTTTACATCATATCAGTCAATGTCTTCACCAAATAAATATCTGTCAATCCCAGTTTTGAAATTTTGAATTGAGTTAGCAGCATTTTGGAGGGACAGAGTTTATAATCCCCACTATCCCTTGTGCAAAGAAATGCTTCCCAATACCATCCTGGGTAGCTTGGCTCTAATTCTATGCTTAGGCCACATTGCTCTCTACTCCACTATCAGAGGAAATATTTTTCCTCTGTTAACTCTATCAGATATCAATCATCTTAAACACCTCTATTATATCACCCCTTAGACTTCTATATTCAAGGGGATACAAGCCTAGTCTTTGCAGCCTTTCAGAACAGTTTAACTTATTTAGCCCCCGTCTCATTCTGGTGAATGTGCACTGCACTCCCTGCAAGGCAAGCTAACCTTCTGAGATATTGTGCCCAGGATTAAACACAGCACTCTAGATAATGTCTAACCAGATGTTATACAGCTATAATCAAACTTCCATCTCTTCAAATTTCAGACCCTTAAGATAAAGGTTACCATATCATTAGTTCAATTTTTTTGTACCTGTCCTTCAGTATTTAGCAATTTGAGACACATGATGCAGCGAGGAACTGACTGTTTTAGACCTCTGGTGATCTGCTTTGTCAGAGTTTCAATGACAACAAAGGGACAACTGTTATCCTGCCTCCAGGTTACACTTTTGAACAGGACTTGTATGTGGCTTTTTGTAATGCCTGTGTGCCACTGAATGAGAAGAGCTAAAAGACATAGCAATTAATCATTGATATCACTATGTCCTGCTCCCTCAGCCTCACAGCAAGCATGCCCTCCTCTTAAGGATTCAAGGGTATGTAACTTCTAGATCCTCCTTGAGGATGAGGTCTGGTCTATTGCCATGTTCCATCTGGTGCTGAAAGCAGCCTTTAGGTTTTGAAAGTTGAAGGAGCGTAGTGACTGATGTATGCCCAACTCTCCTGCGTGTCAGCAACTGACTATGCAACACGTAGCAAGATGCGTTTAAAAAATTTCCAGTCTGAGTCCTTTCTAAGGTATCAGTGAGTAGGAGATCGAGCTGGAGTATGGACCCACATTGTGAGCAATAAAACAAAGTGTTAAGATTATCCGAGGGCTCTCCGTGGGTCAGCAGTACATGTGGAGCAAGCTGACAGGCCCTACTTAGCAACAAGGATGCTTGGATCAACCGACATTTAGGACAGAATGTTTTGTCCTGCAGGTGCCTAACCCAAACAGGAGTGGAATAGTGCAAGTTAACATCAGGCGAGTGTCCCAATGTCAGCGCGCATTCTTGCAATCCTTCAGTTGGCAGGCATGGGCGAGAGGCAGCAGCACGCCAACCCACAATTAATCGGCCTATTAAGGCCCTTAAGTAATTCATTCATTTGCATTTTTCACTGCCCAATCAGCCGTTTGGTTGGCGGACTGGGTGAATAAGCCAGGCGGCCTTTGCGTTTTTAACAAAACCTCATTCACGAGCTGGATGAGGTTTCTAACCGTTACTAAAAAACAAAAAAAAAAAATCATTTTTCACATGTCCCTCTTCACGTGGCTGAGTGGGGGACGTGTTTATATCATATGTAAAAAGTTTGCTTTTTGTTTTAAAATCCTTCAGCTGCCTGAGGCAGCTCTGTGCCCTTCAGAGATCTGCCAGCGCGCGCTCCCCACCCCTCCCCCCCACCCCCGCGCAGGCGCACACTTCCGCGCTCCCGCTTCTCCTGGCCCCACCCCCGCAGCGGGCGTTTCATGCTGGGCTGCCGTCAATCGGCCAGCCGGTGTGAAGCCGCGGTTGGAGCCCGATCGCGGCGCGGCTGTTGACCTCACGGCTGTTCTTGGGCCCACTCGCCAATGCCCGCTCGACGAGGGGGATATCCTCCCCACCGTACGGTCGAGCGTTCATGCTAAAACGCACTGTGCAGCCATTTCTTGGCATGAGTTCTGCCATCTCCTTCCTGGTCTACTTCCCAGGTCTGCGAACAGCGTGGACGGTGCTCACCCTGTCAGCCAGCCTCACAGCTCAGCAGTCTGCTTTGAGTATCAAAGGGAGAACACCAACCCCCATTTGCAACACCTCCACTTTGCCAGCCCTCATGTTGTAAGAAAGCTGGCTCTTGATATCCTGACAAATACATGTCAAGGAACGAAACAATTTCTTTCCAACGAACCATCTGGGATGTTAGCTCCCAGTGCAGGTCTAGCGTTGAATTGACTTGGCTTCACCAAACCCTCTGACAGTGAACAGTACAGAAGGAAATAAGTTTTGTTTACTAACCCTCGATTAGGTTATCTTCACGCAGCTGACTGAGTAAATTAACTTTTCCCTTCCAAATTGTCAAAGAAAAAGCCAGACTCCCGGGGCCATTTTCACTGAGTGCTTCAGGCACGAAAGAGATAAAGAGGTGGCCAAGATGGATTCTTAAGCTGAAGGGTCGGTTCAGCCTGTGTGTAGCACAAAATGAAGTCTTGGTAAGGGAGTTGAAGGCAGTGTTGGGAACAGTAGCCTGGAGCCTTGGTAAATAGATGATTGCCACTATAAGATGATGGCTCGTGCTCATTAAAGAGGCCACACTAGGTTTTCCTTCAACCAGGTCCCTCTCCTAACAGTGACCAGCTGTTTGGGAGATGCACAATGTTGCTGTCTACTTCAAGCGCTGTACAAAGAGATCCTCACCACTAAATTGATCCTCCGCATTCCATGGACCTTTCTGCTGGCGTTGTGAAGGAAACCTCGGAAACACATTGAACACTTTCTGGAACACTTTGTCAAGAGTTCACCGATACCCGAGCAATATTGACTTCAGGAATTCTGTGAGAACTTCACTAATAAGAGTAAGTGTTGTGCTTCTCCACCTCATTGGATAAGTTATGGACGTCACCAGGAGAAAGGGATGGGGGGAGGACATGAAGCCAGGCACAGCAGCACAGCTGCTGCAGGAGGGTGAGATAGGTCCTTCTCTCCCTTCCTCCATCTCTGGACCTCCTCCACCAGGACCTTCAGTGCCATGTTTGAGAACCTGTGCGCTCTGTCAGTCTCAGCCACTGTGTGACAGTCAGCACACTTCATGGAATTAAGTGCAAGGAGACTATCTAAGCTGCTCGAGGAGAATTGTGTCCAATTCTCTGAATGCTAAAGCTGCATGTTAGTGTTTAGAAAGTTCAAATTACAATAATCAACAATTAGAGTCAAAATTGTGTCTAAATCTTGTCTTTCAAACAAGCCGGTCATATTAACATTGCATCCATTTAAGGCCTGTTTTCACCTTTAGTGCAAAATAATTCCTTAAAAGGCATACACTAATCACCATCTTATGGTCGGTCCTGAGCCCCAGGGTCTCTGGAGTCATCAGCTCCCCCTCCCTCTGGGGACCTAGCCTGCTGCTGGGACAGCTTCCAGGCCACCAGATACCAAGCTGGCACTATCTCAGAGAGATGACACTAAATTTTGGGCTATTGTCTTCCTGGCTTTTGGGGCCATCAGTTTCCTGGAGCAGTCCTGGTTTGTAGACATGAAGTCGGCTGCACTCTGGTGCAGTTTAAATATGGCGCCCGGAGCGAGGGAGCACTGAGGTCACGGTGTGTCAGGCAAATCCTAGCCTGCCCACCAGCAACCCGGTGTGTTTCCCGTGAGTGCATTAGTGATGAGGTGGGACATGCTGGGAATCGGACAATACAGCACAAAATCCGGCCAAATGGAATGTGTTTCTCCTCAGTACCATCAGGCAGCCACAATAGTTAAAATCTTCCCCATTGTAGCTTTTCGGACCGTTCATGTAACTCAAGGAAGTCCTACCTCTCTCTGCCACCCATGTGGATGGCCATTTATCTTGGTGGTGATCTTCATCATCTTTTCTCCTTTCCCTGAGGACCTTAACTGTCTAAACATCACTTATTTCCAACTCTGTAGCATCACCCAACTCCACCTCAGACTCAGCTCATCTGCTGTGGAAGACCTCATCCATCCCTTTGCTGTTTCTAAACTTGACTATTCCAAACGCACTCCTCACTGGCCTTTCATGTTCTCACTTTCATAAACGCAGGTCATCCAAAACACCTCTGCCCCGTGTCCTAATTCGCATGAAGTCCCACTTATCCATCATCCCTATATTCACCTACATTGGGTTCTCGGTGAAGCAAGACGGCAATTTTCAAATCATCCTTGTTTTCAAATCCCTCTGTAGCCTCGTAGCTCCTGACCTTTGCAATCTCCTTCAGCCCTAGAACATTCCAACCTATCGACATTCCCCTAATTCTGGCTACTTGACCTTCAAGGATTTTAATCACTCCGTGATTAGTGGCAGTGCCTTCAGCTGCCTAGGGCCTAAGTTCTGGAATTCACTCTCTACACCTCTCCCCCTTCTTCTCCTCTTTTGGCTCCTTTAAGATGTTCCTTAAAACTAGGGTGGCTGCAAACATTTGGGGCTGAATCATGTCAGGTTTGCAGTAAGTGGGGTAGCAGGTGTATCAGAAGTCGTTTTACCCCCTGGCCAATACGGCTGGATTTTGTGCTGTATTGTCCCATTCCCAGCATGTCCCACCTCATCACTAATGCACTCACGGGAAACACACCGGGTTGCTGGCGGGCAGGCTAGGATTTGCCTGACACACCGTGACCTCAGTGCTCCCTCGCTCCGGGCGCCATATTTAAACTGCACCAGAGCGCAGACTTCATGTCTACAAACCAGGACTGCTCCAGGAAACTGATGGCCCCAAAAGCCAGGAAGACAATAGCCCAAAATTTAGCGTCGTCTCTCTGGGTGCCTGCTGGACGCGGTGGAAGGTCGCAATGTCCTCTTCCCCCGCTCTGGCCGCACGAGGTCCACCAGAGTCACCAATCCGGCCTGGGAGGCTGTGCCAGTGACGCTCAGCACCACTGGAGCACAGAGGAGGTCACCATCCAGTGCAGGAAAAGGGTGAATGATCTCATATATTCTGCCATTCCCAAACCCATCAAACATCCACAGGGATCCCACACCTCAAGGGACAACACCACAAACTCTCACACACACCCTCACATCTCCATCAGACTCATACCCTCTGGAGCTTGTGTCCACATCCTGTCCATGGCTCCGCTCACCACACAAACATTCCACGCTGTACCATGTGTCCTACTCACACTCTCTCCATCTGTTTCCATGCAGGAGAAGCTGACTCACAGCAGCAGGGAGAGGTCCCAGACCGGGGGTGAAGGGGCCCACATTAGGCCCCTCACTCACTTTGAGGAGCAGCCATCACGCTGAGTGGTGAGGGTGTGGATTGTGCCTGCAGTGACGGTGAGGTTGGTGGCGAACACCCACATGAAGACCCGGCACCACATCGTCCCTCTCTCAATACAACTGTGGGTGTCTCTCTCTCTCCTGCTTGTGACTCTGCTGCCAGGCACTAATTATCTCTACTTTGGGTCACAGGGAGCTCTGTCAAGTGACCGACACCCTCAGCCAGCCAGTCTCTCAGCTCCATCCAGGTCCTCACCTCCAGCCAAGAGGACACCTCCTCCATTGAAGAGTTGGAAATAAGCAGCTGGAAGACCCCTCACAGCGCTTACCCACACCCTCCACCAGCGCAGAGACACACACCTCGGTGGGACCTAGATCTAGAGCAGGCTCAGGTTCACAATCTGGTGCTCATTGCACAGACACATGTCCACAGCAACAGGAGGCAGCAGCTTCAGCCGAGCTCCCCAGCACTCGAAGGACCTTTGGGGAAGAGGCATCTGTGAGGTCCGAGTCAGATGATGAACCTCTGGATTTGGCCTTCCAACTCTTTGTGGAGAGTCAGCAGAAGATATGGGAACATCACACAGAGCTGTTATAAGCCCTCAACAGAGAGGTACGTGAGTCACTGGCGTGTGTCCATCTGCTCTCTGATGAAGTGGTGCCCACATGTGGGCGTATGGAGGTCTCTGTGAGAAGGATGGTGGATGCCATGGAGACCCTGGTCCAGCAGAACATGGAGATGTGCGCAGACCTGCTCTCCATCACAGGAGCCATGGGTGAGTTCCTACAGTGACAACACAAGAGGGAAACGGGGCAGCTTGATGTCCCTCCGAGTGCTCCTTTCCCTCAAGGAGTCAGGTTGGGGCCCTCAGGTACCCGAAGAGAGGAGGATCGGCAGCTGGACACCCCTGGGTCATCCACTCCGGAATCCCAGAAGCTGTCCTCTCTCTCCGAGTCCCCTTCGCCTGTGAACCCCTCAACTTCATCCTCTGTCACCGCAGAGGGAGCAGCTGACCCACAGGAGGGCAGGCAAAGCAAGCCAGGCCCTCAAGGCCTCAGCTCTCCAGAGGGCCAACGCCAAAGTCATCAGAGGGAACAGGGCCAACCATTACACAGGCCGTCCCCACCCCTCTGAGGATGTCAGGGCAGCGCCGATAAGGAGTGGTAGTCCTAGAAAAGTTAAGGATTTCTGATCACAGGTGGCTGCACAGGTGAACACATTTTGTCACTTTACAACCTGAAAATATATTCACTTTCGCTGAATAATGTGAGATGTTGTCTTTCAGCTACATTGACAGACTTCCCGAGTCCTCCCTCTGCACCCACCACCCCCACCCACCAACCCACCAGCAGCTCAGCTGCAGGAAGCCAGTCCACAGGTTATTCTGGAGGGAGAAGTGTGTCTGTGGCAGGGTCTCTCGGAGCCTCGTACCAGCCTCTCCCACACACGCGGAGCCTTCGTCCATCACACTCGCCTCACTGTCCCGAGTATTTTCAATGCTGCCTGTTGGGTTCTCCTTCTGTTGTCTGTCTGAGCCGACCTGTCTCTTCGCCCACCCACTGATCACACTCCCAGCAGCTCCTGTCCCCGTCCAACATGAGGCTCCGCTCACTTTCCATTGCCACAGCTATGGCCATAGTGAAGTTTGGGATCAACTTCCCCACCCTCCCCCCTCCTCTAGGCACCCGTGTCATTTCCCCCATCACTGTCGACCCCCCCGGCATCACCTTCCACCTCCCACCGTCACCTACCAGCCTGAACCCTCGTCTTTCCAGGATGTCCAGGTGAATGTGCACATTCCCTTCCTTCCTGAGAATCCCACCCCCATCCACATTGACCTCCCCACCTCCTCCTTCCCACTCCGAGTCCCCACCAACTCTCAGCCCTCACCCCTCACCCTACCAGCTCCCTCTGCCCCATGTCATACTCACTATTCCCTCCTAACACACCCACCCTCCGGTCACTCCCCAGGAGGCAGTCATTGACTCCACAGACCCCTCCCTTACACAATCACCTGGACATCCTCCCCTCACTCCCTCCACCATTCTCACTCCCTCCTCCACCTTCACTCCCTCCTCCCCCTCACACCCTCCTCCACCTTCACTCCTTTCTCCCCTTCACTCCCTCCTCCCCCTCACTCCCTCCTCCACCTTCATTCCCTCCTCCCCCTCACACCCTCCTCCACCTTCACTCCTTTCTCCCCTTCACTCCCTCCTCCCCCTCACTCCCTCTTCCCCCTCACTCCCTCCTCCACCTTCACTCCCTCCTCCCCTTACTCCCTCCTCCACCTTCATTCCCTCCTCCCCTCACTCCCTCCTCCCCCTCACTCCCTCCTCCCCCTCACTCCCTCCTCCACCTTCATTCCCTCCACCCCCCACTCCCTCCTCCACCTTCACTCCCTCCTCCCCTTCACTCCCTCCTCCACCTTCACTCCCTCCACCCCTCACTCCCTCCACCCCATTCCCTCCTCCCCTTCACTCCCCCACCACCTTCACTCCCTCCACCCCCTCACTCCCTCCTCCTCCTCACTCTCTCCTCCACCCTCACTCCTTCCTCCCCCTCATTCCTCCTCCACCCTCAGTCTCTCCTCCCCCTCACTCCCTCCTGCGCCTCACTCCCTCCTCTACCCTCAATCCCTCCTCCACCTTCACTCCCTCCTCTACCCTCAATCCCTCCTCCCCCTTCACTCCCTCCTCCCCCTCACTCCCTCCTCCCCCCTCACTTCCTCCTCCACCCTCCCAACCTCAGCTCCTTTGTTCCCCCACTCCCAAACTCACCACCCCCCTCCCCAGCACAACCTTCCTCTCCCCTGCACCCCCCACCCCCACAAACACCCGAGGCAGCCCCTGGCCAAGACCGCGATGCTCCAAAGCAGACCCCAGACCCCCAACGGAGACCTCGCACCTTCCGAGAGCTGCTTCGTGGAGGAGCCATGTCCATGAGGATCCACCCCCAGCCGGCGATGCAGGTGTTCCTCCAGAGCCCGGGAGCCGTCGGGTTCCAGCACCTTCTCCTCCATGTCCCTGACAGTGAGGCCCGGCTTCTGCGCGTCACCCTTGTCCTGGGCTGCGTGTTTTCCCGCCAACGTAGCAGCAAAACCCGGGCGTGGATGGACGATTCCGGCCGGGCCTCGCTTTCCATCCCATTCCCCGGATGCAGAGCGGGATTGCGCCAGCCTCCAGCGGGATTGGCATTCCACCATGGTGGGCATCATTGGGACGATCCCGCTGTGATCTCACGCCAGCGTAAGGACAATTTCTGCCCCTCCGGCCGAATTGCCCACCCCACCACGATGCCCACTGCTAATGGGGCCGGACAATCCCACCCCTGCTTTCGGATTCTGGATTTCAGCCCATCGATCTGTCCCGATCTGGCACCAAAATTCCACTTCGCGACACAGAGCACCAAGACATTAGCATCCAAAGAAAAAAACATACACCAAACCTCAAAAAATGATTTAAAAATAATAATTTGGACCTTGAGTGTCATGAGGTAAATGGAATAAGTATCAGGAATGAGGAGGCGACGTCCTGGTCGTTTTATTTGCAACTCCTCTTTCAGACATAGCAGCTCAGAATGTGGGGATGAGTCTGGAGGGCAGATGCTGAAACTCTGGGCAGACAGCTGGGGACTGACTCCCTGCCGGTGAAAGTGAAAGGGCGAGGAAGGGAAGGAATAAGTCACAGCGCCGGGGGGTGAGGTGGCTGAGGAGAGGGGGGTGGGTTGCGGGGAGGTGACTGGGAGCAGGGACAATGTTCAGCGAGGTGCTGGGGACAGGCTGCAGTGGGAGGGAACAGACAGCTGACAGCGGCGAGGTGGGTGGCTGGGGGAACAGGTCACAGTGGGGAGGTGGATGGGAGTTGGGGGGAGGGGGCTGGATGGTTCACAGCGGTGGGGGTAGGGGGCTGGAAGGATTGGACTGGGAGCGGAAGGGAAATAGCCCAAGGGCTGGTGCCAGTCTCTGGTGGGCAATGCCTTTGACAAAGATCAGTAAGGAGCCGGGACTGGTGTTACCACTACAGGTCCCCATGAGGCAAATGTATATCATTCACTTGCCAGTTGTCACTCACACTCTATTAAACATCTTTACTGTATTATATTTCCGAAAATTGGTGTTTCAGCAAACTGTCCAATTCAAAGTGTTGTCTACTGCAGCCGGAGGGAATTATTAATAGTTACTGTGTTCAATAAAACTGTCTTTCCTTTCTTTGACAGATATTACAACAGTTTCATTAACATCTCCATATGTCCGTGTTAATAATACCCATTGACTGATCTCAACAGGGGCTACAACAGCCCTGAGCATGTCCAAGTAACCCAGCAAACTTCAACTCCTACACAGCCAGAACAGAACACTTTCGCATGTGCACATGTATAGGGGTGGGTGAGCTGGGAGACAGGCTCTGTGTCTGGTATGCCCCACCCCTGCCACTGGCGACCCTACTTAAAACCTACCCCTTTGACTCAGCTTTTAGCCATTGGCCCTAATATCTCTTGATGTACCTCAGTGTCAAATGTTGCTTTATAACGCTTCTGGGAAATGCCTTGGGGACTATTTTTTTGCATTGAATAGTCTATCTAAATGCAAGTTGCTGACATTGTTGTTGCCCCTTGAGAGACCACATTCTGGAGAAGACAATTAAGGAAACTTCTATCCTCCTAAACTTATACGGGGCACTTAAAAACATGCAGGATAATGGTAGAGAAATTGGACCTTATTACACTCATTTTCTGGCAGAAAATGATGGTATAAAACTTCAGGTTTGCAGGACTTAGTCCCACTTCCCAAGTGCGCCTGAAAAGACATCTGGTTACATATTGGGTCAGGCGATCTTTCAAGGGCCTCTGGTGGGTCCCTGAAACAGGAGTTGGAACTCTCGTTTGTGTTAATGAGGGGCGTACACCTACTTTAAGGACCTAATTCTGGAAATTCATCTGCCCCAGGTGGATACTTGGTCTATTTGTGGACGAGGGCTGGAACTCCTTAAAGGAACCACTGAAGGCAGGTACTGCTAAGGTAAGTTCTTTTTTAAATCTACTCTCCTTTAATGTGGAGCAAGGTAGAGCTGGGGTTAGGGCAGCAGAACTCAAAGAAATTCCCTGTGAAGCATTTTCTGGCTGAAATCACCAAAGTCAGCACAGACTCAAGGACAAAAATACACAGTCATTTAAGCAATATTTATTTAGTTATTTATTGTACCCTGCTTAGATCAAGAAATACTCGAAAACCATTGGAATGAATGGAGGGTAAACAGGACATTTGAAAATATCATCATTTAAATAGATATTTTGTGTAATCAAGCTGCACAGGAATGTGTTTGTCTGTAATTAAATACTTACAGGCTTCCCACAGCAATGAAGATGTGCATTGAATTACAAAGCTGTTAAACACTTTTTTTTTCAGTTTTTCCCAGAATGAAATTAACTGTCCCTTTTAAAGACTGAAAGCCCAGGTGATTACAGTTCACAGCCTCACTACAGGCACAGAGCTGTCCCATAATCCCTCTAAGGTTAAACCACGGGTTTACAGCTGAGCGTGGATAATTTATGGTGTGAAGGCAGCGTATTTATTATAATGTTCAGCTGGTTACATTTCAACCACCTTGTTCACAAAGCAAGACAATAAGTAAACAAAACCACTGGACCGTTTCACAAACAAAAGAAGCTCGGATAAATCCCAGAACGATTAATATAACGTTGACAAAACTATGCAGCATACAATAATGCACAGAATAAATTAAGCAGATTCAGATTTCAAGGGCACTACAGAAGGTAGTATATTTGCTGGCCTCACAATTTGCAGTGATTGATCATTTTATTTGGATATCTTTTGTTCCTATTTGCAGCAATTTCCCTGGCGTGTCTCCTGCTGGGTGGAGTTTTGCCCCAGTTGCCCACCCAGTTTGTTCGACTTTTTGGTTGTCGAAGTTTTTAATTCTTTTGCCGCACACCCATTGAAACTGGCTCAGTTTGCTCTCAAAAATTTTAGTCTGCTTTTAGTTTCACTGTCTTTTTTATTCATTCATAGGATATGTTCATCGCTGGCTGGGCCAGCATTTATTGCCCATCCCTAATTGCCCCTTGAGAAGGTGGTGGTGAGCTGCCTTCTTGAGCCGCTGCAGTCCATGTGGTGTAGGTACACCCACAGCGCTGTTAGGGAGGGAGTTCCAGGATTTTGACCCAGTGACAGTGAAGGAACGGCGATATATTTCCAAGTCAGGTTGGTGAGTGACTTGGAGGGGAATTTCCAGATAGTGGCATTCCCATCTATCTGCTGCCCTTGTCCTTCTAGTTAGTAGAGGTTGTGGGTTTGGAAGATGCTGCTTAAGCAGCCATGGTGAGTTGCTGCAGCACATCTTGTAGATGGTACACACTGCTGCTACTGTGCGTTGGTGGTGGAGGGAGTGAATGTTTGTGGATATGGTGCCAATCAAGCGGGCTGCTTTGCCCTGGACGGTGTTGAGCTCCTTGAGTGTTGTGGGAGCTGCACTCATCCAGGCAAGTGGGGAGTATTCCATCACACTCCTGACTTGTGCCTTGTAGATGTCGGTCAGGCTTTGGGGAGTCAGGAGCTTAATATATTAATATGTATTAATCAACCCACCTTTCTGGTTCTCCTATGTTCATATTCTTCATGGTTTCTCCATTTAGGTTTGGCTTTGTGTTACATATATAAATGTATATATTTATATTGGCCCTCAAATTCTTCAGGCCCCAAGCCCAACAGCTAAATCAGGATTACAATTAATGGTGCTCTCCCACACTGACCCCCCAAGGGTTTGGAGAGTCACATGTAGGCTTGGGCTGACAAGTTGCAAGTAACATTCACACCACACAAGTGTCAGGAATGATCATCTCCAGCAAGAGAGAATCCAACTATCGCCCTTGACTTTCAATGGCATTGCCATAACTGAATCCCCACTATCAACATCCTGGAGGTTTACATTGACCAGAAACTGAACTGGATTAGCCATATAAATACTGTGACTACAAGAGCAGGTCAGTGGCTAGGAATTGTGTGACGAGTAATTCACCTCCTGACTCCCCAAAGCCTGTCCACCATCTACAAGGCACAAGTCAAGAGTGTGATGGAATACTCCCCACTTGCCTGGATGAGTGCAGCTCCCACAACACTCAAGGAGCTTGACACCATCCAGGACAAAGCAGCCCACTTGATTGGCACCACATCCACAAACATTAACTCCCTCCACCACCAACACACAGTAGCTGCAGTGTTTATTACCTAGAAGATGCACTGCAGGAATTCACCAGAATTTTCCAAGTCCACAACCACTTCCATCTAGAAGGACAAAGGCTACAGGTGCATGGGAACACCACCACGTGCAAGTTCCCCTTACTCGCCATCCTGACTTGGAAATATATCGCCGTTCCTTCACTGTCACTGGGTCAAAATTCTATAACTCCCTCCCTAACAGCACTGTGGGTGTACCTACACCACATGGACTGCAGCGGTTCAAGAAGGCAGCTCATCACCACCTTCTCAAGGGCAATTAGGGATGGGCAATAAATGCTGGCCCAGCCAGTGACACCCACATCCCATGAAGGAATAAAATAAAAATGACTAAAAGTTTGGTCCAAGGGATGGGTTTTAAGGTGGATCCTAAAACAGGAGAGAGAGTTGCAGAACTGGAAACATTTAGGGAGGAATTTCCTGAGTACTGAGCAGAACTGAAGGCAGGGCTGTCAGTGAAGGGAACAGGGGGATACTCAAGAGGCCAGAATTGGAGGAAATCGTTTCTTGGCATTCTCCTTGTAGCATGTCACACAGTATGTGAGTAATGTAAAACAGGGACTGATTACACATTCCTTCCACAGTTTCCAACCTGATAGACACCCAACCTCGGACAGCCTGCTTCTACCTCCTGCCCAAAATCCACAAACAGGACTGTCCCAGCAGACCGATCGTGTCAGCCTGTTCCTGCCCCATGGAACACTTTTCTTGTTATCTTGACTCCATTCTCTCTCCCCTTGTCCAGTCCCTTCCCACCTACATCCGTGATTCCTCTGACACCTTACATCATACCAACAATTTCCAGTTCCCTGGCCCCAACCGCTTCCTCTTCACCATGGACGTCCAATCCCTCTACACCTCCATCCCCCACCAGGATGGTCTGAGGGCCCTTAGCTTCTTCCTCGAACAGAGAGCCGAACAATCCCCATCCACCACTACTCTCCTCCGTCTGGCTGAACTTGTTCTCACGCTGAACAATTTCTCCTTCAACTCCTCTCACTTCCTCCAAATAAAAGGTGTGGCTATGGGTACCCGCATGGGCCCCAGCTATGCCTGTCTCTTTATGGGGTATGTGGAACATTCCTTGTTCCAGTCCTACTCCGGCCCCCTTCCACAACTCTTTCTCCGGTACATCGATAATTACTTCGGTGCTGCTTCGTGCTCTCATCTGGACCTGGAAAAATTTATTAATTTTGCTTCCAATCTCCACCCCTCCATCATTTTCACATGGTCCATCTCTGACACTTCCCTTCCCTTCCTTGACCTCTCTGTCTCAATCTCTGGTGATAGACTGTCCACCAATATCCATTACAAACCCACCGACTCCCACAGCTACCTCGACTACAGCTCCTCACACCCCGCTTCCTGTAAGGACTCCATCCCATTCTCTCAGTTCCTTCACCTCCGCTGCATCTGTTCCGATGACGCTACCTTCAAAAACAGTTCCTCTGACATGTCCTCCTTCTTCCTTAACTGAGGTTTTCCACCCACGGTCGTTGACAGGGCCATCAACCGTGTCCGGCCCATCTCCCGCGCATCCGCCCTCACGCCTTCTCCTCCCTCTCAGAAACATGATAGGGTCCCCCTTGTCCTCAATTATCACCCCACCAGCCTCCGCATTCAAAGGATCATCCTCCGCCATTTCTGCCAACTCCTGCATGATGCCAACACCAAACACATCTTCCCTTCACCCCACACCCTGACGGCATTCCGCAGGGATCATTCCCTCCGGGACACCCTGGTCCACTCCTCCATCACCCCCTTCTCCTCAATCCCCTCCCACGTCACCTTCCCATGCAACTGCAGAAGGTGCAACACCTGCCCCTTTACTTCCCCCCTTCTCACCGTCCAAGGGCCCAAACACTCCTTTCAAGTGAAGAAGCATTTCAATTGCACTTCCTCAACTTAGTCTACTGCATTCACTGCTCCCAATGCGGTTTCCTCTACATTGGAGAGACCAAACGCAGCAGGGCGACCGCTTTGCAGAACACCTTCGGTCTGTCTGCAAGCATTAACCAGACCTCCCTGTCACTGGCCATTTCAACACTCCACCCTGCTCTCATGCCCACATGTCTGTCCTTGGCCTGCTGCATTGTTCCAGTGAAGCTCAACGCAAACTGGAGGAACAGCACCTCAACTTCCGACTAGGCACTTTACAGCCTTCCGGACTGAATATTGAGTTCAACAATTTTAGATCATGAACTCTCTCCTCCGTCCCCACCCCCTTTCCAATTTTCCCCTTCCTTTTTGTTTTTCCAATAATTTATATAGATTTTTCTTTTCCCACCTATTTCCATTATTTTTAAGTGTATTTCCACCCATTGTTTTATCTCTACCTTTTAGCCTATTTCAATCCCTTCCCCCCACCCCACCCCCACTAGGGCTATCTGTACCTTGCTCATCCTGCTTTCTAATTAGCACATTCCTTTAGATAATATCACCACCTTCAACACCTCTTTGTCCTTTTGTCTGTGACATCTTTTGGCTATCTCCACCTATCACTGGCCCTCTATGCAGCTCTACCTGTCCCACCACCCCAACACCGCACCCCCCCCACCCCCCCAAACCAGATTATATTTCGCCTCTCTTCTATTTTTACTTAGTTCTGTTGAAGGGTCATTCGGACTCGAAACGTTAACTGTGTTTCTCTCCACAGATGCTGTCAGACCTGCTGAGTTTTTCCAGGTACTTTTATTTTTGTTTAGGGACTGATTACAGTCTCATTCTATACAGGATAATGAGTAGCCTGTAATGATACAGCAATAATTGAAACAACAATGCATGGTGTTATAAAAACATAAACATATGATTGAATTGCAATAGTACAGATGTTTGCTGCCCTTTGTAACATGTCAGTTATCCTCTGATCCTGACAAATAACAAAACACAAAAGGAACCTTCTCATCCTGCTACAGTTTCTGTGGTTGTGTTTTATAATGCTTCCCTCTCCATATGTTTTTACATTTTCTCTTATCACTTCTGGGCCTCCACAGTTGTCTGTAACCTGGGCTAGGGACACAGAGTCAACAGAAAAGCAAAGCCCCATGGAACGTGGGGTCAAGTGTGGGACCAGTTGATCAGCAGTGTAATATAGCTGGGAGACAATGGTGCTGTGATGATGCCACAGAGCTCATAACCTGGGCAGTCAAACCAATGCTCTGGAGATATGGCTTCAACTGTTTTTATTCTTTCATGGGACATGGGCTTTGCTGGCAAGGGCAGAATTTGTTGCCCATCATTAGTTGCCCTTGAACTAAGTGCTTGGCTAGGCCATTTCAGAGCACTGCTAAGAGGCAGCCACATTGCTGTGGGTCTGGAGTCACATGTCGGCCAGACTGGTTGAGAATATCAGAATTCCATTCCTAAACGACATTATTAGTGAATCAGATCAGTTTTTACAACAATCGATTATAGTTGTTCAAGTTGCCATTACTGAGACTAGCTTTCAATTCCAGATTTATTACTTAATTGAATTAAAACCCACAGAATTTTTAAGCCATGTCCCCAGAGCATTGGCCTGGGTCTCTGGATTACTAGCCCCAATGACATTCCCACTGCTCCACTGTCTCCCCCTGCACATGCTGAACTGCAACTTCTCCAACAGACTGTTCCTGCTGGCAGGATCACGGTGAAGGAGCATTAAACTTCCTTCACTGATACTAAACAGATGAATGATTCAATCTTACAGGCTTCTAAATAAACACAATTAGGTCAGAGTCACCAAGAACATAAATGCAATTATAAAATAAATAATGTTGCCAATTAAATGGTTATCTGGGGCTATTTTTGTCTCACTACCGGCCCCATTCTCCACCATGAATCCAGGGTTAGTAAGACATGGCCTCTTTTAATAAACCCACCACTGGTTTCTTGCCTGCTGCCTATTTGATGTGATTTTCAAGCAGGTCTCGGTTTGGGTGGCCTCGCAATCCCACCTGAAGCCAGCAGGGGCCCCATTAAAACACTTAAACCAGGCTTGTAAGAAGCATTTAGGACCTCGATGTAATTTTTGGGGGACCAGTGTTGAGGAGTCAAGCCAGCACTTCTTTAAAGGAACAGCAGCAAACGTGTAAAATCAGCTTCCCAAATTATCCAAATATCTTCCCACTGCTGGACACGCTATTGTCCACATTAAGATTACCTCCCGATTAGGACCTGTCAGTGCTTGTTCCGCAGAGGCAACTTGCCATTGACATTGGAATGAGCCACAAAAATGGATCGGGCCTCCTGCCAACATCATCGGCCAGGGGGAGTGTCTGATAAACGCTGGGTACCAAGACTACCCCACCGTCCACTGATTAATCTGAATAAGTGGTCAGAGCGAGGTGGGAATTGTCTGCCGCTCTCAGGGTCCTGACAACTGGTTACTGGAGTCGGGACTGAGGTGAACAGCCACTGTATTCACGGTTTGATCAGAAGTGGAGGTGGGTTGGAATACCCAAGGTGAGCCTCAGTAAGAGGAGATGTCACAAAGTTGGCACAGCTACTGCAGTACATAGCGACTTACATTGTATTTCTCTAAAACTATGGCCAGCGTACTCCACCTCCACAATACCAGGGCTAAAAAAGAATTTCATATTTACGTGGATGGTCAGAGGCTCCAACCCAACATTCTCGGGAGTGACTCTAGGTAGGACTCGGTTCTCCCGGGAACATCCAAAAAAAAACAACAGCAAAGATCAAAATCAGAAACAACCCAGAACCAAACTTGCTGGATCCACATGGGGTGCAGCTGCCACAACACTCTGGATCTCAGCACTTGCCCTATCACACTCCACAGCAGAGCACGGGCACCTGTCCAGCAAAGGTGGCCACACACACATCTTGTTAACACTCAGTTGAATGTAACAATGCGCATCATAACTGGAATCCTCCATTCAACACCCCTCCCCTGGCTCCCTGTCCTCGCAAACATCCGTCTCCCACACACTGACCTCAATATAGCCTTTCTTTAAACATGGACAAAAGAGCTGAACTCCAGAGGTGAGTTGAGATTGACTGCCCTTGATATCTAGGCCGCATTTGACCAAGTGTGGCATCAAGGGGCTTTAGCAAAACTGGAGTCTGTGGGAATTAGGGGGACAACTCTATACTGGTTGGAGACACACCTAGCACAAAGGGAAAAAAAAACAGAATTACCTGGAAAAACTCAGCAGGTCTGGCAGCATCGGCGGAGAAGAAAAGAGTTGACGTTTCGAGTCCTCATGACAGAACTGTCGAAGGGTCATGAGGACTCGAAACGTCAACTCTTTTCTTCTCCGCCGATGCTGCCAGACCTGCTGAGTTTTTCCAGGTAATTCTGTTTTTGTTTTGGATTTCCAGCATCTGCAGTTTTTTTGTTTTTAGCACAAAGGAAGATGGTTGTGGTTGTTGGAGGTCAGTCATCTCAGCTCCAGGGCATCACTGCAGGAGTTCCTCAGGGTAGTGTCCTCGGCCCAACCATCTTCAGCTGTTTCATCAATGACCTTCCTTCCATCATAAGGTCAGAATTGGGGATGTTCACTGATGATTGCACAATGTTCAGCACCATTCACAACCCCCTCAGATACAGAAATGGTCTTTGTCCAAATGCAGTAAGACCTGGACAATATCCAGCTTGGGTTGACAAGTGGCAGGTAACATTCACGCCTTACAAGTGTTAGGCAATGACCATCTCCAACAAGAGAGAATCTAACCATCACCACTTGACATTCAATGGCATTACCATCACTGAATCCCCCACTATCAACATCCTGGGGGTTACCATTGACCAGAAACTGAACTGGACTAGCCATATAAATATTGTGGCTACAAGAGCAGGTCAGGGGCTAGGAATCCTGCAGCGAGTAACTCACCTCCTGACTCCCCAAAGCCTGTCCACCATCTACAAGGCACAAGTCAAGGGTATGATACGATACTCTCCACTTGCTCAAGAAGCTCAACACCATCCAAGACAATGCAGCCCACTTGACTGGCACCACATCCACAAACATTCACTCCCTCCACCACCAACACACAGTAGCAGCAGTGTGTGTACCATCTACAAGATGCACTGCATGAATTCACCAGGGCTCCATAGGCAGCATCTTCTAAACCCACAGCCTCTACCACCCAGAAGGACAAGGGCAGCAGATAAATGGGAACACCACCACCTAGAGGTTCCCCTCCAAGTCACTCACCATCCTGACTTGGAAATATATCGCCGTTCCTTCACTGTCACTGGGTCAAAATCCTGGAACTCCCTCCCTAACAGCACTGTGGGTGTACCTACACCACATGGACTGCAGCAGTTCAAGAAGGCAGCTCAGCATCACCTTCTCAAGGGCAATTAGTGATGGGCAATAAATGCTGGCCCAGCCAGCAATGCCCAGAACCCTTAAAATAAATTTAAAAAACATCCGCCGACTGACAGAAACCCACAAGCTGGTAGAAATTATCTGTGATGCCTCACACTCAGTACTCCACAATGATACACCCAATCCACCTGCTGCCCGCTTTCCATCTCGACACCCCATGCGGAGTAATCTCACTGAGCAAGGTCTACCAGCAGACCTTCTTTGGACCAAGGAATGGGAAACACAGAAAGTCACTCATAATTTGCTGGTGACAAACCCCACTTGTCGGATGGCAGGCTTTGCTCTATCACGGTGAGTGTGGTCATTGCTAAACAGGTTCAGACAGGAAGGGCCCCAGTGCAGCTAACCTCCACTGCTGGAGCCTCAGTACACTTGTGGAGAGACACAAACAATGCTGCACATTACCGAGGAGAGTCCCTCCCCGCTACAGAGTAAGTGGTAGACTAAGCACCTGAAATTCAGCTAATGAGGAGGCGATCGCTTGGCTCCAGGGATTTACATTCGCTAAAGATATAACATGGACCAATCAACATTAGAATCTTAATAAGTTCTATCAAATCACAATAAAAATTGCAGATGTTTCCATAATGCAGATTTTTTTTTAATTTGCATTGGCGTTGGATGCGATGAACATAATTTAGGCAGAAGGTGCTAGAAGGAAGTGTTGCAGGAGCTGAAGACAGCAAGTTACCAGGAAATATACCACAGCTGACATACCTGGCAGACATGTGCATTAGTATGCATGGGAAACACGTCACAGCCCAACCCCCACTGCCGCAGGGGCGGCCTAGTCCTGCTGAAAGTCAACGGACTTCCGGTCGCAGCCACCAAATCTCCCCCTCGGGTCCCGCCATGACAGGGCCGGAAAATCCCGGCCAACGTCCATGACTTCTAACGGCGCAAATTCTAGATTAGCATTCCTGGAAACAATAAGCATGTGAACCCCTCCTCCACGAATTATGACTAAAGTCCAAAAATTCCAGTCATTGCTGCTCAAGTAAACGATTCAGAATGTGTATTTTTCCCATCATTGAAACACAAAACTCTCATTGACTAGCCGTCTGTAGGCAACTCGCCATGGCAAACATCAGCCCCTCTCCCCAGACAGTCAGCAAACATTCTGATGGACGTCTGAAAGTTTGAAGCCACTGACCTGATCTCCGCAGTCAGACTAAATGCGATAGGTAATGTAATTTATACATCTTTGTAGTATTCCACTTTTTATCAGCATTTATTTTATAAGATATTTATTTTAATTTGGAGCCTTTGTAATGTTTGGATTTAGTTTGGAGTCAGTCAGTTGTCACTGGGAGCTGTCTAATAGACTGACAAGCTTCCTGATTAATGTCATAGTACAAAACAATTTTACACAATGTATAAAACAGACCATCTGTTTAGCCTTTGGGAAACAGCCATTTTTTTTTGATTTCACTGGAATTGCTGCTGCTGAATTTAGACAACCGAGGAGATCTAATACCATGGCTCCCTTTCTTTGCAGGTCAATGTTCAGTTTAAGGAATTAATCCCAATTTGGAGGTTCAGTTCATTTTGTTTGAAATGGAGCAGGATTCTTCAACCCATGCAGAACAAAGCTGCTAATATAATAAATACAAATGGTAAAAGTAGAGAAATCTGTAATTCACACAGAGATATTACCGACTTCAAAACAAGTAACATTGTCTCTCCGCCGAGTTCTTGATCTGGAGAGCTCAGAGGACAACAGAAAGAAATATAATTGATAGAACTAGTGACAATCCAAGTAAAACTAACAGTGTACAATGCAGCACTAGCATCTAGTAGTCCCGTGTCAGTGCTCTCAGCATAACTACTGACATCATCCCTTAGTTGGTCTGATCCACTCAAAGAAAAAGTTTGCAGTGAACACATACAGGGTCCATAAACTAGCTATTTCTCTTATTTATGAATAATATTGTTCCCACCCTGCTAACATCACAATGAGCAAATACAAGAGTAAAACCTCTGTATTGATTTACTTCATGTCCCATCTTCTGCCTATTTTTCACCAATTGTTGTACACAGATGTTTTCCACACAATACCTTAGTTTTCTGTTTTACATACGTGTGCCTTAAGTGACATGTAGGCCTTTCACCCATTCTAAGGCTTTTAATACAAGCGGCTCATTTACTCGGCTAGAATCGGGTTTGATGAGAGACTCAGAGAGAAGCATAGACTGGCTTCTAGAATGAGGCACCCTCAGTGGAGGCAGCGCCAGTAAGTTTAGCAAAAGCATTGTGCAGTTTTACAGAGGCCACCTGAGAGCTGTGCATGCCAATAATTGACAATGCTGCAGGTGGTGTTTAATGGCCCCATTCCTAAATAGTCTTCTTCCCCTTTACAATATATTCCGTTCTTCACAAAGATGTATCAGAAAATAGTGCAAAATTACAATCTGAAGACTTTGCTCCTTGCTCCAAACAGCACATTGTAGGGGGACTGCACCTACCTTACAAACAAGCAAATAAAGTGATATACCTAAGTTTGCCGGAGGAATGATTTTTGCAGAGGTGGGAGGCAGTGACAGAGTTATATGAGAAATTACAAGCAAATATGTTCCCAAAGTTCAAGGCGTGTGTAGGACTATCAGTGGCTGTCAAGTTCACTGCAGCCTTGAATTCTCTTGCCTGGGCCTCCTTCTGAGTTGTCACAGGGGCATCAATAATATCATTCAGCCCGATTGCACGTACGTATAACATCGGTGGACATGTTGCTAGAACAAATACCTGGGGCCGGATTTTCAAGTCGGCAGCCCTGATCGGTGGGTCAGGGACTGGCCAAGGAATGGACCGGTGATGTCGGGATGCTCGCCTGGCGCCATCACCTGCTATCTTACCCTCGAATGTGTTGGGCATGTGCCCGCATGCTGACCTGAAAATTCTGCCCCTGGAGTTAATTGATTTGAATGCCCCTGCCTCTGAGTCAGATGGTCATGGGCTCTGGTCCACACAAAGTCTGCAGCAGGTATGGGAGCCTCAGGGCAAGTGCGTCTTGATCTGCAGCATGACAGAGGAGATGGGACAGAGGTTGCTGGGAGGGACAGATGTGCACCACACCCTCTGCCCACTTGAAACTGGACTCTTCCATGCTCAATGACAACGACAGCCAATGCACCCAGGATCTCAGTACACAGGCCCCTTCAGTGCTTTCCTGTATGCTGCACTATCCAAGTCCTCATCTGTGTCAGAACCTGGTCTGCACCCTCTCCCTCCAGTGAGTTGGCAAACGGATTATCCATTACCCCTGGCAAGGCTGCAGCCCAGCTGGGATGGTATGACGCATCACGCACTGATCCCAACTCAATACTCACCTCCAAGGTATGTGCAGTACTGAGCTGGTGGCTGTGAGGGCCAGTTCAAGTAGCGAGGTCTCTTCATCACTGCTGCGCTATTGCTCTGCCTCTTCCTCCTTGGACTGCTCTGGTTGGGCTGGTGGCAGTTCTTTGAGTCTGAAAGCAAGAACGCAAAAGGGGAAGGTTGGAGTGAGGGAAAGGGTGAGGGATGGAAAGCAAGAGGTTTGTGGTCACACCATAATGTCAGATAGTAGAATGAGGGTGTGTTGAGAGTTGAGAAGTGGCATAAGGCAGGAACATGCCACCATCCTCAATGTTCTCAGCGATGCTGGATGCTACAGGATCCAGACCCCATGATGCAGACGACCATCTCCTATGTAGGAGATGCAGGCGTCTTTGTCCCCTGCCAGTTCTCCTCTGCTCTATTTTGTTGTGTGTTATCTTGCCCTGCAGGAGGCATGGACGGATGTTAGTGATTGTGCAGTGCTGTGATTGGGGGATATGCATGCCATAGGTCAATAGCTGGTAGATGAGTGATGGTCAAGTGGAGTATCTGGATGCTGAGTGCCACTATGTGAATGATGGGTGTGTATTGCAATGAGCAGGTGAGAGTTACTGATAAGGCTAGGAAATGTCATGTGAAGATGCATTCACTGACCTTTTTCTTCATTCGTTCATGGGATGTGGGTGTCACTGGCCAGGTCAGCATTTATTACCCATCCATAACTGCCCTTGTTCAGAGGGCATTTAAGAGTCAACCACACTGCTGTGGGTCTGGAGTCACATGTAGGCCAGACCAGGACAGCAGGGTTTCCTTCCCTAAAGGACATTAGTGAACCAGATGGGTTTTTACAACAATCAGCAATGGTTTCATGGTTAACAATAGACTTTTAATTCCAGATTTTATTGAATTCAAATTCCACCATCTGCTGTGGCAGGATTCGAACATCCAGGTCCCCAAAGCATTACCCTGTGTCTCTGGATTACTAGTCCAGTGACAATACCACTATGACATCACCTCCCCCACTGCTAGGTTCTCAGGTTAAGACAAAATGACCTCTCTGGCCACCTACTCCCTCTCCTTTCTGAGGGTTGCCCTTGAGGGTCACCTGCACCCCCCCCCCCTGCATGGAACTATGGTATGACTCGTCATTACTAATGTCTCCAGCTCCACATCCATCACACTGGAACCCTCCCTCTGCCCTGCTGTTCACTATGCCATCACTTAAACTACCACAATGTTCTTCAATGCAGCCATCCTTTAAGACGGAGAGCCTGCCTTTAAGAACTGCAAGCTGGCTGCACCTCCTGGCTTGTCAACAGTGTTACTGGGCTCACCTGCTGAGCACAGAGGCAATTGACAGCATCAAGATGAAGGCAAAAGCAGGGACTCCTTGGCTCAGAGGCTGTAGTCATGGGTGCTGGTTGCATGCAGTTTGTGTGTTGCCCACCTTGACCTGAATGGCTGTGAGCACATCACACATCACACACCACACATCACATACCACACGTCACACATCACACATCACACATCACACATCACACATCACACATCACACACCACACATCACACATCACACATCACACGTCACACGTCACACGTCACACACCACACATCACACATCACACATCACATACCACACATCAAACATCATACGTCACACATCACACGTCACACATCACACATCACACATCACACATCACACGTCACACATCACACATCACATACCACACATCACACGTCACACGTCACACATCACACATCACACATCACACATCACATACCACACATCACACGTCACACGTCACACATCACACGTCACACATCACACATCACATATCACATACCACACATCACACGTCACACGTCACACGTCACACGTCACACACCACACATCACACATCACACATCACATACCACACATCACACGTCACACGTCACACATCACACATCACATACCACACATCACACGTCACACATCACACATCACACACCACACATCACACATCACACATCACATACCACACATCACACGTCACACATCACACACCACACAACACACGTCACACGTCACACGTCACACGACACACGTCACATGTCACACGACACACATCACACGTCACACGTCACACGTCACACATCACACGACACACGTCACACGTCACACATCACACATCACACACCACACATCACACGTCACACGTCACACGACACACGTCACACGTCACACATCACACGACACACGTCACACGTCACACGTCACACATCACACATCACACATCACAGGCAGCACATGCAAAAATCATGGCAACTCCATGTCTCGCCCACCAAGCCTAATCCTAGGCTTTTAAGAGAATCTGAGACATTCAACCAACAATATTAATTAAAGTAGTCAGGCACTAGAGCTAATTGTATCGTTAAGCTTAATCATGTTGTTGTGAAATATGAAATTTTTAAATGATATTACCTTATTTTTGTCCCTGGAGCAACAGACTGAGGGGAACAACAATGATGAGTGAAAATAATTTGTTTTGTCTTCTCCTTTCTCATAATTTTCCTCTTCTCAAATTACCCATTAATAACTTAGAATCACAATTAGTAACACAATTAGATGACAGTTCCATTGAATGGGAATAAATTTACATATTTGCTACAAGAAATTTGGCTATAATGAATGTCTGCTACATGTGGCTCCAGAGTGGGACACAGGAACTGTGGTATTCATATGACAAGAAGCTTAGTCTAGCTGTATAATTTTAATGTAAGGTTAACTGATATCCTGTGGGAGTGTTCACGGTGAATTTTAGGTATTATAACAACATAAGAAATGGGAGCAGGGCAAGACCATACAGCCCATCGAGCCTGCTCTGCCATTCAATACGATCATGGCTGATCTTAGGCTTCAACTCCATTTTTCCACCTACTCCCTATATCCCTTAATTCCCTGAAAGACAAAATATCTGTCTATCCCAGCCTTAAAAGTATTCAGTGATGGAGCATTCACAACCTTCAGGGGTAGAGAATTCCAAAGGTTCACAGCCCCTTGAGTGAAGACATTTCTCCTGATCTCAGTCCTAAATGATCAGCCCCTTATCCTGAGATTGTGCCCCTGTATTCTCAATTCCCCACCAGAGGGAAACAGCCTCTCAGAGTCGACCCTGTCCAGCCCCTTCATAATCTTGAATGTTTCAATGGGATCACCTGTCATTCTTCTAACCTCCAGAGGATATGGTCCCAATTTACTCAGCCTCTCAGCATAGGACAACCCTCTCATCCCAGGGATCAGTCTAGTGAAACTTTACTGCACCAACTATTAATGCAAGTATACCCTCCCTTAAGTGTGGTTGTTGTGGGTCATACTGGTGTTCACCAGCTCCCATGTGCTACAGCAGCAACACATTACCAGCCCTGTCATCGTTATTGTGGTTAACCAATTAGGTTTCAAGTTTTGAAATACCAGTGAACTCTTATCTGCAGTTATATTAAATAGTTTAATTAGTTAAGCTATAATTTTAATGCAACATTTTATCGCCTCAGCACTGGTCCCATTTAGCAGGATAACATTTTAAAACTCACCAACCAATCACTACCGGCTCATCTCAATCATGAAGAACTCTGAAGAAGAGCTATATGGGCTCGAGACATTAACTCAATTTCTCTCTCCACAGATGCTGTCAGGCCTGCTGAGCTTTTCCAGCATTTTCTGTTTTGTTTCGGATTTCCAACATCCACGTTGAAGCCTTTGAAAACCCACCAGCTGCTGAAAGCCAAAAGGAAGGCTTAAAAAGCAGCACCTCCTTACCTCTCTGCTCCAAATTCCCCAAGTCTGCACTAAGACCTCGAGGCACACAGCCCTTGGTTCACTCAGCGCTCCCAAACAGGGCGTGTTGTGTAAAGCAGTCGGCCCAGAGCAGCTCAGGCAGCTCCCTCAGTCATTGGCGTCATTTCCCTTAGAGTTCCACTAGTGCCTTACAGAAAGGGACGGTGGGAGGTCATGGAACTGATGGGCCCCAGAATCAGCCACACTGAGTCAGCAGAACTAGTAGCAACTTTAAGATCTAGGAACCACTGTGAACGGGATGGAGCCTCTGGATCTAGCTCCACATTTTGTGACCCGGTGCCAGTGAACACAAGGGGAAGGTTCGAATTACCCCTGGCCCTTTTTGGACCACCCAATTTCCTTCGCCTCTGCTTCCCCATCATCGGCCTTCAAGCCAAATTCTACAGTCTTCGGTAAATATAATTTTCATTAAACATAAAACGCTCAGAAAATAGTTAAAATGTCTTTTGTATGCAGTTTTCACACTTTGAGAGGTCTCTCCTCTGATAGTGGCCGTGGTGGGGGACCGATGGAGCCCCAAGGAGACAGCAGGAGTTACTTGGAGAAACTGTCTGGAATATCAGGGGTTAGTGCTTCACGCTACATCCATTGCTTTATCCCAGGAGAAATGAAGTATTTACTGAAATTGAAGCCAAAATAAAGAGGGCTTGCCATAGTTGACATGAACAACAGTCGGTTGGGAGAAAGTCTATAACCTAAATTTATCTTTCAGCTAGTTTTAAATAACTTGGGAAAACAGAAATTCCAATTCCAAGGAAGAAAAACCATCCTCGCTAAACAATCTTTGTTTTGCATTTGAAGTGCCAAATAAAGAAACAACAATTGTTTGTTCTCAAAGGTACAATGCCTGGGGATGTTTTATTACATTAAAGGTGCTATATAAATGCAAGTTGTTATTGTTGTTAGAAATAGCAGGAGCCCATGCAGTATGTCAATGTTTATTGCTATGTGGAAAAAACTTTCCAAGGTGATTATCCTTGGCTAGCCTGGCAGCTCCCGACAAGAAACCAATAACCATCTTTACAGGCTGTGTAAATTTTCCTGACAATTAGTGGGTCTCCACAGTCTCAGGGTCAGTGGATGGTCAGATGCACAGGAAAGGGAGGGAAGGACTTGCACGTACATTGCGCCTTTCACATTCTCCGAATTTCTTAAATATTCCGTGGATGACCGATTGCTTTGGAACTGTCGTCATTTAGACAAACGCCATAGCCAATTTCCACACAGCAAGGCCCTACAAACAGCAGTAAGTTAAACCGACAGTTAGACAGATGTTGGTTGAGGCCTAAATGTTAGTCAGGGCACCTGTACCAAGAGGCCGTTTATGTTGGCTTGAAAGAGCAGGTTGGACTAGTTGGAGGATAATGACAACACCACTCCACGTGGGTCCACAACACATCCTTGTCATAAATGCAGACAAAATTGAGGCGTTGTTATCATTGGCAGCACTAGCTGCAAGTAAACTGTAGGCACCTTTGCAGACGAGGCTTCAGTTTTACATGGCACCTAAAGGAAGCTACCTCTGAGAATTCAGTTTGCCCTCAGTATTGTGCTGAAGCGTCTGTAGAAATTGTTCCTAGGCCAGAATCTTCTGTTCGGCGAGCGGGGGTGGGCCCCACTCGCTGACGTGTAAAACGACGCACGGTGATGTCAGTTGTGCATCCCCATGTCACCGCGCGTCATTCAGCCCCTCAGTTCGGCGGGCGCACAACGGAGTCGGCTGCGCGCCCACTGAACTGTCAAAGGCCTATTGAGGCCATTTAGATTCCAACTAAGATCATTAACCGAGCTGCCCGTCCAAGCTTAAGATTGGGGGGGTGGGGGACAGGCAAAGAGCCCAGGCGGCCTTCACATTTTACATGGAATCTCATCCACGGGCAGGATGAGGCTTCATGAAGGGTTTATAAATTAAATACATTTTTTATTATAGCTCATTGAGATGTCCCAGCTCAGGTTACATGAGGGAGGATGTCTTAATTTTGTTTTCTCTCTTCATTAAAATTTTTAAAAATCAATCTAATCTCCCTGAGGCAGCTCTGTGCCTCAGGGAGATTTCTGCCCTCTTTCACATGCATGTGCAGAAGAGCGTAGGCCCCGATTCAGCCTACTAACCCCACCCTCAAAGGTAGCTTCCGGGCACGTGTCATGGTGGACGGGCCTTAATTGGCCCCGCCCATGCAAAATGGCGCCCGCCTGCACACACTCCTGCCCAACCCCACCAGATGGGGAGAAAATTCTCCCCCTAGAGAGGACACTGAACTTTCTGACACAGAGGTCACTGTGTAATCACTCTGCCAAGCTGGTAAGGGTGCCCACAGCTCACTCGTGGCATGAAGCTGGCACTGCCAGTAATAATAACACCTCAGTTTTGTCTGTATTTTATTCCAGGGTGCAATGTTGATCAATGTGGACCAGGAGTGACTGGCATTACCATTCTACTCAAACTATCTCATGTTACAACACCTCCACTTTACCAGTTATTATTGCAAATAATCAGGTGCTGGGCTGCATCGCGTTGGCTCACTTTGTGTCTCCTTTCTCTTCCTCCTTATCACTTCGCCCATCACCCTCAGCAAATTCCGCAGAAGGACTGAAATGTCTTCTGAACCTTTCCAGAGATGATGTGAGTTTCTGACCTCTCTGTTCTGTCATTTTCCTTCAAGTCTCCACGTAGCTTTAAATTTTCACAATTCACAATTTTCCAAGTCCCAGCGCTATACTCACTCTCTGCACAAGGTCATCGCTGCACCATGAAATATGAATGCCAATGAACAGACCATGGAAAGTTACCACAATCAGCACTTCAGCTCAGCTTTGTACTTGTTTTTGTTCCAGACTAAATTGCAACATACTTGGGGGATTCTTGCTAATGGATCGATTTGAGCAATTTTGTAATATTTTCAGCAAGATTGCACCAAAAAGAATAAAAGGTTACATAGCAAAGATCTCTGAGATTTGCCTTTTTTTCAAATTAATTCTCTTGGTTTTGGTACTTCTGGTATTTATTACCCATCTGTGTTGCCCTTGAAATGAGCCTTCTGCTTAAACTGCTGCACTCCAGTAGTGAAGGTGATCCCACAATGTTGTTCCAGGATCTCAATCTAGGGACAATGAAGGAACAGTGATATATGGCCAGGTCAGGACAGTTCGAGGGTAACTTAGAAGTGGTTGTATCCCCACCTGCCTGCTGCCCTTGTCCTTACAGGCATCAAAGTAAGGATGTTATGCTTCCATTATACAGGGCATTGGTGAGACCACGTCTCAAATATTCTGTGCAGCTTTGGTCTCTTTATTTAAGAAAGGATGTAAATTCAGAGGAGGTTGACTAGATTGATACCTGGGATGAATGGGTTGTCTTATGAGCAAAGTTTGGACAGACTGGGCTTGTTTCCACTGGAGTTTAGAAGAGTGAGGGGTGATTTGATTGAAGTGTACAAGATCCTGAACGACCTTGACAAGGTGGATGTGGAAAGGATGTTTCCTCTTGCGGGTGAGTCCAGAACTAGGGGGCACTGTTTTAAAATTAGGGGTCGCCATTTTAGGACAGAGATGAGGAGAATTTTTTTCCCTCAGAAGGTCATGTGATGTTGGAACTCCCCGCCCCAGAAGGCAGTGGAGGAGGGGTCATTGTATATTTTTAAGATGGGGGTAGGTAGATTCTTAGATGAAAGCAAAATCCCGCGGATGCTGGAAATCTGAAACAAAAACAAAAATTGCTGGAAAAACTCAGCAGGTCTGACAGCATCTGTGGAGAGGGAGTCAGAGTTAACATTCTGAGTCCGTATGACTCTTCATCAGAACTAAAGAGAAATAGAATGTCGTGAAATGTAAGCTGTTTAAGAGTTGGGGGGTGGGGGGGGTGGGAAATCTGGAGCTGGATAGAGGGCCAGTGATAGGTGGAGGCAAAGGAGAGATTGCCAAAGATGTCATAAACAAAAGGTGAAAGGGCTGCTCCCAATACAGTCTCCTCTATTTTGGAGAGACCAAACGCAGACTGGGTGACCGCTTTGCAGAACACCTTCAGTCTGTCCGCAAGAATGACCCAAACCTCCCTGTCGCTTGCCATTTTAACACTCCACCCTGCTCTCTTGCCCACATGTCTGTCCTTGGCCTGCTGCATTGTTCCAGTGAAGCTCAACGCAAACTAGAGGAACAGCACCTCATCTTCCGACTAGGCACTTTACAGCCTTCCGGACTGAATATTGTGTTCAGCAACTTCAGATCATGAACTCCCTCCTCCATCCTCACCCCCTTTTTGATCCCCTTTTTTCTAATAATTATAATTTTTTTTTATATGTATATTTTTCTTTTCCCACCTATTTCTATTATTATTTTTAAAATTTCTTTCCATCCATTGTTTTATCTCCACCTTTTAGCCTATTTCGATTCCTTCCCCCACACCCCCCCCCACCCCCAATAGGGCTATATGTACCTTGCTCGTCCTGCTTTCTACCCTTAATGTCACCATGAGCACATTCCTTAGATAATATCACCACCGTCTACACCTCTTTGTCCTTTTGTTTATGACATCATTGGCAATCTCTTCTTTGCCTCCACCTATCACTGGCTCCCTATCCAGCTCCACCTGTCCCACCCACCCCCCCCCCAACCCCCCCACCTCTTAAACAGCTTTTATTTCCCTACATTCTATTTCTCTTTAGTTCTGATGAAGAGTCATATGGACTCGGAACCTTAACTCTATCTTCCTCTCCACAGATGCTGTCAGACCTGCTGAGTTCTTCCAGCAATTTTTGTGTTTGTTGTAGGTAGACTCTTGTTAGGAAAGGGAATCACAGGTTATCGGGGGTAGATGGGAATGTGGAACCTGAAACACCAACAGGTCAGCCATGATCTTATTGAATGGCGGTGAAGGCTCGAGGGGCCGAATGGCCTACATCTGCCCCTGTTTCGCATGTTTGTATTTTCGATTGTAGATGTTGCGGGTTTAGCTGGTGTTACTGAAGAAGCCTTTGGCAGGTTAATTTGTTAGACAAGGAAAATGTGCTTTAAATTGCTTTTATCAAGGATAAAGCACCATGTTAAAGATGATTTCCTGAATGTTGCGAGTTTGTTTAAAGGGTATGTGGTTGCCAGCGAAAGAAAACCCAGTGAATAAGCTAATAAAGTCGCTAAACTGTGAAATGGTGATAAAAACAAAAACAAAAATACCTGGAAAAACTCAGCAGGTCTGACAGCATCTGCGGAGAGGAACACAGTTAACGTTTCGAGTCCGTATGACTCTTCAACAGAACTAAGGAAAAATAGAAGAGAGGTGAAATATAAGCTGGTTTAAGGGGGGGGGGTGGGTTGGGACAGGTAGAGCTGGATAGAGGGCCAGTGATAGGTGGAGATAACCAAAAGATGTCATAGACAAAAGGACAAAGAGGTGTTGACAGTGTGAAATGGTGATGCCTGTTTGATTCTTGAGCACGCGAAATGGAAACTGGTGGATTTCTGATGGACAACACAATGTTCCCATTTTCCAATGTTTTTTGGTGCTCTCATCCATGGGTTATGATTTTCACAATGCAGTTCCACAGAACAGAATCACTGAATAATTAACAGTTATCATAAGCTCTCATCACTTAACATGAAACTGTACTTTCTGCTAGAGACCAGAAAAGATTTTGACAGTATTGATTATGTCACCCATCCTCTTCCTGTTTCTTTGTGCCAGTAGATCAACTGGGGGTTCAGAAATACAATCGCTGTTAAAAATCTCTGCCAATGAGTACTTCAAATGGCTATTAATCATCTGCAACGTAGTCATGCCTAATACACTTTTACATTTTTGTTTTGTTGGCATTTTTTAAAATTGATGTTTATTCTGAAACTTTACCTGTCAGGATTTACTGGTGATAGATCAATTTCTACTTGTTTGCTACTGTGATAAGCACAGACTATTACATGTGGGATACATAAAAGCAGAGAGTTGACAGATGGCTCGTGATAGTCACAATGTACAACTGTGTAGGCAGCATTTATAACCCAAAGTACTGGTGGTTCAGTGACAATAGCGAATAATGGGATACAGCAATATCAAAGAATGCAAAGCTGCTAGATTTCTTTGATCATCTATACAAGTCAGTTTTAATTATCAACAACACTGCACTGTTTTCTCTAATAGAAGCTTAGAACAATAGCAGTTTGTTAACTCTCAGGAGCTCCTTGCGGCTCTGAGCCCTGAGGCAGCAACATTAGATGCAACATGGAATCTATTCAAGATCAACTCAGACCTGCCAAAATAAGATCAGGTTTTAAATTATGTGCCGATTGCAATGCAGTTAAATGGAGCACATATACTTTGTACTTACAGTTGTTATTGGTGCACTTTATAATTACAATAAACATGAGTCTAGGCAGAACAAAAACAGAATTACCTGGAAAAACTCAGCAGGTCTGGCAGCATCGGCGGAGAAGAAAAGAGTTGACGTTTCGAGTCCTCATGACCCTTCGACAGTTCTGTCGAAGGGTCATGAGGACTCGAAACGTCAACTCTTTTCTTCTCCGCCGATGCTGCCAGACCTGCTGAGTTTTTCCAGGTAATTCTGTTTTTGTTTTGGATTTCCAGCATCCGCAGTTTTTTTGTTTTTATTTATGAGTCTAGGCAGTGCAGGGGAAAAAACACATCAGAAGGAAGAATTGTAATTGTTTTGGGAAAAGGTGGAGGAAGAAATTATAAAATCAGTTTAGGAATGAATATTTTTGATTTCTACAACAAAACATTTCTACATTTGCTGGACTTCTGAAGCACATGGGGCCTCACATTAATTCCCCTCAAATCAGATCCAGTGTATTCCACCTCGATAATGCCAGTGCCAAAATAGAATTGCACATCCACATGGATGGTCAGAGATAAAGCACGATCCCAAGTCAACATTCTCGGGAGTGACTCTAGGTAGGACTCGGTTCTCCCGGGAACATCCAAAGAAAATAGCAGCAAAGATCAAAACCAGAAACAACCCAGAACCAAACTTGCTGGATCCACATGGGGTGCAGCTGCCACAACACCTGGATCTCAGCACTTGCCCTATCACACTCCACAGCAGAGCACAGGCACCTGTCCAGCAAAGGTGATCACATACACACCTTGTTAACACTAAGTTGAATGCAACAATGCGCATCGTGACTGGAATCCTCCATTCAACACCCCTCCCCTGGCTCCCTGTCCTCGCAAACATCACTCTGCCACACATCCACTGACTGACAAAAACCCGCAAACTGATTGAAACCATCAGTGCTGCACCTCACTTGCCACTTCATGATGACCTGTTCCACTCACCTATCGCCTGCCTTCCGGCTCTGTGTCCCTTGTGGAGCACCCTCCCTGAGCACGATCGACCAGCAGACATCCTCTGGACCAGGGAAGGGGAAATACGGGCAGTCACTAAATTCCTGGTGACAAACCCCATCTGTCAAAGGGCAGGCTTTGAACCACCACAGCAACACGGGTCTTTGCTAAACAGATTCAGGACAGGCCAGGGTAGCAGTGCAGCCAAACTCCACCATTGGGGCTTCAGTACAAACCCCTTCTGCCCCTCCAGAGAGACACAAACAATGCTGCACATTACCAAGGAGTGTCCACTCTACAGAGTAAGTGACAGATTGTTCACCTCAAGCTCAGTAAATGACACAGCAATCGCTTGGTTTCGGTGATTTGCATTCGTTAAACATAAGTTTCCACATCAACGGTCACACTTTCAAATGTGCTCTGGAGGGATATTTAGTATTTGCAAAGGGTACAGATTACGCTGCACAGCTTTTGGGCAATTCTAATTAAGTTGGTGCTGTCAAAGAATTTTGCCAAGGTTCCATTTCTCAATTTCTTAAAAAAAAACAGGCAGTTTCCACTAGATGTAGGAAATGTTCTTTGAGAAACACCTTACATTCCACATTCGCCGCATTGAGGAATGTGAGGCAGTGAGCTAATCGCATGAGGAGGAAAATGAGCTACTCTAACCCAAGGCCCGAATCTTACCCCTGGTGGGCGGGTGCAAGTGGTGGGCCCGGGAGCAGTCGGGAAACAGGCCCCTGCCCACAACGGACCCCCCGACTGTAATTTTAAGCCAGCTGGCCGATTAAGGCCCGCCCACCATGAAACACATCTTCCCAATGGCCGGGAAATGCCGGGTGGGAGGGGCGGGGCCTGTCAGCCGGTGTGTCCAATGGCGACCCAGTGGGCAATTTAAAAACGGCAGCTCCTTGAAGGTTGCCAGGGGAGAACACATCTTCTGTGTGCTGCAGACCAACGCCATGGTCTCAAATACAGCTGGAGATGCCAGGCGGGGGGAGCAGGTCATGTGGGCACTCTGCCCCACACCCATCCCCCCCCCCACCACCACCCCCCCCCCTCAACCCCACTCTTCGGACGAGTGCCTTGAGATCCTCCTGGAGGAGGTGGCGGCCGCGACAGACGCCCTCATCCTCAGGGATGGAAGAAGGAGGCCATCTCACCTGAAAAGAGTTTGGGAGGAGGTGGCAGCCCAGATCAACAGCCAAGATGTTGTGCGGTGCACATGGGTTTAATGACCTGCTGCATTCGGGAAGGGTGAGTACTGTGTTGGCATGGATCAGTGCGGTGAAGTGTTAAGGTGTGGATGATCCCCCCATGGACTCTGGGGTGTTAGAGTCTGAGCGCCAACTGTCAATGAGGCCGGAGTTGGCCAAGGGGCTGAGCCCCGGCTGCTTGGACAGAGTGCCTTGCACTTTGAACTACCACGGCAACACGGGTCTTTGCTAAACAGATTCAGGACAGGCCAGGGTAGCAGTGCCTTGTGGCTCGGTTCCTGTGAGGTGTTCCTCAGCTGGGGTTGGCCAGGCTGTAATGGAGCTGCAGGTAGAGAGGGGACTCATCAATGTTCCTCTGTCCTTTCAGGAGAAGATGGTCCATAACAACATTGAGAGGTCACGGACAGGTGGAGGCTTCCCAAACCAGCTAAACCGAACCAGATACGAACAGGACATCTTGGAGCTGGAGAGGGGCCATGCACCATGGAGAGGCAGGGGTGCCAGTCGAAGGTGAGAGTGCAGTGTGCAGAGGTGAGAGTTTTGGATGTTGCAAACATTCTTGTGTAGTCTCATCATTGATGGGAGCCTCAAAACTGGAGACCCCATTGATCATTGAAAGATGATGGCACCATGATGCAGATCTCCATTCTCTCACCAGGATGCCTGGCACAGCGACAGTGTGATGACTTAAACTGATGACATGTCGTTGTTCTCCCTTTTAGATTCACCAGCAGGTACTCGCTCTGTGGACCCCAAAGGTCCACCTCTGATGCCAGAGGACCACCAGGCTTCACATGCATCTGCGTCACACCCGCTCTCTGAACCAGGCACCAGCACAGATACCAGCACCTCGGTGGGCGTTAGATCGGCAGCTAGAATGTCGGTGCACAGCGGTGAGGGCACTTCACACTCGCTTGAGGAGCAGGCGGATTCAGATAGTGCCCAGTGCGCTAGCAGACGGAGACTGCTGGAGACAAGGATGATGCTGAGTCGAAAGCAGATGATAAGCCTCTGGAATCGTCCATTAGACAGCAGATGCTGGATGTCCAGTGAGATGTGCGGGAGGATCTGGCAGAGATCCATGAGGGTCTGTTTGCCATGGTCTCTGTTATGAAGGAGACCATGTGGACCATCAGCACTGCAAGCCCTCACACAGACACTGACCTCAGGTGATCGATGTCCATGTGGGAGATGGATGAGGCACCCAGTATCCCAGCTAGGTGCCAGTCCATCAACGGTGAGCAGGGAAGTCCAGAGCGACCTCACGTTGGTGCACGAGCTGCGGGCTCCTCTCAGGGCGCTCCAGATGAAAGCAGCAGCTCCTCCGTCTCTCTGCCAGTGACCGTGGTATCTGATGAGGTTGCAATGACTGGGTAGACGCCAGCCCTGGCACTGGCCACTCCCTCTCAGGCGGGGCCAGCACAGGCTCCACTGGCCAGAGGACGACCGCCAAGGTCATCGAGGCCAACAGGACAGCAGAGCCAGCGGCCTGTCTCCAATGCCGGTGCCAGCGAAGGGGGTGGGGGGTGGGGCACCAGGAGATAACACTCACAAACGTAAGTTTAAGGCACCATGAGCACAAGAGGGACAGGTCATGGGTGATCTTTTGTTGTGTAATGTTTTGTTTATGTTTACTGCTCTGGGAATGAAGACCAGAGAAGGTCATGTTAATTTGTTTGGATTGTGAAAATGACATAAGTTTTGTTTTTATTGTAATGGCCTGAGTTTGCTTCACCTTTTTTTTTTGCTTCAGGGTACGCCAGTGTGTAAAGCTGGACGTGAGTTGCAGCCCTGGTATGAGGTGGAAGCAGATCTTTGGCAGCCTAGCCGAAGGGGTGTTGGATCAAGGTGTCCTTGGTGTCCCTGCCTCCCTGGAGGTTACAGTGCTCTACCTCACCAGGCTCCTCTTCTGACTCACTACTGGATTCATCCTCTGTGCCCTTCGCCAGTGGGTCTGCCCTTTGCCAGTGGGTCTGCCCCTTGCCAGTGTCAGATTGTGGAGAGCGCAGCATGTGACCACTATCAGTGACACCCGCTCTGGGGGGTATGGAGTGCTCCCCCTGAACAGTCCAGGCATTGGAAGGGCATCTTCAGTAGACCCATGTTTCTCTCTATCACCGGCCTTGTGGAGGCCTGACTCATATTATAATGCTGCTCGGCCTCTATTCTTGGGTGGCAGAGAGGCATCATGAGCCACCTTTACAGAATCTGCATCCTGTGGTCACACACTATCTGCACGTTCATGGAGTGGAAGCCCTTCCTGTTGACAAAGGCACCGGGCTCACCTGCTGGCGCCTTGATGGCCACATGTGTACAGTCTATAGCACCCTGGACACGGGGGAACCAGCAATCGCTGCAAAGCCTCTGGCTGACTCAGCCTGGCTGGCCTTGTCCGTATGGTAATGAATAAATGTCATTACCTGCCTGAACAGAGCTTCTATCACCAGCTATGGACAGCTGATTGGGAGACTCCACACAGATCCCCCACTGACCTCTGGAAAGAGCCGGAGGCATAGAAGTTGAGGGGCGCTGTGAGCTTCAGAGCCACTGGCATGGGGTGTCCAGCCATACAGTTGGAGCTGATCTCAGGCTCCATCATCTGACAGATGGAGGTGATGTCTCCATTGAGAGGTGGAGCCTCCTTCAGCATTGCACCGCAGACATATTGAGGTAGCTGCATCACTGCCTGTAAACCCTGGCAGCAGGATAGTGGCATCTTCTGTGGTCCCTTCCACCTTGGACTCCCTGCTGGCCCTGCCCCACTTGTGCCTGCGCCTCCCCTCCCACAGGTCCCTCCCCTGGAGGCTGCACTGAGACACCTGGTCCCCTCTCCCTTCTGCCCCTCTCTTCCTCCTCAGGGGAGGTTCCTCCAGCTGAGACCACAACTCCTATTCCCAGGGTAACAGAGGCTGTCTGATACCTGAAGGGTCCTCACAGTCAAAGTCCTCCAGGGGTCTTGGAGCCACCAATGGGTCGTGAACTGAAGGCTGGAAATGCTAAGACTGAAGCACAGAGCAGAGATGAAACTGTGGTTCAAATAGCCAACCAGCAGCAAACTATCCCCTAAACTCCTCACTACTCACACTGACAATGCAGCTGCCCCTTTTCACCCCGCCCGTGGGTGAGGGTTAGCAAAAGGTGGGCTGCCCACCTGCCCATTTTGCCCCTGCGTGAAATCACATGGGCAACATAAAATCAGGATTAATGGGTTTTTAATGGCCTTAAGTGGCCTTTTATTTGATGGCGGGCGCAGCTCCTACACCCACACACCCACCGAGCTGAAGATTGCGTGCATGTGGGTATGGCATCGGGACGCTTGCCCAGGGACATCTCGGGCTATTTTATGCCCAATCAGGTTGAGCGTGTGCCCACCCACCAGTTGTGAAATTCTGCCCCAAGTGAACAAAGATATTCCAACACAAGGGGGCAAGGGAAACATTAAATATAATGGAATTCAGCCCCATTCCATAAAGGATTGCAACTGCAACAATTGCAAGTTGATCTTTATCCCAGAAAGTGTGCACATTGTTTCCAATGGCCTGGATTTTGTGGTTATAAATATGAATGAAATGTGGTGATCACTGCTCTACGATGTAACTTAGGCAGCAACTTCTGGCAACAGCACAGGCACAATTAAAGGTGGAAATCACAACGTTACTGTCCAAGTTGTCCGGATCCTCCAGAAGCTGGGTTATGATGGTAACTCACTGAGAAACGCAGCATTGAGACACGTGGAACGTGGGAAATTGCTGTACTTAAATGATAGTTGCTCAACAAGCTTATGGGAGAGAGCTTGCCCATTCCAGCGTGAATGGATTTGGTCTTAATTACTGCCAAACAACCTCTCTGGCACTGAAAAAGACCTTTTACATTTAATCATTGTTGGGGAATTTTAAAAAACGCACGGCGGAATTTTCTGGCCCCGAAGCGGCAGTGGGGGAGGGGCTGTAAAATGTAGCGAGCTGTTCACGAGTTCATTGACTTCGGCGGGAAGGTAAAACCCCGCCCGCGAAATGTATTTTACTTTTTCTTTCTGTTTTGTTTATCTCTCTTCATTCTATCTTTAATTGCCACTCATTATTTTGTTTCCTGCGCATGGTTTGGCTCTGAATTAAATATTCCAACCTACGCCTTCTGCTGCAGCATCTGCTGCCTGGATTTTCCAGTCCCACTTTGGGATGAAACGGAGGTGGGACAGCGAAATGACGGTGTCGCTGCTGTGCATACTAACCTGCCACCTCTGTCTCTGACTCTGCTGACTTTCCCGAGGGTGGCGGGGGGGTGGGGGGTGGGGGGTGGTGGAGGGATTGGGTGGGGGTGGGGATGGGGGATTCGGGGGGACAGAGAACGAGGGATGGGTGGGAAAGTGAAGTCGTCATCCTCGTTAGCTGGGCGCGTTGAGGTGGTTACGGAGCTGGTTTGGATCTCACCCCCCCGACATCCTGAGGTTATTATGGGGGCGGGTGGCTCTGAGGGGCTCCCGGAAGCAGACCAGTTGCACTCTGATGAGTACAGGGGCAGCAGCATCAAAACAGTTCATTTGAAGCAAAATGTGAAATTTTGGGCAGCGGAACCGCAGAATAGTGACAAAATTTTAATAACCAGCCTTTCCCTCCCCTACCCCAGGTCTCAGCTCCCACTTGCGCCAGCCCTTTGAAAGAAGATGCCCCCATGTTATAAACCCACAAACAGACGGCAGCCGCCGCTACGGTTGTCCATTCGGGACGGAATGTAACCTGCTTCCCTGGCGCTCCATCTCCATTCCTGCTCCCCTGGCCACCAACTGGGCACCAGGCCTATCTCCAGCGTCACCAAGACCCCCACCCCCACGTGAAAATGAAAGCTCCACGGGAGGCTGGAGGTGGCAGCAGCAACACGACGCGGTGTTGGATCCGCCTCCCGATTCCTGCCTCTGATGGAAGAATTCCGGCCTCGCACGCCTCAGGAAGGATTTGCCAACCTGACTAGACAAACAGTTGCTTGCCCTGGGATTTCGCACCCCCCCACCCCCCCACACCCCGGCCACACACCCCCACCCCCCACCCCCCTCCCCACCCCCCAACAGCCCCCCCCAACACCCCCCCCACCCCACCTCCCACTTGTGGAGGCCGCTGCATTGAAATGGGTTTCGAATCACAGCAAGTTCCAGTGCAAAGGCCCGTTCAAATTCTCTGAGCAGTTTAAGTGCAAATGCAATGAACGCCGTTCAGTCACTGCTGAGCCCAAAATCTAGACCATTTCATATGTCTTTTTGCCCGTTTAACATCTTTGCAGGGCACATCACAAAGCAAAACGTCTCATTTCGCAGCAAATTTAACAGTTAATTGATTGGGGAGACGGTAGCATTGTGGTGGAGCCACAGGATTGATATTCCAGAATTAATGCACTGGTGACTTGGGTTCATATCTCATCACAGCCAAATGGTGAAATGTAACTCGATAAAAGTCTGGAATTAAAAATGACGACCATGAAGCCATCGACGATTGTCATTAAAAACCCATCTGGTTCACTAATGTTCTTTAGGGAAGGAAACCTGCCATCCTTACCTGGTATATCCTACATGTGACTCCAGGCCAAAAGCAATGTCGATGACTCTTAAAAAAAAAACCCTCTGAATGAGGGCAATTAGGGATGGGCAATAAATGGTAGCCTACCCAGCACTGCCTACATCCCATGAACAATTTTTTAAAAATTAACATCACTTTACACTTTTAAAAATTATCCATATTGAAGCCACCATGTATGACAAAGAAACTCCTACAAACGTATCCATGCTGGAATTTCTCCATGGTGGAAATAGGCCTTAGCACCCAGCTCGTATTAACTAGTGGCGAGTCAACTCAGCTCCATTTAAGAAAGGGACTATCTAGAAGCACACTATAGTGTGCTGGCACACGAGGAGAGAGAGTGCACCCAGAGTGGGGCACGGCCAGAGTGGGTATTCGGAATTTGGTGCAAAGTGGGAATTCGGTGCATAGGAGACAGGTGCTCTTTGTATTTTTTCCTTGCTACCCAACTTCTTAAACCTTCAGAGCGTGCTGCAGCAGAAGAGGCTCTAAGGGAAAGGAATCACTGATAAGTAGTGGGTAAAGTATTTACTACTTTAATCATTTATAGTTTAAGGTCTTTTTGTGGGTTACAGTTTGTATACTCTACAATAACGAGAATCAGGAAAGAAGGGCCTGAGAGTAATTGATTTAAAAGGTTTAATTTAAAGGGATAAGTCATGGCAGGAGAGCTCAAAGCCGTGGTGTGCTCCCCGTGCTCCACGTGGGAAGCCGGGGACATTTCCAGTGCTTGGGACCAGCATGTGTGCAGGAAGTGTGTCCAGCTGCAGCTCCTGGAAGCTTGGGTTTCAGAGCTGGAACGGTGGCTGGGGACACTGTGGAGCATCCGTGAGTCTGAGAGCAACATGGATAGCACGTTTAAATAGGTGGTCACACTGCAGCTGAAGGGACTGGAGGAAGGAAGGGAATGGGTGACCACCAGGCGGTCCAAGAGAAACAGGCAGGTAGTTCAGGAGTCCCCTGGGGTCCCACTCGCAAATCGGTATTCCGTTTTGGAGGCTGATGAGGGCACTAGTTCCTCCAGGGAGTGCGGACAGAGCCAAGCTTCTGGTACCACAAGTGGCCTGTCTGTACAGGAGGGGAGGAAGGGAGGAAGAGCAATAGTAATAGGGGATTCTATAGTCAGGGGAACAGATAGGCACTATTGTGGCCGACAATGTGACTCCAAGATGGTGTGTTGCCTCCCTGGTGCCAGGGTCTGGGATGTCACTGAACAGCTGCAGGGTATCCTGAAGGGGGAGGGTGATAGGGCAGAGGTCATGGTACATGTTGGTACCAATGACATAGGTAGAAAAAGGGATGAGGTCTGGCATCAAGAAATCAGGGAGTTAGGCAGTAGACTAAAAAGCAAGACCTCTCGGGTTGTAATCTCTGGATTACTCCCAGTGCCACATGCTAGCGAGCTCAGACATAGGAGAATAGTGCAGATGAATACGTGGCTTAAGAGTTGGTGCAGGAGGGAGGGTTTTAGATTCCTGGATCACTGGGACCGTTTCTGGGGAAGGTGGGACCTGTACAATCAGGACGGTCTACATCTGAACCAGAGCGGGACTAACATCCTTGCGGGCAGGTTTGCTAGTGCTGTTGGGAGGAGTTTAAACTAATTCGGCAGGGGGAGGGGACACAGAATGTTAGCAGAATAATACAGTAAAACAATCAAGTCAGACGGAGCCCAGCTGCATTAAGTTTCAAGGGAGTAAGGCAAGGCTGGATGGCCTCTACTTTAATGCCAGGAGTATTACAGGTAAAACGGATGAGTTAAGGGTGAGGATTGACATGTGGTTGGGGGAAGGGCAGGATTGGCAGCTCAACATTCTGGGATATAGAATCTTCAGGCAAGACAGGGGAGGGGGTAAAAGAGGAGAAGTTGCATAATTAGTTAAGGAGTCAGTTTTTGCAGTAAGGAGAGATGATATCTGGGAGGGGGCATCGAATGAAGCTTTGTGAGTAGAGCTTAGGAACAAAAACAGAGCAGCCACATTGTTCGGTGTTTATTATAGACCCCCAGATAGTTAGTGGGAAATTGAGGAGCAAATATGTGCACAATTTGTGGAGGTGTGTAAAAACAATAACAATAGGGTAATTATATTAGATGATTTCAACTTTCCCAACATTAATTGGGATAGACATAGTGTTAAGGGGTAGGATGGAGTGGATTTCTTGAAATGTGTGCAGGAGAACTTTTTAGGTCAATATGTAGAGGGTCCAACAAGGGACGGTGCATTGCTGGACCTAATTCTGGGGAATGAAGCCGGACAGGTGGCTGAGGTGGTGGTGGGGGAGCATTTTAGCAACAGCGACCACAACATGGTACAGTTTAAGTTTGTTATGGACAAAGAAATCGACAAACTGCAAAAAAATGTTCTGGATTGGGAGAGAGTGGATTTTAGCAAAATAAGGCATGATCTGGCCAAGATAGACTGGGAACAGCTACTTGTGGGGAAATCTACAGAGGAGCAATGGGGGGTGTTTATAAAGGAAATGAGGAGGGTACAGGCTCAACATGTTCCCTCTAGGGTGACAGGAAGGAGTAACAAGCCCAGAGAACCATGGGTGACCAGAGATATTCAGGATACAATGAGAAGGAAAAGAGGCTTTTAGCAGGTACAAGGGAAGCAATTCAGCGGTGACATTAGTGGAGTACAGAAAGAGCAAGGTGGAGCTTAAGAAAGCAATTAGGAGAGCAAAGAGGGGATATGAGAAAGCTCTGGCTGGTAAAAATAGAGAAAATCCCATGATATTCTATAAGTATATCAATGGGAAGAGGATAACTAGGGAAAGAGTAGGGCTCATATGGGACCAAGGGGGCAATCTATGGGTGGAGCCAGAGGACATTGCTAGAGTGTTGACTGAATACTTCACGTCCATCTTCACCCAAGAGAATGAGGATGAAGGTATCAAACTCGGGGAGAGAGACTGCGAGGTTCTTAAGCAAATTGATATAGGGGGTGACAAGATATTGGAGGTGTTGGCAGGTTTAAAAGTGGACAAATCTCCAGGTCCAAATGATTTGTGTCCCAGACTGCTGAGGGAGGCAAGGGAGGAGATCGCAGGGGCTCTGACCCGAATTTTTAATTCCTTTCTGGCCACGGGGGAGGTGCCAGAGGACTGGAGAACAGCTAATGTGGCTCTGCTATTTATGAAGGGTTGTAGAAATAACCCAGGGAACTACAGGCCAGTGAGTCTCACGTCAGTGGTAGGGAAACTATTGGAGAAATTTCTGAAGCAGAGTATCAATCTCCACTTGGAGAGGCAAGGTTTGATCAGGGATAGTCAGCATGGCTTTGTCAGAGGGAGGTCATGCCTAACAAATTTGATTGAATGTTTTGAGGAGGTGCCCAGGTGTGTAGATGAGGGGAGTGCAGTTGATGTAGTTTATATGGATTTCAGCAAAGCCTTTGACAAGGTCCCACATGGGAGACCTATAAAGGAGGCAAATGCACATGGGATACAGGGTAATTTGATAAGGTGGATTCAAAATTGGCTTAGTTGTAGGAGACAGAGGGTGATGACAGAAGGATGCTTTAGTGACTGGAAGCCAGAGTCCAGTGGTGTACCACAGGGATCTGTGCTGGGTCCCCTATTATTTGTCATTTATATAAATGACATAGATGATTATTTGGGGGGTAGGATTAGTAAGTTTGTGGATGACACAAAGATTGGCCGGGTGGTTAACAGTGAGATTGAGTGTCTTGGGCTACAGGAAGATATAGACGGGATGGTCAAATGGGCAGATAAGTGGCAGATGGAATTTAATCCTGAAAAGTGTGACTTTGGAAGCACTTTGGAAGGAGTAATTTGACAAGGAAGTATTCACTGAACGGCATGACGCTAGGAAGTTCTGAGGAACAAAGGGACCTTGGCGTGTGTGTCCATAGATCTCTGAAGGCGGTGGGGCATGTTCGTGGGTTGGTGAAAAAGACATATGGGACACTTGTCTTTATCAAATGAGACATAGATTACAAAATAGGGAGGTCATGTTGGAGTTGCAGAGCCTTGGTGAGGCCACAGCTGGAGTACTGAGTGCAGTTCTGGTCGCCACATTATAGGAAGGATGTGATTGCACTGGAGGGGGTGCAGAGGAGATTCACCAGGATGTTGCCTGGGATGAAACATTTAAGTTATGAAGAGAGGTTGGATAAACTTGGGTTGTTTTTGTTGGAGCAGAGAAGACCAAGGGGCAACCTGATCAAGGAGTACAAGATTATGAGGGGCATGGACAGGGTGGATAGGGAGCAGCTGTTCCCCTTAGTTGAAGGGTCAGTCACGAGGGGACATAAGTTCAAGGTGAGGGGCAGGAGGTTTAGGGGGGATGTGAGGAAAAACTTTTTTACCCAGAGGGTGGTGACGGTCTGGAATGCGCTGCCTGGGAGGGTGGTGGAGGCGGGTTGCCTCACATCCTTTAAAAAGTAACTGGATGAGCACTTGGCACATCATAACATTCAAGGCTATGGGCCAAGTGCTGGTAAATGGGATTAGGTAGGTAGGTCACGTGTTTCTCATGTGTCGGTGCAGACTCGATGGGCTGAAGGGCCTCTTCTGCACTGTGATTCTGTGATTCTGTGATTCATTCCAGAACTAGACACAGCTTGAAAGTAATACTTCAGGTTTTAATGCCTTCAATAACCTTTAATACTAAAAAATGATATAGAGAGTACCTTAAGGTATTTTTTGCTGTTGATTATAGGACTAAAGCATGAACAGTTCAATGGGGTGTGCTTCTGATGATGCGAGCTGGGTTTTTAAGGCGTCTGATTGGAATCTTTGATCTAAATGCTTGAGATGGACTTGTGTCAAATCCATCTTTAATGGAACCTAATGGGAAGGTTTTTCTGACATTTCAAAAATAATGAGTACAGGAGGTGGATATGATTTTTGACAGCTTTGGAAACCTATGCGGGTCAGTAATAAGGAATTATAAGGCTTTGATATTATAATGTGGAACTCTTCTGCAAGGACAGCTATTTCAAACCGAACACCCACAGTATTTACACTTGTGGAACTAACACTACACTGAAGTGGCACTATATAATGAGATTAATGTATGATTTGAAGTCATTAACTGACAGAATGCATAATGAATGAATGATTGCGATATAAAACTTAACAGACAGCAATAACACAGATAGCTGAGAGTCACATGTTTGTAAGCTTGACTCACCGGAGTCTGACTGTCGCACTCAAATGCCTTTTATCTTGCTGGACTGCTAGATAGATCTGTATACAGACATTCCATCATGGAAGAGAGAAGGTGGCACTGTTAGTTTCTTCACACATTAACAATACTTTCACCAGAAAGGGATAGGGCCATGAAGGGTTGCACAAGAAAAACTCAGCACTCAGGAAGTTGAATATAAAAAATTGAAGATAACTCTAGTTTGGAAGTTATAGTTAATAACTTGCAGAACAGGCTTGTAAATGGCAAATGAATTTTAGTATTGATAAGTGTGAGACACTAGGAGGAATAAAGATCCCACTAATTCCTCAGAAAGTAAGAATCTAAATGGGATAGAAGTGTAAAGGGATCTCGGGTACAGATTCACACCATTAAAAATAGCAAAACAGGTTAACAAAGCCATTGGCTAGTTCACACTTAGAGTATTGTGCCCAATTCTCCATCTTACAGCAAAGGTATAGAAGCACTGTAGAAGTGCAGAAAATATTTACAAGGACAGAGGATACAACAATCATGAACCTGTTGGAGGTCTTTACGCATAGACCGATTTGATAGGATAGTCATAGAGAAGATATCTCCACTTATGAGAAGTCTGGAACAATGGGTCAGAACGATAAGATAGTCATCAATAAATCCAGTAAGGAGTTCAGGAAAGACTCTTCTACCTATAGAGAGTGGTTAAATGGTTAAAGTGTGAAACCTGCTACCGCTTGGAAGATGAAGGGGAAGATAGGTAGGTACCTGAGACAGAATGGAATAGATGGATATCTTGAATAGATGGAGTATGAGGAGTTTCAGGGGAAGCAAAAACACTGGCATTGGCAAAGACCAATTGTGCCAAATGGCCTGTTTCTATGCTGTAAACTCTATGGAACATGAACAAGTGTCTGTGACTGAAGGGAACCTGAATCTTAACATGCAGCCCTGTGTATTCTGTGTATGACAGGAGCATCTGATCTTGAGAGTGATAGTTGTTTCATTGAAGATGTCACATGCAGTCACCTTGAAAGGTAAAACTTTATAGAAAAATGTAGATAAAGTTCCATTTTGTACCTCTGGGAATAAGGTAGGTGCGATAATGGAATTCAAAATCAGTTTCCAGTTGTTAGAAATTCCAGATCTACACTGCATCCTGCAGTTAGTTTCTTCAGGAACTTAACAGCCAAGTCAATGGCCCTTTAAGATACTGCTGGAGGCTCCCATCCAAAGTTAGACTCAAACATTTTTGCTACTGAAGAGCTGGGAAGAGCCTAATTACAAGGCCCATAATGTCCAAAACAGAAACAGAAATACCTGGAAAAACTCAGCAGGTCTGGCAGCATTGGCAGAGAAGAGCAAAATTGATGTTTCGAGTCCTGAAGGGTCATGAGGACTCAAAAGGTCAACTCTTTTCTTCTCTGCCGATGCTGCCAGACCTGCTGAGTTTTTCCAGGTAGTTCTGTTTTTGTTTTGGATTTCCAGCATCCGCAGTTTTTTGTTTTTATTACCGTCATGTCCAGTGTCACTTCTAGTGATAAAGGTATGGAGTGGAAGGAGCAGCAGTGAACTAAGTATCTCCTGAAATATTTTCTGCCATTTTCCACTCAAGTGACCCAGCATGGAGAATCTTGTCTGTTGTAATATGGGTTCTTTAGACATCTCAATGATGAGATCTTGAAACTTGTAAATTTAAACATGAAACCTTTACTGTTAACCTTTTACAATTTACAGATCCCAGGTATTGACACACATAGCGCTGTTCCCTGCGAGTACGCTGGCTCCAGAGTGAAAACAGAATTACCTGGAAAAACTCAGCAGGTCTGGCAGCATCGGCGGAGAAGAAAAGAGTTGACGTTTCGAGTCCTCATGACCCTTCGACAGAACTTGAGTTCGAGTCCAAGAAAGAGTTGAAATATAAGCTGGTTTAAGGTGTGTGTGTGTGGGGGGTGGAGAGAGAGAGAGAGAGAGAGAGAAGTGGAGGGGGGTGGTGTGGTTGTAGGGACAAACAAGCAGTGATAGGAGCAGATCATCAAAAGATGTCACCAACAATAGAACAAAAGAACACATAGGTGTTAAAGTTGGTGATATTATCTAAACGAATGTGCTAATTAAGAATGGATGGTAGGGCACTCAAGGTATAGCTCTAGTGGGGGTGGGGAGAGCATAAAAGATTTAAAAATATTTAAAAATAATGGAAATAGGTGGGAAAAGGAAAATCTATATAATTTATTGGAAAAAAACAAAAGGAAGGGGGAAACGGAAAGGGGGTGGGGATGGGGGAGGGAGCTCAAGACCTAAAGTTGTTGAATTCAATATTCAGTCCGGAAGGCTGTAAAGTGCCTAGTCGGAAGATGAGGTGTTGTTCCTCCAGTTTGCGTTGGGCTTCACTGGAACAATGCAGCAAGCCAAGGACAGACATGTGGGCAAGAGAGCAGGGTGGAGTGTTAAAATGGCAAGCGACAGGGAGGTTTGGGTCATTCTTGCGGACAGACCCGCAGGTGTTCTGCAAAGCGGTCGCCCAGTTTACTTTTGGTCTCTCCAATGTAGAGGAGACCACAAGTTCTGTCGAAGGGTCATGAGGACTCGAAACGTCAACTCTTTTCTTCTCCGCCGATGCTGCCAGACCTGCTGAGTTTTTCCAGGTAATTCTGTTTTTGTTTTGGATTTCAAGCATCCGCAGTTTTTTAGTTTTTATTTTTGCCTCCAGAGTGTCCTCTCTAGACTGTTCTCTCAGTCTATTACCATATGACTCTATGCATGATACTGTGGATGGGGCTATTCTGTAGTCTCATGACCCTTGCTCTGCTGAGCACCTTTACATTACATTGGCATGTAGGCAAATACTACAACACTTTCCAAAATGTGTGAAGTTGGTGCAGGAGTGCATGCTCTTCTGATGCTAGGGTTTCGATACTTTCTGGAATGCTACTGATTATAGTACATTATTGTACAGTACAATAATAAGATACTGAATATCTAATAATGCATTTATGTGCTCCTCAATCTGCATACTGGATTTTCAATCTATGTCAATTCCTATGTCATCACAAACAAATTTTATTGTCAAAGCTTTCCAATCTTGCTATCACCATGAAAACCATGTCGTCTGTGGTTCAGTTAGGTGCATTCTCACCTCTGAGTCAGAAGCTTCTCACTTTAGGACATTGAATACAAAGTCTAGGCTGACACTCCAATGCAGTGATGAGGGAGTGCTGCACACAGAGCTATCACCTTTCAGAAGCGATCTTAAACCGAGGCCTGATCTGCCTCTCAAGTGGATGTGAAAGACTGCAGGACACTATATCAAAGGAGGGCAGGAGAGTTCTCCCCAGCAGCCCGGCCAATATTTACCCCTCAATCAGCATCACAACAACAGAGTGCCTGGCCATTATCACACTGCTGTTTGTGGGAGCTTGCTGTACATAAATTAGCTGCCATATTTTCTATGTAACTAAAGTGGCTACACTTTAAAAGTATGTAATTGGCTGTAAAATACTTTCAGACAATCCTGTGGTCATGAAAGGCACAATATAAATGCAAGTATTGCTTTCTCTTTAAAAAATGGCAGTACTCACATCTAACCTATGTCATGTCTAACTGTGGAATACCCGACAGGACCATTGTATAGAGCAGAAACATTTATTTTTGCAGCATTATCATCAACCACCTTGATGAAGGGGCCTACATTTTTAAAAAAAATAAGCGTGGAAGGATTTTCTCACAGTAAGATTATGTCTGTTTACTGAACACTAGCTGAATATATTTACATGTGGTAGCAGACCTTCACCGCTTTTCCAGTTTTATTAAGAATACAACCGAAGCATTATCTCTATGCACCTCACTTACACCTCCCTACTGAGCATGTGAACAGATTAGAAATCAGCACCACCACTGTTCTTGTTCACTTTACATCTGAATATAAAAAATGCCAATACATATTAATAGACCACATAAGCACTTACAGAATATACAAACAGAAAATAAAACATCATCTCTTAAAGACCTCATGCACAAAATAATTGCTGATGTGAAACTTGTTGCCCTGTTACAGTCACAAGCATACTTAGAAGTAATAAAGTAATAAAGCATACTTAGAAGTAAGAAAGTAATAAAGCATACTTAGAAGTAAGAAAGTAATAAAGCATACTTAGAAGTAATGCCTTTACTGCACTCTAGCATTTGTCATGTGGTCTACTTACCAATCTAAATTCGCTGCAAACTGGATTCTACGCATGTTCCCCAGTTAATGCTATTTTAATTATATTATTAAGATATACAAGTGAAGGGCATTGTTTAAATAAGTACTTAGAGCACTTATAGAGACTGCTGGGACACTGGGTTGGTAGGTAGGCAGCAGACACCTGTAATGCTGCACTCTATCAATAAAGCTATTATCAAGAAAAAGGAGTAGTATGTAGTTTTGCACTTCACCAACTGGCTTAGGGTTCAGATTAACAGCCCCATCTGTCAGACAAGTGCAAATTAAGCAGGAGCAAAATGATCCAGATGATGGAAATTTGAAATAAAAAGAGAAAATGCAGGAAATACACAGCAGGTGTGAAAAAAGCTGTGGAGAGAGAAGCAGAGTTAATGGTTCAAGTCAATGTCAATTCTTCAGACAGCAAAGTAAACAGAACAGTTTGAAAAAGGTCACCACAAGTCAAAGTAATTTTCAGGATATATACATGCTCTTCGTTGATGGCATAATTATGGAGTATCCTTATACAATTAATTGATAATAGATAACAACGTTTATATGCGCCTAATCCGAAGGTTTTGTCATTTTGTCAACTTATTTACACTTTTCATGCATATAGAGGATTAAGGCCAGAATTTTACATACCGTGGGCGGGCACACGCCTGACCCGAACAGGCGTGAAAACGCGTGAGATGATGTCGGGCGAGCGTCCCAGCGTCATCACGCACTAGCGTGATATTTCGTGCAGCGGGGGTGCGTAAAAGTTGGAAGAGCGCCTGTTGACAATGAAGAGGGCAATTAAGCCCATTAACGGCCTAATTGGCAGTGATTTTTCGTGGCCCGTCCAAGCTTATGGTTGGCAGACAGGCCAATCAGCCAGGCGGGATTTACCTTTCTGACGAAACTTCATCCAAGGGCGGGTTGATTTAAAATAAAAAGAAATATCGCTGGGCTGGTTTTTTTTTATATATATGAGGTCTGCTTTCAGGTGCTTAACTGTGCTGCAGGGACATTTTTCGCAGCTCTTATTTGGAAGTCTGCAGCTCCCTGAGGCAGCTGTCTGATTTCAGGGAGCTCACTGAAAGCACCTGCCCTCTGCCTTCCCCCAACAGTAGTGCTGAGTCTTTTACCGGGTGCGCATCATGCTGGCTGGTGTTCATTGACTGGCTGGAGTAAGATCGCAGTCAGGGGCCGATCGCAGGCAGGAACACGTTTCGCATCCGCTCCCAGCCACGTCGATCACACACACCCGACGAGGGGAGGTTTCAGGCCTACACACCGGCTCTGCTGAAAGGTCATCGACCTGAAGCATTAACCCTGTGTCTTTTTCCACAGCTGCCAAACCTGCTGAGTATTTTCAGAACTTTCTATTTTTGTTTCCGATTTCCAGCGTTACTAAGAGGCTCATATATCCGTTGTGTTTCCTTTTCTTCATGACTGGAAGTCCAGGAATGGTTAAAGAAAAAGAACAGAACCAGTGACATTTTGCTAATGAAACCATCTCCCCTTGCATGGCTTGACTGAAATTCTTAATCAGCTACTACGTCTTGTCAATATGCTGAGTGACTGACAATGTGTAAAGCTTTTGCCTTCAGTGAAACCTTTTGCAATGGAAAATCAAAAAAAGCCTTTGCCTCGTTTCCTGATTCCAGCTTCCCATTTAATGCACAACACATTCAGTTTCTGTCCATGGAGTTGCCTGGGCCCATTTATAAATCCCATCCTTTTCCTCCTCGGGATTGTTGCCCAGGGCAGAATCTAGAAACAATTGCACTACATTGGGCACACTCGTTAGAAGGTGTACCCAGAGGAACTGCTATACTTTAAAGAGCATTTTTTTAAAGATAGATTTATCGCTCCAAGGAGAGAGAGGAAGTACATGGTTATAATAATAGCTTTGAGGTACACCCCATGTGTTAGTGTTCTACTCATTAAAATTAGCAAAGAAAGGAACATTCTCTCTCTGGACGCTCAAAGATACAACTTAGCCACAGTTTGAAGCATGCCATTGCCAACAAAATCTTTTTGAAACAACACACAAGGGAAAGTTGTAGTTGTAAAAAAAATAATTTTGCTCCAACTTCATTTTGCAAAAGCCAGATATTTTCAAAGAAACTGCAACATTTACAAAACTTTTAAGCAATACCTGGTGATTCAAGGAGTTAGCATTGTCAATTGTAACGAGACAAATGCAGAGTTGGTCTTTCGTACTCTGAGAAAAAGGAAGCTGAAAGGAAACCAGACTAAGCCTATATCAGTTGCTACAGATGTTGGCAAGCTATTAAACCTGGATTCTGAGCATGAATTAGAACACGGGGTATTAAATTCAGAAAACTAGAAGATGGTTTGGCTTCCCGCTGGATAATGGACATGTGAAACATGTTCTCATTAAAAACAATTAATGCTTACATGACTCTTTCAGAATGAGGGTGGCTAAACATAGAGATAAGGGAGATAACTTTTTTCAGGATTCACACCAGCTCATCAGTGTAACTCCAGCATGCAGGGATGAAATTAGGCAAAAAGATGGTCCTGCTGGTTCTCCACTACCTGTGGAATTTACCAATAGTGACAATATTCTCCCAAATATAGGTAGACATACCGGAACAAGATACACGTGCTGGTAATGTATCATGTGGTGTATTTTCTGTCATTTTCACCACAGCAATGTTAATGTTAGGAATGTTGTACATTTCCTATATTTTTAATGTTGCTATGGTGTGAATAAATAGCTTTGAAATTACAATTTGAGATACTAAGGATGAGCATCTAATGCATTCGCATTAACATTCCTCCATCTGCTAATTTAATCGAGGAACTAACCTACTTAAAATAAATTGGTAACACGAGTTAAAAAAGCAGACAGGAATGTCACATGAGCACTGCAGCAATTTGAGCTGTAATATCAGTCATTTCTAAACACAAATATGCAATGCATCTCAATCTGGTCTAAGTGCCACTACCTGTAATAGAGATGATTTGCAGTGAAGTGTCTAATCAGACAGAATTTAAGCAAATTACTAATTATAGTGACAATAAGTAACTGATTAATTTCAGTAAGTCATGGAAGCAATTCCGATATAAAAGAGTGACTATTAAACTTCAGTAAAATGAATGGTTAAAGGAAGAAAATTGCCTTGTGTGCAGAAATGTTTTACAGGAATGCATCACAACACTTTTTACTCCATGTGCATTACTCATTCCTAACCTTTTCTCAAACTGGTAGAATTTTTGTGATTGTAAGTGAGATATTGGAATAATTTAAGGAATATAAATTAATATTCTTCCACAGCGAGGCTACATGAAACCCAGGCATCAATGAAATCCAGCTAGGAAGAACTGAACAAAAATAACTGAGAGGATTATTTATTATTATTTATTATTTGGCTATTTATGACGAACACAGTCATGTCACTCACAACTTACAAAGTCTTAATGAACTTGGATAACTCTTCAGTTACAAACTCAATGGGAGGAATCGTCCCAGGTTTGCACCAAGTACGGTAGTGGGCGGGTATATACCCACTGACCACAATGGCGACTTTTCACACCATATCATCCCACTTCTGTTGCATTCATTATGTATTCCTGGGAAACGCGCTGTTTCAGGAGGGCTCCGATTCACCCACCACGCTGTTACCTCGCCGCTTCATCACTCTGGGCGCCACATTTAAAGTCCAGCCAAGCGTACACCTCTCAGTGGTTCCAGCCCAGGACTGCTGCAGGGAAGACATAACCCTAAAAAGCAAGGAGATTGCAGCCCCCAGGTTTAATGACGCACCCATAAAACGCCTTTTGGAAGCCATGAAGGGCCACTGTGATATTATATACCCCTGCTCTAGGCATAGGGGGCGCAGCAATATTACCACTCTGGCTTGGTAGGTGATGGCAGTGTTGATCAGTGCCAATGCTGCACAGGAGAGGTTGGCCATTCAGTGCAGAAAGAGGATGAATGATCCCATCCATGTCACCAGGGTAAGGCAACCATCTCATCACTCTAAACTCACACGCCCATCACACATTCACTGGCATCTCACTCACTGCCAGCTCAAGGGACATCACCACTCACTCTCTCACACACACACCCTCACATCTCCATCTGACCCCCATCTGCTCCGGAGGCTCTTTCCCAGCCCTCACCACCTTGAGGCTACTTGCACAGATCAACTTGTGCCCCCACACACACACACCCTGGGATACTCCCCTTCCCCAAGCAAGCCCTAGCCCTGCAGCCATTGAAAAGCCACACTCACCTTACGGCTGGTCTGGTAGGTAGAGACCCACCCATGAGACCCCCTAACAGCGATGTGGTGCTGCCTGTGAAGCCTGGCGCTGATGACAGTGAGCGCTGCTCGAAGCAAACAAACCTCAAAGTCCCGAGCGAAGTGCAGCTCACCAGGTGCTCGTCGCTTATGTGCTGTTGTGAAATATGTCAGCGTGCAATCACACTGATATGGGTGGACAATCCAGCGCATGGGGATTAGTCCGGCGGGCTAGCCTTATAATGATATACAGATGTTAGCAATGAGGCTCCCAACATCCGATGGTGGGTGACGTGACCCACCCTCAATGAGCTGACCAGACGATTCTGCCCAATGAAACTGAAAACGAGGGCATGTCCCTCAAGCCCTCACACAAATATAGGCCTCTTACCCCTTTGCACGGTAAAAGGTTTCTTCAGATACCTTGCCATACAATTTGTACTGAAACCCATTCCCTGAGCAAAAGGATCGCTCCACCCATCCCACAAGCTAGATAACACAACCTAAACTGATCAAATAATCTGACCTTATCATTCCCGGATATGGCCAACCCAACAACGATGAATCTTCTCACTGCTTCATTCCTTAGTTCAAACAATGTCTTAAACAACAATAGCCTGTATTTCTATAGCACCTCTAATGTAGTAAAACTTTCAAAAGATGCTTCATTAGAGAGTTATTAAACAAAATTTAACGCCAAGCCACTTAAGGAGATAATGGGAAAATGATCAATGCTTGGTCAAAGAAGTAGGTCCTGAGGAGATTCCTAAAAGATGAAAGGGAGGTAGAGAGTTGGAGAGATTCAGTGAGTCCGTGGACATTCTCTGTCCCTTGTAGAGGCCCAGTTCTCATTTAATATCAGCCTGATATAGACTGCACTTCACTCAGCTGTGCAAAGGCAGTTCCAATATAGCCTTGTTAGGGGTTCGGTAAACTCCTCTCCCCTTCGTGTACCACTCGAGCTGATTGCAGAAGAACCTGCCTTTTATAGAAGTTGTTGAGAGTTGCCAGAGAAACAATGCTGCAATCTGGGCAGTTACCACTAAACCCCTCACCCCCTTTAACACCCATATGCTCCCCATGCCCCATCCATGCCAACCCATGCCCCTCTGCCCAACCCAAGGCTCTTATAACCCCTATGCTTTACATCCCCATGGCCCTTTATAGCCCCAATGCCAACTTAGTGCCAACTCATGGCAACCCATGCCCCCACCCACCACCTTTAACCCTTATTCCCTCTATGCCAACTCCCTTAGCACCCACCATGGGCAAACCTCAGGAGCAATGCTGGCATAAAATAATATGTCTATTGATGTATTTCAAAGAAACACTTCTATTTATAAAAAAAAAAATTAAATACATTGAAATTCCTGCAACTAATCTCTTATGAAAATATTTCTATTCCATAACCACTTGCAGCTGTCAATCAACCTACTAACTTAACAGCCACCCCCACTGTGATAATGTTAGCTTGTGAAATCAGTAAATGCAGCACAAATCCTGTAATGAAAACCCTCATGCGTATGTCAACAGAATGAAATATTCAGCACTGATTATTTTTGAACTCCAGACATTCTTTTAAATTTAAAGCCCATCAGAAGTAAATCCATTGACAGCTTTGACAGTTCCAATGTGTTTTGACAGTTCTTTGACAGCTTTGACTTGTACAGTTTATGCACTTTTTATGCTGAATCATTTTTGTTTTTAACATTCCCAAAGGATGCCTTACCTCTCGCACAGGTGTCCCAGGACCATATCCATAGGGGTACCTTACCTCTCCAAAGGGGTACACTGGCTATCCAGATGAATACACCAAGTTCAGACCTCCTCTTACCTGGTCTAATCTGCATACACCAGGTTTCCAACTCTTGGCATACCAAAATCCCACTTCAGTGGAGGCAGCTGATGATTTGAATGGCCAGCTGCCACTGTAAACTCTACATCCATGAACCCCAGCCTTACTCCAGTCCTGCCTCTGCAAATTGGGAAGTGTCATGTTGGGGGACAGGACTTAGGTAAAAACCTGGATGTGTTTGTGAGAGAGTGTGAGTGAGAGTGTGTTTGGAAGTGAGTGAGTGAGGGTGTGTGTGAGAGGATGTGTGAGGGTGTGTGTGAGAGCGAGCGAGTGTGTGTCTGGCTCAATCCCAGTCTCAGTGTTCTCACTCACCCTCACCCCCACACACCAACGCACTTACACACATGCCCACACACAGTCAGTGGGTGTGGTTGAGGGTGAATGAGTGAGCACTCTGAGGCTGTGGGTAAGTCAGGCTCTCACACCTTATCTTTCCAAAAATGCTCATTGGTCCTGTGGATGAGAAAAAAATTGGAATGTGGCCCAAAAAAGTTGGACAACCCTGCTCTAGACTCAACTATTCCAATACTTTTCTGCTCAGCTTGCCATTATGCACCCACAGTAAAGTTGAGCTCATCCAAAACTTTCCTGTCCATGCTATATGCTATAACTCACACCAAATTCCACTCACCCCTCACCCCTCTGTTCACTGACTGACATTGACTCCCGATCCAGCAATACCTTGATGGTAAAGTTCTCATCCTTGTTTACAAATGAATCCATGACATTGCCCCTCCTTACTTCTGTAACCTGGTATGACCTGGCAGATAGTGTGTACCAGTCAGATCAAATCCACAAGGGAAACTTGATCACATGGTCACAACTGTTTTGAAATTTGTATTTCATTTTGAGATGCGTGCCCTGAATTCAGAAGTAATAAGCCTACCACAACGTCAGAGGTTTTTAGAAAACTAAATTAAAAATTTATTAACAAAAGAAAAGATTATAAGCACATGCATAGGTCTATAAATTACTACTATAATAACCCCTCAGACCCCTAATTATTCTGGCTCCCAGTTATACCTACATTAAGGCAGCAGTAAAAATAAATAGATTTAAACCGAACCAAGCAAAGCAACACAATACCCTGGACAGTGGAATTCAAAGTAAGTTTTCTCAGCTTCGGTTCCTGTAGACAGCAACTTGATGAACAGAGGCTGGAGGCTTTTCACACGTGTTAGATCTGAGAAATAGTTCTCCTCTGGAACATAGGCTCATCTCCTTTATATACGTTTCTCCCTTTTTAATGCAAATTTCATTGTTCCGATATGCATTTGGATCTTTATCTTTCTCATAATATAAATCTTTTCATAGTGTTCATATTATCAGTAGCCTTTGGGAAAAATAAACACACTGTTTGGCCTAGCTTCTCTGGCTAGGTGTAACATCCTACCATCTCTTTGAAATTCAAACTATCCTAATTTATCTAAAAATGCAAATTTTCCTCATACCTCACACTCTAAATCTTCAGCTACCTTTACTTATTTAGCATTTCAAATCTAGCTTCTTGTTGATGACTCAAAGCCTCCAGACCAGCTGACTCCAATTCAATTAAATCACACACACACACACACACACACACACACACACACACACACACACACACACACATACAGAAACTATCCAAATCCCAATATTAACCTGCCCTTAGAATAAATCACAATAATATTATGAGAATTATTATATTTTTATGACAAACCTCCTCCAGCCCCACACCCCTCCAAGATCTTTGCCTTTTCCCAATTCTAGCCACTTGCATAAGCCCAATTTTATTTGCTCCACCCTTGGCAGCCATGCCTTCAACTGCCTCGACAGTAAGCTGCCAGATTTTGTTTGGTAATGCTCCTGTGGCAGGCCCTGGGATGTTTTACTCAACTAAGGATGCTGTCATTTTCAGTTGACCAGGAGAATCTCAGGGCTGGTGTCAGGTGTGAAGTACAAGTGCACAGACAAAAGGTTTCTACAATCAAATAATAACCTGTAAGGTGATGATAAAACTGTCCTTGTATAAACTGCTTGAGCTTCACACTGTCATGTTATTTGAACGCTGAGAAATCATAGTTATAATGAGATGTTTGCAAGAATTTAAAATGGCCTTTAAGGGTCAAACATAAAGGATTGTTGAGGTGGACAGGAACAGTCAGGCTTTCCTGTCTTAGGTTTATTTTTACCTTTGAAGCTAACAGTGCATTTCAACTTAGTGAGCACTGCAAACTGAGTATTACCTTTACGTATGTCCTATCGAAACATTATTCTATAGAATGAATACTGTTATATGACTTTGCATTAAACAGTCTTGAAATTGCTCATGTAATACCCTTTTAAAATGCCTGAAATGCACACACTTAAATGATGATGAATATTTTATGATAATGTGGATTCATATAGAAACTTATCATATTGAAACAAATCAAAGCAATACACCCAATTTAATTACCTTTTGATCTGCAATGACATGTGTTACTGAGGCACAATGATTGTAACCTGTACTGACCACCAAGAAAAGAAAGGCTTGAATTTATATAGTGCCTTTCATAATCTCAGGATATCCCAAAGCTCTTTACCACCCATAATGTAGTTTTGAAGCGTTGCCACTGTGTATGTTGCTTACCAATTAAAGAGAGGAAGACACAGGCTTAAAGCCTCTCCATGTTAGTTAGTCCTCTTTATGAGCTAGTTTTGTCATTCAGACACTCAATGTGCAGCACTGAGACCAAACTGCTGTGGATCAGCCTCTAAAAATAGATGTTGTCTGTTAAGAAATGGCGTTTCAAATTTTGCTAAAGTTCTTTGTTAGTTGGAATGGGGAGAAATGATTTATCTCTCGGTTTCCAACATTCCTACCGCCTCTGTAACAATGTGCACAATACTGCAGGCACCAGGCATCAAAATGTGCTATACATGCTAAGTGTAAAGATTTGCAGGATTTGTTACAGGATGTCACACAGTGTCAAACCACTTGCCCTAATTATAGCCTCTTAATTCTCAAGATCCTGAACAGCTGTGAAGTTTCACTGAACAATAAATTAAGCTAGCACAATACAAGGTTAATGGTGTCAGTAGGGACGCTCACGTTCACAGACAAAATTATTATTATTGATAAGATAGAACAATGCATACATTTGGAAACTGCCTTATAAAATAATGCAGCTGAAGTCTTTAAGGAAAATTCACATTTCCCAGAAATGCGGCCAGGAAGGTTTATAAATAAATTGACAGCTTCAAGATATAGATACACTACAGCATTGAGAAGTAATGACGGAAATCTGCATGACAGAATTAATTTTTGTTCTGCTCCAGTCCTCCTGAAATCTGTTTGATCGCAGATACTCCTTATCCTTCTGACATTTCATTCTACACACTTGAATATATTTGTGGCTGTACCGTTGATTAAAATAGCTTTCCTTTCTTATTTCACCCTGCTAAATTATTTTATGAGATTGTGTAATAAATTTTTAAATGCATTCTAACAATAATACATCATTCTGGCCCAATTTCTATCTTTTGTTTTAACACTGCAAAACCGGGGTGGTGTGTGAAAGGGCACAGGAACTGACAGTTCATGCATTTACCCAAGGGTAATTCTGTTTATTTTTGTCATTGAACTTTTACATTTAGGCACTTAGTATGCAATGGTGCATTTACAGTCAAGGAGACGCTGACCCAGGATGAATCTCCAATCTGTGCCATAGTTTTTGAACCATGAACACTGCATGCTGGGAAGGAGTCTGAAATCGTCCTCCAAACAAGCATCTCTATTCTCAGTGACAGATGCAGACCGCTTCACTTGGTTGGATTTGTTAATAATATTGTGTGCCTTACCTCTTTTTTTTTTCTGAAGCTGTTCCTGCACATTAAAAATTAAAGTGAACAAGTACATTAATGAGTGGCTAAAGGTCCTCAGTGCACTCTTACAACTCATTTTGTGTAATGTGTTCCATTTTTATCTTTGATGGAGCTTTCAAAGGATTTAAGAATATAAATGGGAATAAACAATGATGACATTTCTCATTTCGTTGATGAAACTAAGTACAACAGATATTTAAAATGTGTCTATCTTTTAATTTACACTCTCTTGCATTATAACCAAGTGAATCTTTGTATCGTGAAATCGGATTTGAATGCTTTATGTGATGCGGGATGACATTTGTATTAAAAAGTTATCTCTTTTTCAATTCAAATTTCAAAAACATTTGATGTTACCATTGATTCTGTCTGTAAGGAAGTTTTCAGACTTATAAAGTCTAGCCAGGTCTTACCCAAACTGAATTAATTTAGTGTTCCCCTATTCATCTTTCTGTGTTTGGTTTACATCATAAAATATGTAGGCTCAACTTTTTTATTTCATTTTCAGGACCAAGCTGTTATAACAAATACCCTACTATCACAACATAAAGCAGCTACTATTCAGCAATTCATCATCGGCATCTGGCCTGTGGTGTAATCATCCCTCTACTATAAACTTTTATTTCGGTTTAAACCATAGATGACATAAATTCAAGTTTCAGCCTGCATAGCTTTCCTCTGAGTTACAGTAAACTGGCCCAGCGAACGTGAAAGAGATGCAGTTCAGCAAAAATACTCTTTCAAATTAGTTCTAAGGAGAGAGTCCAATGAAGGTTTCGAAAGAGACCTTTCAGGTAATAAGAAAGTAAGGATCCATTTGCTTGTTCAAATATCAACCACCAGCATGAGGTGAAGTATCTTTTTGTAGTTATCTCTGATTCATAAGCAAAAATGCTTGCTGCGCATAAAATTAAATGTGAGACACCAAAAGAAATTGCATTATATTGCACATTACCATGCCCTCTGGACAGCCCAATGATTAGATGCAATTTTCAGGTGCAGAGCACATGGCTGAAACCACGTCCCCAGTGCTCAGCCAAAACTATGCCCCAGCTCTTATCTAAATAATTCCAATGAGTTGCCAATCAGGTGCCAGTTGGGCGTTCAGAGGCAAGTCTCATGCTCGTTGCAGAATTATTTGGGGCAGCTGTGGTGCGAGTTGGGTCAGTCCTGGGGTGAAACGGAAGAAAAAAAGATTTGCATTTGTTTCGCAATTTCAGGACATCCCAAAGCACTTTACAGTCAATGAAGTACTTTTGAAGTGTTGTAATTTAGGAAATGCAGCAGCCAATTTGAACACAGAAAGCTCCTACATACAGTAACATGATACTGACAGGCAACCTATTTAGTGATGTTGATTGGAGTATAAATATTGGCAAGGACACCAGTGATAAGTCTCCTGTTCTTCTTTAAAATAACACTTTGGAACTTTATGTTCAACTGAGAGGGCAGACATTTGAAAATTGGCACCTCCAACCATGCTGCACTCCCTCGGAACTGCACTAGAAAGTAAGTCTTAATTTTTGTGTTGAAGTTGACGTGGGGCATGAACCCACAGCTCTCTGACTAAAAGGTGAGATTGCTACCAACTGAGCCACAGCTGATAGGGAGGGTGCACTACGTGTCAAAGTATTCACTAACCTTATCTTCAGCTGACCCTAGCAGTCCCTTAAAGGATCTGATAGTTAGATCCATTGCAGAAGTGGAAAGCCTAGTGTCTAGGTTCTTGATCAATTTCACACAGGGTCCTTAAACAGACAAACCCCTTCAATTACATATGTAAGAGGCCAGTGTCTGTTTAAGATGGTTGCCAGGATAACCTGATTATTTCCCAAACCATTGTGCCACGTTATAGGCACCCTTGGGGCATGGGACACAACTCCACAAAATTAGACCAGCCCGAGGGTCTACTTCAAGGATGCTTGCAGGTGAGACATGAAGACCCTAAACATCAGCTATTGCACCTGGGAGTCACTAGTTGCCAAAAGAGGGAAATGGTGATACCACCTATTGGCTGCTATGCACCACCACAATGACCAGTGACTACAGCAGCTTGGCAACAGACGCCAGTGCCAAAAAACAACAACCGACAACATCACACGTGCAGCGCCTGTAGCAGAACCTGTCTCTCAAAGGTTGGCCTTCACAGCCATCTGCAAAGGTTGGCCTTCACAGCCGTCTGCAAAGGTTGGCCTTCACAGCCGTCTGCAAAGGTTCAGCAAATGAAGGCCATCCCATCTGAAATGAAGTGTTTGCCGCACGTCCACCAGCTCTGGTAGTTGGAAGGATGCCAACAGACATGTACCTAAAACACAGGGTTGAACATTGTCCCCGTGGTTTACGATCACACATTAAAAAGGCTGTTGAAAGTTCCATTGGTCTCATATGTTACCAGAAATTGATTGGAATGGTTAACAAGTTACACAGACAAGGATACAAGAGGTGTTAACAAGCCACAGGATTTCTTGAACCCCAGCAAAGCAACATCAATATTATTAAAAGCAAAATACTGCGGATGCTGGAAATCTGAAACAAAAATAGAAAATGCTGGAAAAACTCAGCAGGTCTGCCTTCAGCCCCGAATTCTCCTTTTGACCTTTTTACTCCTAGATCCACCTTGGGGGAAGGCAGCAAGCCACTGCCGTTGAACAGGACAGATGAAAAAGGAGTGTGTTATAAATATGATTTATGAATACAAGGCAAGATACAACTGCTCTTTGGAGAAACTGATTGTTCTAATATTTCTCATGGTGTGCCAACAGTTTAATTAGAATCAGTTGCTCTGAATGTAATAATCACCTATTGACATAATTCTATCAAAGGAGAGAAAATAATCTCCCACTGATTGAGGTATGAATATGTTTTACCTCAGGCAATAGATAAATTTCATTGCCTAAATGCTGCGGCACCCTGTTAAACCTAATAGGATGGATGATGCCAGGGAGAAAATACCATCTGTAAAGAAACACATAAAGCTCACGAAAGAAGATTTATTATTTATGCTGCTGTTTTAATAACCACTTTTGTTTATAATAAATTAACCACAGCAAAATATTAATGTTTAATTATACATTTTGGAAAACATTATAAAGCTGAACCAACTTTATATAGCCGGAGCTAGGGGCTGATTTTAAATTTCTTGGCAGAGTGAGGGAGGCGGAATGAAAACCAAGGGGTCCACTTGCCCTAGCTCCCGTCCACTTGCCCTCACTCCGGCCCCCGCCATCTCTGCGTATCCAAGCGAGCGTTGTCAGGTGGCCAGTTAGTATGGCTGCCCAGTGGGAAGGAGGGCAATTATAGGTGCAAAGGAAGTTCTCTTTCCTGGCCACAAATGCTTCATTTTGCTCATTTTGATCCTTACAGTTATTATCAGGGTCAGTTTCTCACACCTGTAAATGCCATCCTTTGTGACTTTGAGTTAGTTTCAAAAGTAATATAGCCTTGATTTTTTTTTAATTGCAGCTATAGTCACAGTGGAATATGAACCACATGTTGATGTGAATACATAACGTGCAGGTTCTAGGGGGTCAGCACTTTCATGTGGCTGATTGATAATGCTGTGGCCACAGCTAGAATTATGAAGGCCCCCTGTTCTCACAATCAGTCTATTATTCATTGAAGACACAACAAAAAAAGCTTTTTATAAAAAATATCATTAAAGCTCATACAGATACTGCCACCTTCCCCCAGAGTCTGCTGCTGCATTTGACCACGGTCCCAGTGCTAGGCCTTTCCTAATGTACTTGAGCTGCCTTGGTATAACTGGTGTAAAAGACTCCCAAATCTATTTATGTCTGCATTTCGAAAAGTGCAGCCGGCAACAAAAAGCTGCGGATGATTGGGCCGTTAAGAAACAAATTAATTATTTCAAAATGGCAGGTGGGCTGCCAATTTCGGCCCCCACGCGCCTCCTGTATTATCGGAGACTGGCGTGATGCTGGGTTGCCGACCCAACACCATCATACCTAATTTTTTTGTCAGCGATATGGGGTAGTGGTGGGGACAGCAGGGCAGCACACCCAACTTGGCAACGTAAAATCCACCATGACGTTAAAAGAGTGAAAAGGCTGGGAGTAAGCAAGATGGTGAGGAGGGTTGTGGGGCTGTTGGTGCTTTGGAGGTGAGAATGATAGTTCACATGAGATACCTGCTGGTTAAGTTGCTGGGATCAGCACTGATAGATGTTGCTATTCCTATTCTCCATGCTTGCTTCCTCCTCCACCACCTCCTCCTGCAGTTCCAGCTGTTCAATGGAAAGATCTGGTCCTTTGTTGTCACAAAGTTTTGTATCCTTCAGTAACCAACCACAAATCTGGATGCACAGTCAGGGCTGTACCACCAAGTTCCACCTGCAAGGTTCAGACAGCAGAAGCGTTGCTGGAGCTCACTAATTGTTCAGTGATATTAGAGGTGATGGCATGCTCTGCAGCTGTGCCCAGGTTCCTGAGAGAAGTCATGAGCCATGTCTGAAAGGGAGACCCCGTTATACCCAGTAACCCGCCTTCAACCTCATGACTTAGACACATAGAAACTAGGAGCTTTTCGGCCCTGTGAGCCTGCTCCGCCATTCAATATGGTCATGGCTGATCCTCTATCTCACTGCCACATTCCTGCTTTCTCTCCATACCCCTTGATGCCCCTAATATCTAAAAAATTATCCATTTCTTTCTTGAATATACTCAGTGACCCGGCCTCCACAGCCTCTGTGGTAGAGAATTCTGCAGGATGACCACCCTCTGAGTGAAGAAATGTTTCCTCATTTCAGTCCTAAATGGCCTGCCCCGTATCCTGAGACTGTGACCCCTGGGTCTAGACTCCCCAACCAGGGGTAACAATCTCTCTGCATCTAGTCCGTCTAGCCCTGTTAGAATGTTATATGTTTCAATCAGATCCCCTCTCATTCTCCTAAACCCCAGTGAATACAGGCCCAGTCGAGCCAATCTCTCTTTATACAACAGTCCTGCCATCCCCGGTATCAGCCTAGTGACCCTTCACTGCGCTCTCTCGATGGCAAGTATATCCTTTCTTAGATAGGGAGACCAAAACTGAATGCAATACTCCAGGTGTGGTCTCACCAAGGCCCTGTATAACTGCAGTAAGCATCCCTACTTCTGAATTCTTAAATCCTCTTGCAGTGAAGGCCAGCGTACCATTTGCCTTCCTAACTGCTTGTTGCACCTGCCTATTTACTTTCATTGACTGGTGTACAAGGATACCGAGATCCCTTTGTACATCCAGGTTACACATCCAGGTGACTTGGTTAGAATAAAGGCAACACCAAGGGTTGGTGCAGGATAATTGCTGTCAGGAAGCTGTGTGTACACTGAGATGATGACCTGTCTGTGGTGGACATTCAGGGAAAGTGGGAAGGTGCTGATGTTAACCCTGTTCCCTACATGGTTCAGGTCCTCCCTGAAGTATTTAAATCATGAAATTTTTTAAGCACTTCAGTGCCTGTAATGTAGGAATGGTGGGTTGGTTTGTAATATTAATGTAATTTTTAATTCAATTTTGCCCTTCTTTTAATCTCCCATTTAACATTTCCCTGTTACCTGCTGAATTCATTTGTCTATTTTTGCTTCTACATGATGGTTACATGTTTGCACGTTTTTAACCCGACTGACAGCATTCCGTCTTATTAGACAACGGTTTGTGCGATGATCAACTCTGTGTTAGACATTGCCCGGTGTGACACAGGAGCCCAATTCTAGCACAGCAGCCTCTGCCACGTTTGCAGCACAGGAAGACCTGATTACCCAGCCTTTTTATACATGTTTCAAACTGCAATTCAGCCTCAGGCTGCAAACGTGTTTCTTGAATAAAATTCCTAAATTATCATTGTTGTTATTATTCCTTCATGAAGGGAATGTGCCTCACACATTCACACGTTAACAAAAGGCTGGATTTTACATGCCCCCGCTGGAGGTGTTATCGGTTGAATGTAAAATCGTACAGTTTGCAGTTGTCCAGCCACCAGCTTTCCGGCCAGCCCTGATCTCACCCCCATAGCCCAGCAGGTGGGCAGGTACCGAAATCAGCAGCCAATCTGCCAATGTAAATAAATAATTAAGGATCAATTGAGTTTGTTAACAAGCCAACTGACTCTAATAATGGCAAAAAACTGCGGATGCTGGAAATCCAAAACAAAAACAGAAACAGAAACACCTGGAAAAACTCAGCGGGTCTGGCAGCATCCGCAGAGGACAGCACAGAACTCCTGTTCTATTGAAGGGTCACGAGGACTCGAAACGTCAACTGTGCTCTCCTCCACCGATGCTGCCAGACCTGCTGAGTTTTTCCAGGTATTTCTGTTTCTGTTTTTGACCCTAATAATAAGTCAGGCAAGACTGGGCAGCCTGCATTTTCAAAAAAGTTTTTTAAAGGAAGGAAGGGGTGTACTATCATTCCCGGCGGTGGGGGTGGGGGGGTGGGGGGTGGTGCCCATTGTGGGGCGGCCCTTCTAAGATGATACCCCCTCTTTTGTCCTACCTGCCTGCTCTCTAAAACCCTGTCCCCCACCACCGCCTCCAACCCCCTCCCCCCAACTCTCCTTGGCTCCCCTCCCAAAGCTGACCAAAACCTCCCCACCCAATATCATGGACTTTGTTCACTCTGGGGTCCATTGAGCCTTCTTCTTAGGACTGGCTGTAGTCCCAGCAGTGGCCACTACTGTGCTCCTGGCGCCGCCGAGACGGCCGGAGCTGATGGCCAATTGGATTGGCCGGCAGCTCCTGAGGGTGCGACTTCCTCCCACTGAGTTGGGGGGAGAGAGTGGGGGTGACGCAAGTCCCTCTCAGATAATTTAGCCTGTCCGCAGCGCGTTATGGCTGTGGGGTGGACTTGCACAGAGCAAGTCAGCTTCCAACCAACTTTCCTTCTGGGAGGGGTGTGAACTGTCCCCGCAGACCCCCGTAAACTGCAGTTCCGGATACCGGGAATCTGATATAAAAACAGGAAATTGTGAAATTGCTCTGCAAGTCTGGCCACATCTGTGGAGAGAGAAAAACAAAGTTAATATTTCAGCTTGATGACCTTTCATCAGGACACACATCAGTGAAATTAAGCCAGGAGGAGTATTCCCTGAATACCCTCTGTTAGTAAGGCCTTGTGCTTCTCGTTCCTCTTCTCCCAGCTTCTACTACTCTCTTCCACCTTCTCCCCCTTCTCCATTGCTTTCCCTTATCCTTCAATCCCAAAGGAAAACCCACCCAACACTTGTGGCTGCAGAAAAACTGTTTGGAAGGCAAAAAAAAGTAGTTCATTACCCACAAAATCTTGTTATCTGAAGTCACAACTTAGTTTGTAACAAAATAGGTCCAGGAGTTAGCTAGCAGCCTAAAAGGACAGTAATCCATATGGGGAGATGTGGCCTTTGAAATAGCCCTGCTTAAGAGTTCTTGCTGCCCCATGATTACTACAAGTGTATGAAGTCATAGGGAAGACCAATTTCACTAAAGACTCCTACAACTTGCATAGAGCCCTGGTATAAATATTATAATGAGTGTTGTTAAGTCTTGCAACATGTACCTATGCAGATGGCCAATCCAATATGACAGCTGGTACACATCCAGTGTGGATTCAGCATGTACATGCTGCACACTGTACTGGGCTCTTAGGTGTCCATTTAGTGCCTGTGAAATGGGGGCAGTTTGATTGAATAACTAGGCCAAAGACTTTCGACTTGTTCATTTTCTTAAACACTCGAATCGTATTGGCCAAGATTTTATGGCCCTTCCAGCCAGATGTGATACTATGGTTCCTCCAAAACGAATGGAGGTTTAAATGGCTCACCACACCGCCGGGGTGGAGATATGCTGTGGCGGGTCCATCAAATCCAGGCCACAGTAATTTGAGTACTTCTTTCTGGAAAATACATTTCAAAAGCATTTTTAAAAACAGTTGCATTAGGAATAATATCTATGCTATAGGTGCTGTATTTTAACAAAATTAATGTCTTGATTTTGTGGCAGTTTTTCTTTATGCTGGTGTTGGTTTGACAATTAAGACCTGAACTACCTCAGAAGTGGCCATTTAAGAAGATTCTTCAGCTTCTGAGAGACAAGACTGATCGAATGATGATGTTTAATGACCTATGAACTCTGGTACCTAAGCAACATTTATTATCAGATGTACCGCAGACTCTGGATGGTGTAGATATTTCCAAGTACATTCCCAAAATCTTCAGCTTTACTTTTTCCAATTGATAATTTCTATTTTTTGTTCTGTGGCCCTTCCCAATCCATTTAGGCTACTTGATTCCTGTCCACATACCTCGCCTCTAATGAATGCATTCGAACATAGATCATTGAAGTATAAATGGCTGCCATTGTCATCATCTTATATCAATGCTATAGAGTCCTACTAATGCTTCAGGCATCAATTCTCCAACAAAGTTGCAGATGTTTAGCTTGCTTTTGAAATTGATGGACTCTCTACATCTTGTCAGCTATGAGAAACACTGTACATTGGGTGCATGAATGCATGGGCATGGGAGGGGCACAGAGAAGCTTAAATTTTAGAAATCTAAAACTTGAATGCAGCACATTGAGAATGCATCTACTTCCTGTTTAACCATGTTGGGTTTTGCTGCATGCCAGTAACCTTTACTATAGAGGCATGTTAGTGATTTCAATATTTAAATTAAGGTGAACTAATGAGATTTTCACCACAATTTGAACGTAGGGTACAGATTTCCCAATGGTCGGGGAATTCACCATTAAAACGGAGGCAAAATTAAGCAGCACACTCAATGACAGCTGGATAAAGATCAGCAGTTCTGAGATTAATAAAGACTCAGTGCTCACATCTAATTTCTCAGCTCCTTCTGCAGAATGATTTGGTGACATTGCTTGTTGTCAGAGACTTATTTGTACAGTTTGGAGGTCTTCACTCACAGAACATCAGAGTGTATGGCTGCTTAACCTTGGACTTCAGGCAAGGAAGGCAAGCAGGAGCAGCAAGGACAGGCCGCAGAGGCAGCTGCATGTGGACAACAGAGAAGGGAATAGCAAAGAGGTTACAGAGCTGGCTGGAGACACTTTCTATGTCACAGGGTCTAATGACAGAGGTCTCAGCTTCCTTGACCTCACAGAAGAGAAATGCTTCTGTTGGCTGACATCCTCGCATCAGATCGATGCAGCCATCCACAGCTTCCGAGAGGACAACTTGCTCCTTGGTGATCACTCGCCAGTGGCTGATAAAGTCACCACTGCCCTCAGTTTATTGCATCTGGTTCCTTCTCGAGCACTACTGGAGATGGAGTGAAGGTCTCCCAGTCAGTTACACATAAAGCAGGTGATGGATGGATTGTTTGCTAGGGTTGACAGTTATGCAAATCCCCTTTGGTGACAAGTCAGAATGAAGAGGCACTCAGGCTCACGTTTCTGGCTAGTTTCCTACAGAGACAAAATGTCATTGACTGCACACACATCCAAGCACCTCTAGCTCAATTGGGAGTACTTGTCAACCACAAGAGATTTCATCCCATCAATGCGCAGCTGCCACAAGAAATGGTTTACTCAGGTGCATCCCAGATTCCCAGAAACTGCCATAATGGTTTCATACAGCATCAGTCCAACATCCCCAACTTGATCATACCTGGAACCACCCTTACATTGTGGTTGTTAGGCAGCAAAATATCCCTCTTTCAAAACTGGCTGATGATACCTCTAAGGAACCCCACAGGTGAACAGTGGTGGCTACAACACAAGTCATATAACAATCCAATGTGTCCACTGGGCAAGGCATTAGCATAATAAAGAAGCAGTTCAGGTGCCTGGAGAGACCTGGAGTTTCCTTCAGGAGTCCCCAGAGAGCGTCTCCAGGATAATCATGTGTGTTGTGTTCATTGATTAAGACCTTGTGACAGTTGCACGACTGAGGTGTGAGACTGAATGTGATGAAAGAAGAGTGAAAACAATAGGCTTTAAGGGTCCATACTAGAGATTGAAAGGGACAGAATGTATTAAGGTCCACATAGCAATCACCTTCTCTTTAGTGAGAAACACAACTGTGCCTTTTTGAAATGGGTTGGCATTATATCCATGTGCTTTGGACAATAGAGCCAGAGTTCAGTTCTTCCACTCTTTACTGCTTGCGCTACATTCAGCTGTTTTTAAGACTCCTCTGCGGGGGGGGTGGGTTATGGTACTGCCTTTTACCTCTCCACAACCTGCAGCCCTCACTTTGAACTGTGGAGATCTTTACCTTCCCCGTGTGCCTCTGTCGTTTCTGCCAATGGCAGGGCCATTGAACAAATATTTTGTGTTTGTCTTCACAGTAGAAGACACAAATTATATACCAGAACTAGAGGGTAAACAAGAGGCTAATAAGAGTGAGAAACCTAAGGTAACTCATATCTGCAGAAAAGAAGTACAGGAGAAGCTTCAGGGATTAAAATCTGGCAAATCCTTAGAAGCCAATGGTCTACATCCTAGGGTTCTAAAAGAGATAGCTGCAGAGATATTATTCTCCCATTTATTGTGTAATCCTTTGCCTTGTTTGACTTTCCCAAATGCACTGACTCACCCTTCTCTGGGTTGAATTTATTTGCAACTCTCTGCCCACTTGACCAGCCCATTGATATCTTCCTGCAGTCCACAGCGATTCTCTTCGCTATCAAACACACAGCCAATTTTGGTGTGGTCTTGCATTCTCATTCTTGATCATTCCCCTTTCATTTTTGGCCAAATCCTCAATATATGCCATAAAAAGCCGGGGACCTAGTACAGAGCCCTGCAGAACCACAGTGGAAACAGACTTCCAGTCACAAAAACATCCATCAACCATTAGTCTTAGTTTCCTGTCACTGAGCCCATTTTGTCTCCAGCTTGCTGCATGGTCCTGGATCCCATGGGCCTGAATCTTACCCTTGGCGGACACCCACGATTGGCCGGCCTGGGAGCAGATCCGGAAAAAGGCCCCCGACCACGATTGGTCCACGGCTGCAATTTCATGCTGGCCGGCCCATTAAGGCACGTCCAGTATGAAACACTTCTTCCCAATGGTCAGGAAGAGCCGGGGGGGTTGGGGGGGTGGGCGGGGGGGGTGGGGGGTGGTGGCAGGGACCTATCAGGCACCAGGTCATATGGTGACTCGGTGGGCAGTTTAAAAACACCAGAGGCAGCTCCCTGGAGACTGGAGCTATGGCCTCAACCACGGCTGGAGATGCCGGGCAGGGTGGCAGGTCGGGTGGGCACTCGGACCCCCGTTTCTCGGGCGAGAGCCTCACCATCCTCCTGGAGGAAGTGTCAGGGGGGACACCCTTGTTCCCAGGGATGGAAGGAGGAGGCCACTGCACCTGGCAAATAAAGCTTGGGAGGAGGTGGCAGCCGGGGTCAGCAGCCACGACGTTGTGCGGCGCCCGTGGGTGCAGTTCCCCAAAAGGTTCAACGACCTGCCACACTCGGCAAGGGTGAATACCGTGTTGGCACGGATCAGTGTGGTGAAGTGTTCAGGTGTGGCTGTCCCCCTGTGGAACTCTGGGGTGTGAGAGTCTGAGCGCCAACTGTCAATGATGCCAGAGTTGGCCAAGGGGGTGAGCCCTGGCTGCTTGGACTGAGTGTCTTGTGGCTCGAGGGCCACGACTCGGATGTGCCCTGTGAGGTGTTCCTCAGCTGGGGTTGGCCAGGCTGTAATGGAGCTGCAGGTAGAGAGGGGACTCATCACTGCTCCTCTGTCCTTTCAGGAGAAGATGAGCCATAACAACATAGAGAGGTCACAGACAGGTGGAGACCCCCCAAACCTCCTAATATTGACAAAGTTCCAACTCGACCCTTTGGAGCTGGGGAGTCACCACCCAACTCAGTCAGACTCTTGCGGAGAGACTGGGGTGTCAGACGAAGGCAAGAGCGCAGTGCACAGAGGTGAGAGTTTCAGATTGTTCAGCCATTCTAGTGTAGTGTCTTCATTAATGGGATCCTCAAAACTGAGTCCCCATTGATCATTGAAAGATGATGGCACCGTGATACAGATCTCCATTGTCTCACCTGGGTGCCTGGCACAGTGACAATGTGATGACTTTAACTAATGACATTGTTCTCCCTTAGATTCACCAGCAAACACTCAATCGCAGGACCCCAAAGAGCCACCCCTGGTGCCTGGGGACCACCAGGCTCCAGGTGCACCTGTGTCACACCCGCTCTCTGAACCAGGCACCAGCGCAGATACCAGCATCTCAGTGGGCATTAAATCAGTGGCACGAATGTCAGTGCACATCAGTGAGGGCACATTCTGCCTGCTTGAGGTGCAGGCAGAGGCAGAGATTGGCCAGGGTGCCGGCAGTCAGAAGGACTAGGACGATGCTGATTTGAAGGCAGATGATGAACCTCTGGAATCTTCCATTTGGTGACAGATGCTGAATGTCCAGGAGGATCTGGTGGAGATCCATGAGGGCATGGTCTCTGTTATGGAGGAGTCCATGTGGAGAACTCTCACCTCTGGGCACTGCGCTCTTACCTTCGTGACCCTCATGGCCGAGCGCACTGCCTCCTCCATTGAGAGAGTGGCGACTCTCATAGAGAGGCAGCTCCAGGAACAGAATGAGAGGTTCCTTGGGTTGCGCTCGGATCTGCAAGCCCTCACACAGACACTGACCTCAGGTGGTCAGTGCCAGTGTGGGAGATGGATGAGGCACCCAGTTTCCCAGCTAGGTGCCCGTCCATCATTGGTGAGCAGGGAAGTCCAGAGCGACCTCACGTTGGTGCACGAGCTGCTTGTCATCTCTGTGGGCTCCTCTCAGGGCGCTCCAGATGGCAGCAGCAGCTCCTCCGTCCCTCTGCCAGTGACCGTGGTATCTGATGAGGCTGCAATGACTGGGGAAATGCCAGCCATGGCACTGGCCACTCCCTCTCAGGCGGGGCCAGCACAGGCTCCACTTGCCAGAGGACGACCACCAAGGTCATCAAGGCCAACAGGACAGAGTCAGCGGAGTGCCTGCAATGCCTCTGCTAGCGATGTGGGTGGGGTGGGTGGGATGGGTGGGATGGGTGGGGTGGGGTTGGGTGGGTGGGTGGGATGGGTGGGTGGGTGGGGTGGGTGGGTGGGATGGGTGGGGTGGGGTGGGGTGGGTGGGTGGGGTGGGATGGGTGGGATGGGTGGGTGGGGTGGGTGGGTGGGGTGGGTGGGGTGGGTGGGATGGCTGGGATGGGTGGGGTGGGTGGGGTGGGTGGGTGGGGTGGGGTGGGTGGGATGGGTGGGATGGGTGGATGGGGTGGGTGGGGTGGGAGGGGTGGGTGGGGTGGGTGGGATGGGTGGGGTGGGATGGGTGGGTGGGTGGGGTGGGTGGGATGGGTGGGTGAGGTGGGTGGGTGGGTGGGGTGGGTGGGGTGGGTGGGATGGGTGGGTGGGGTGGGTGGGGTGGGGTGGGTGGGATGGGTGGGGTGGGATGGGTGGGTGGGGTGCACCAAGACGTAGTACTCGCAAACATAAGTTTAAAGCATCATGAGAACAGGAGGGATTGGTCACGGGTGATCTTCTGTTCTGTAATGCTTTGTTTATATGTTTACTGGTGTGGAAATGAACACCAGAGATGATAATGTTAAAATGTTTTGAGTGTGAAGATTACATAAATTTGCCTTTGTTGTAATGGCCTGACAATGGTTCACTTTATTTTGGTGCAGGGTACGCCAGTATGTAATGCTGGACGGGAGCGACTCTGAACTTTATTGCACAGGCACCGAGTGAGCTTTGGGATCAAAGGAAAGGGTCATTTCAGACACCCGGGGTGGAGGAGGCAGCCCTGGCCTGAGGTGGAAGCAGATCTTTAGCAGACGGCTGAAGGAGCGTTGGATTTTTTTTTAATTATTCATTCATGGAATGGGGGCATTGCTGGCTGGGTCAGCATTTCTTGCTCATCCCTAATTACCCCTAGAAGCTGAGTGGCTTGCTAGACCATTTCAGAGGGCCGTTGAAAGCTGTGGGTCTTGTGTCACATGTAGGCCAGACCAGGTAAGGATGGCAGATTCCCTTCCCCACAGGGCATTAGTGTACCAGATGGGTTTTTATGTCAATGATCGTCTTTGGACTTTATCAAAGTCAAATTTCACCACCTTCCACGGCGTGATTTGGACCCGGGTCCCCAGAGCATTACACTGGGTTAAAAACAAAAAAACTGCGGATGCTGGAAATCCAAAACAAAAAAGAATTACCTGGAAAAACTCAGCAGGTCTGGCAGCATCGGCGGAGAAGAAAAGAGTTGACGTTTCGAGTCCTCATGACCCTTCGACATTACACTGGGTCTCTGGATTACTAGTCCAGTGACAATACCACTCACTACACCATCAATCAAGGCCTCCCTGGTATCCCTGCCTCCTTGGAGATTGTGGAGAGAACAACAAGCAACCACTATCATTGACAGCCGCTCTGCGGGGGGTTATTGTGGTCCTCCCCCTGAATGGTCCAGGCATTGGAAGTGCTCTTTTGGAGGCATGATTCCTATTATAATGCTGTTCCTGTTTGGTGGAGAGGCATCATTTCAACTGATAGCCCTAGTGATCCAGCAGCCATCCATCCAGCCGGGCTGGAGCACTGAAGAGCCCCGGCACCTGGGAGTGTCTGAGGATGTAGGTGTTGTGGGAGCTGCCTAGATACCTTGCACAGACTTGTAGAATCAGCATCCTGTGGTCATACACTATCTGCACGTTCATGGAGTGGAAGCCCTTCCTGTTGACGAAGGCACCGGGCTCACCTGCTGGCGCCTTGATGGCCACATGTGCAGTCGACTGCATCCTGGATGCGGGGAATCCAGCAATGGCTGCGAAGCCTCTGGCTCGCTGTGTCTGACTGGCCTCGTCCATATAGAAATGGATAAATGTCATTACCTGCCTGAACAGAGCTTCTGTCACCAGCTTAATGCACCTGTGGACAGCTGATTGGAAAACTCCACACAGATCCTCCACTGAAAGAGCTGGAGGAATGGAAGTTGAGGGCCACTGTGACCTTCAGAGCCACTGGCCACACAGGTGGAGCTGAGCTCAGGCCCAATCATCTGACAAATGGAGGTCACTGTCTCCCTGGAGAGGGGGAGCCTCCTTCAGCACTGCACGTTGGGCCTATTGAGGTAGCTGCCTGTAAACCCTGGCAGCAGAATGATGGTGTCATCTGTGGCCCCTTCTGCCTTGTACTTCCTGCTGACCCTGCCCCTCTTGTGTCTGCACCTCTCCTCCCACAGGGTCCCTCCCCTGGAAGCTGCATTGGGGACACCCGGCCTCCTCTCCCTTCTGCCCCTCTCTTCCTCCCCAGAGGAGGTGCCTCCAGCTGAGACCACAATCCCCATTCCCAGGGTAACAGAGGCTGTCTGATACCTGGAAGGCTCCACATGGCCTGAATTCCCCGGGGAACTTGGAGACACCAATGGGTCCTGAAATGAAGCCTGGAAATGCTAAGACTGAAGCACAGAACAGAGATGAAGCTGTGGTTCAAATAAGCAACCAGCAGCAAACTATCCCCTAAACTCCTCACTACTCACACTGACAATGCTGCTGACCCTTTTTATCCCACCCGTGGGTGAGGTTTTGCCCACCATTTTGTCCATGTGACAAGCGCAAAATCTCACGGGCAACATAAATTCAGGGTCAGTTGGGTTTTTAGTGGCCTTAAATGGCCTTTTAATTGATGGAGGGAGGCAGCTCCAGCACTCAGTCCTGGCTGCTGACCTGAAGATTGCGCGCATGCAGGATGTCATCAGGACGCTCGCCCAACGTCATCCCCCGTGATTTTACGCCCGATCAGGTCGGGCGCCTACCCACCCAAGAGGCACAGAATTCTGTCCATGGGCTTTTATGTTTTAGCCAGTTTGCTACATGGGGCCTTGTCAAAGATTTGCTAAAACCCATGTTGACCACATCAACTGTAGAACCCTTATCAATCCTCCTTGTTACTTCCTCGAAAAATTCAATCAAGTTCATCAGACACGATTTTCCCTTCACAAATCCAAGCTGACTGCCCTTGATTAATCCGTGCCTTTCAAAGTGACAGTGTATCCTGTCCCTCAGAATTGATTCCAATAATTTGCCCACCACTGAGGCTAGACTGACTGGCCTCTAATTATTCAGTCTATCCCTCACTCCCTTTTAAAACAAAGGTACAACATTCACAGGCCTCCAATCCTCCGGCACCTCACCTGCATCCAGTGAGGATTGGAAAATGATGGTCAGAGGGTGTGTTATCTCCTCCTTGGCTTCTTTTAACAGCCTGGGGTACATTTTATCCAGCCCTGGTGATTTATCCACTTTCAGGCGTGCTTATCCCCTTAATACTTCCTCTCTCCCTCTATTTATCACATCCAATACTTCACATTCCTCCTCCTCAGCTACAATGTCTGCATTGTCCCCCTCTTTTGTGAAGTTAGGCGCAAAGTATTCATTACAAACCACATCCACATCCTCCGCCTCCACACAAAGGCTATCTTTTTGGTCTTTTATGGGTCTACTCTTTCCTTAGTTATCCTCTTACTCTTAATGTATTGATAAAATATCTTTGGGTTCCCCTTGATTTTGCCAATATTCTTTCACACCCTCTTTTGCTTTCCTAATTTCCTTTTTGATTTCACCCCTCCACTTTCTATACACCTCTCAGCTTTCTGTAGTACTGAGCTCTCGGTGTCTGACATAAGCTTTCCTTTTCTGCCTTATCTTACCCTGTATGCTCTGTGACATCCAGGGGCCTCTAGATTTGGCCGTCCCACCCTTTTTCTTTGTGGGAACATGTTTACTCTGAACCCCTTGAATCTCCCCTTTGAATGCCTCCCACTGCTCTGAGATAAAAACAAAAAACTGCAGAAGTTGGAAATCCAAAACAAAAACAGAAATACCTGGGAAAAACTCAGCCGGTCTGGCAGCATCGGCGGAGAAGAAAAGAGTTGACATTTCGAGTCCTCATGACCCTTCAACAGAACTAGGTGAATCCAAGGAAGGGGTGAAATATAAGCTGGTTTAAGGTGTGTGTGTGTGGGGGGGGAGGGGGGGTGGGGTTTGGGTGGGGGGAGAGAAGTGGAGGGGGGTGTGGTTGTAGGGACAAGCAAGCAGTGATAGAAGCAAATCATCAAAAGATGTCACAGACAAAAGAACAAAAGAATACAGAGGTGTTGAAGGTGGTGATATTGTCTAAACCAATGTGCTAATTAAGAATGGATGGCAGGGCACTCAAGGTACAGCTATAGATTGGGTGGGGTGGAAAGGCTAGCAGGGCATAAAAGATTTAAAAATAATGGAAATAGGTGAGGAAAAGAAAAATCCATATAAATTATTGGAAAAAACAAAAGGAAGGGGGAAGAAACAGAAAGGGGGTGGGGATGGGGGAGGGAGTTCAAGATCTAAAGTTATTGAATTCAATATTCAGTCCGGAAGGCTGTAAAGTGCCTAGTTGGAAGATGAGGTGCTATTCCTCCAGTTTGTGTTGGGCTTCACTGGAATAATGCAGCAAGCCAAGGACAGACATGTGGGCAAGAGAGCAGGGTGGAGTGTTAAAATGGCAAGCGACAGGGAGGTTTGGGTCATTCTTGCGGACAGACCACAGGTGTTCTGCAAAGCGGTCGCCCAGTTTACTCCAATGTAGGGGAGACTGTATTGGGAGCAACGAATGCAGTAGACTAAGTTGGGGGAAATGTAAGTGAAATGCTACTTCACTTGAAAGGACTGTTTGGGCCCTTGGACGGTGAGGAGAGAGGAAGTGAAGGGGCAGGTGTTACATCTTTTGCGTGGGCATGGGGAGGTGCCATAGGTGGGGGTTGAGGAGTAGGGGGTGATGGAGGAGTGGACCAGGGTGTCCTGGAGGGAACGATCTCTACGGAATGCCGCCGGGGGGAGGGGGGGGTGGGGAGGTGAAGGGAAGATGTGTTTGGTGGTGGCATCATGCTGGAGTTGGCAAAATGGCAGAGGATGATCCTTTGAATGCGGAGGCTGGTGGGGTGATAAGTGAGGACAAGGGGGACCCTATCATGTTTCTGGGAGGGAGGACAAGGCGTGAGGGCAGATGCGCCCACTGCTCTGACACTGATTTACCTTCAGGTAACTGTTTCCATTCCACATCTGCTAAATCACTCCTCACCTTAGTGAAATTGGCCTTGCCCCAATTTAGAACTTTAACTCCTGTTCTATGTCCTTTTCCATAATTATGTTAAAGTTAACTGGATTATGATCACTGCTACCAAAATGCTCTCCCACTGCCAGTCCTTCCACCTGCTCAGCTTCATTTCCTAAAACTAAATTCAGAACTGTGCCCTCTCTTGTTGCTACATACTAGCCAAAATGCGCCTTAAGAATTCTGTTCCCTCCATTTCTTTCACACTAAAACTATCCCAGTTAATATTGAGATAGTTTAAACCCTCAACTATCACTCCACTATTGTTTTTGAACTTCTCAGTGATTTGCCCACATATTTGCCCTTCTATCTTCCTCTGACTGTTTGGGTATCTATATACACTCCTGGTAGTGTGACTGTTCCTAAGCATTAACCAAATGGCCTCAATTGATGCTCCTTCTAACATATCATCCTTCCTCGCAGCTGTAATTGCTTTTCTAATATAAAATTGCCACCCCTTCCCTTTTTATATCCCTCTCTATCTCGTCTGAAAACTGTGTAACCAGGAATGTTGAGTTGCCATTCCTGTCCCTCTTTAAGCCATGTTTCAATTATAACTATAATATCATATTGCCACAATTTTATCTGTGCCCTCAGCTCATCTGCTTTATTTGCTACACTCCTTACGTTGAAGTATATACCCTTGAATACTGCTAAACTCTCTTTTTTTATTTTCTATATTTTGTTTCCTCTGTCTTCCAGACTCACTCATTGATTTTCCGGTTTCCATTACCATTTCTGATTTTGTCCCATCTGAGTCTCCTGCCTGGTTCCCATTCCCCTGCCAAACTAGTTTAAACCCTCCCCAACAGCACTAGCAAACCTGCCAGCAAAGAAGATATTGGTCCCAGTCCAGGTGTAAATCGTCCAGTGTGTACAGGTTCCACCTCTCCCAGAACTGGTCCCAATGCTCCAGGAATCAGGATCCCTCCCTCTTACACCATCTCTCCAGCCATGCATCAGCAGCTCTAACCTCCTACTTCCATGGTTGTACCCTGAATTTGACTCTTGCTGCACCCCTCTGAGGAACCATTGCCTACACCAGTGTCCAACTGGAGGACCGGTTTGTGAGTGAGGGAGACTCAGGGAACTCCTGCACGACTTCCTTGGAGCTCCTAGGCTTTCTGGTGGTCACACGTTCCCCCTCTGCCCGCATGGTCCTAAATATGTGGCGTGACCATTCCCTAAACGTGCTACCCACGTAGCGCTCAGCATCACGGATGCGCCGGTGACTCCAGCCGCTGCTCGAGCTCTGAAACTGGGAACTCAAGTTCCTGCAGCTTACTACTCATTTAGCCCACATGAAGGCTGGAACTTTACAGCACCCCCATGTGGCCACCCCTTAGCGGGGCTGGTGAGCTATTGAAATCCCCATTCACATAAGCGGGACAGGAAGATCCCGCTGGCATGAGGGGCGGGAGGATTCTGGCCAAGGTGTCCATGATTCTCACATGCCACAGGATGGGCATTCACAGCTTTACTGGGAGGTTTCTGTGCCTCATTTTGGGCTCTGTGCACTCCACAGCTTAAAGATTAAAATGCTCATCAAAGGCTTTTAATATTTCATTGAAGCTGGTTGAGGATTCATCAATGTACATTAGGATTATTTCATCAGCAATTTCGTTAGCAAGACTAAACCAGTATAAAAATGTATTAATCTGGACTTTTTCTGACTTTCTACTTAGACCGGATGTACTCCATTAGTTTAAAAATTCTCTTCTCCAGGATGCCCAATTTTCCATTAGGTTTGGGCCTTGGATGAGTCCAAACTGTTCAGGTAAATTGGATTTTTGAACTATGGTTACAAAATTTGAAAATGTAGGCTCAACTTTAAGAAGTTGATGAATTTCAAGATGGTGCTGCCATTTGTTTGAAGACAGAGGGTTTACCCGCGCTTGTCAGTTTTGACGGGCTCCCACGGCAATGCTGCTCATGCTCAGCCTTGAAACCATTTGAAACAATGGCCGCTTGGATTGGCTGGCTGCAGAATTCTCCGTTTCAGTGCGATGCCTCAGTGTCGAGTCCTGGTTTTTGCTGCTCTTTAAAGCTGATTCATTTGTTGCGATTTTTCTGAATCAACTATTTATTTTTTTCCTTCTCAGGGTGAACTCAGACAGATGCCAACTCAGAGGTCAGCTGGCCATGGTGATTTCTGAAAAGTACTGCTCTGACTTTTAAATGACTGAAAACCTTTTTCAACTTGTTCTGGTCAAGAACTTATTTTTTAGCTCACCCCTGTTAGGTCCTTTGACTCTCCAATCCGTGGGTATTCGAACTGGACCTCCATGTGATTTCTGGAGTCCTCAGCTAGATAGTGGAGCATTTTCTTCTGCCCTCTTCTTCCAATTTTTTTATAGAGCTTCTCTCAGGTGATCTCTCTCTCTATGCGTCTTCACTTCAGTTGCCGTCAGTCAGGTTAGAAAGCTGCTCCTTCTATTTCTCAGCTTCTGAATTTCTGCTCCAGCTTCTCTGAGGTTTTGAGTTTTTTCCAAGAGCTGCCCCCATGTCTTAGGTTATTAGATACCAGTCGGTAGATCTTAATGAAGACTTTGTAGTCATAAGTAGGTTAACTGTATGAATTTATTAACTACAAGAACTATGCACCTATACACAGTAAAGGATTCAAGACAGGTACTTTCTCCATGCTTGCTTGTGCACAGGGCTCTACCCAACACTAGGCTGACCCCTAGATACAGGTCATGTGCTCTCTTACATCACTGTGTGGGCAGTACTGTACTCAGTCCCTCATTAACCCTATATGTAACAGGCCTTTTTACTACAGGCAACAAGCCGGCAGGTGGAGTATAATGTAGGGAAGAGTGAGGTGATTCACTTTGATAGTAAAATTAGAAAAGCAGAATATTTGTTAAAAAAGCATGAAACTTGTAAATGTTGATGTTCAAAGAGACTTGGGTGCATTCGTACAAGGAACGCAGAAAGTTAGGTACAGCAAGCAATTAGGAAAGCAAATTATATTTTGGCCTTTATCACAAGGGGATTGGAATACAAGAAGGTTATGTTCATCTTTTCATTGATATACTCGTGCCACACACAAAAACTGGTGAAACAATAATGTGGGTTCTTTCATCCGAACATACAAACATATGGACAAGGAGCACTCAGACTTTCAAGCCTTGTCTACCATTCAATAAGATCATGGCTAATCCAACTGTAACCTCCCATCTATCCCGGGTAATCCTTCACCCCCTTGTTTATCAAGAATCTATCTACCTCTGCCTTGAAAACATTGAAAGACTCTGCTTCCACTGACTTTTGAGGAAGAGAGTTCCAGAGACTCACGATGCCCTGAGAGAGAACATTTCCCCTCACCTCTGTCTGAAATGAGTGACTTCTTATTTTTAAACAGTGACCCCTGGTTCTAGATTCTCCCACAAGAGGAAACATCCTCCCCACATCCACCCTGTCAAGGCCCTGCAGGATCTCAAAGGTTTCAATCAAGTCGCCTCTCACTCTTCTAAACTCCTGTGGATACAAGTCTAACCTGTCCAACCTTTCCTCCTAAGACAACCCACCCATTCCTGGTATTAGTTTGGTAAACATTCTCTGAACTGCTTCTAATGCATTTATATCCTTCCTTAAATAAGGAGACTAATACTGTACACAGTATTCCGATATTCCAGTTGTGGTCCTTGTGGATAAGTCTATATACAGATAGCATTCAGTGAAAAGCTGTGAGGCACATATCTGACCTCAATCACACTTGAAGTCATGGAACTAATAAATCATATCTTGTCCAGGTAGTAATGATTGACAGTAGTTTAAGGTATGGCCATTAAAGGTCATATCACAACTACGAATAGGGAAGTCTTGCTAAAATTGTACAGGATTTTGGTGAGACCACACCTGTAGTACTGTGTGCAGTTTTGTTCTCCATATTTAAGGAAGGATATAGGCCAGGGTGGTAAATAGTGAGGAGGATAGCTATAAACTGCAGGAGGGTATCAATGGACTCATCAAGTGGGTAGAGCAGTGGCAAGTGGAATTCAACCAGGAAAAATGTGAGGTAAAGCACTTGGGGAGGCTAACAAGGCCAGGGATTGCACTATGAATAGTAGGACCCTGGAAAGTACTGAAGATCAGAGGGACTTTGGTGTGCATATCCACAGATCCCTGAAGGTAGCAGGACACGTAGATAAGGTGGTTAAGAAGACATATGGGATACTTGTCTTTATTAGCCGAGGCATAGAATACAAGAGCAGGGAGGTTATGCTGGAACTGTATAAAATGCTGGTTAGGCCACAACTGGAGAACTGCGTGCAGTTCTGGTCACCACATTATAGGAAGGATGTGATTGCACTGGAGAGGATGCAGAGGAGATTTACCAGGATGCTGCCTGGGCTGGAGGGTCTGAGCTATGAGGAAAGATTGGATAGGCTGGGGTTGTTTTCCCTGGAGCAGTGAAGGTTGAGAGGGGACCTGATAGAGATGTATAAGATTATGAGGGGCATAGATGGGTGGATAGGAAGGCACTTTTTCCATTAGAGGGGTCAATAACCAGGGGGGCATAGATTTAAGGTAAGAGGTAGAAGGCTAAGAGGGTAGTTGAGGGGAATTTTTTTCACCCAGAGGGTGGTGGGAGTCTGCAACTCGCTGCCTGAAAGGGTGGTTGAATCAGAAACTCTTGTAACATTGAAGAAGTATTTAGATATTCACTGGCGTTGCCATAGCCTCCAGGGCTATGGGCCAAGCGCTGGAGAATGGGATTAGTGTAGTCAGATCTTTGGTGACCGGCTCAGACACAATGGGCTGAATGGCCTCCTTCTGTACTGTAGCCGTCTATGAATCTATGAGATATAATCACATTGGAGGTGGTGCAGTGACGGTTCACTAAATTAGTTCCTGGGATGAGAGGGTTGTCCGATGATGAGAAGCTTAGTAAATTGAGTTTACGCTCTCTGGAGTTTAGAAGAGTTAGAGATAATCTCAGAGAAACCGGCAAGATATTGAGGGGAATTGACAGGGTAGACACTGAAAGGTTGTTTCTCCTGACTGGAGAACCTTGAACATGGGAGCACAGTCTCTGGATAAGGGGCCGATCAGTTAGGACTGAAATGAGGAGAACTTTCACCACTCAGAGGGTTGCGAATCTTTGGAATTCTCCATCCCAGAGGGTTGTGGATGCTCCATCGTTGAATACACTTAAGTGTGGGATAGGCCTCTTAAGGAATATGGGGAGCAGGCGGGAAAATGGAGTTCAGGCCAAAGATCAGTCATGGTTGTATTGAGTGGCGGAGCAGGCTCGAGAACCGTGTGGTTTACTCCTGCTCTTGTTTCTTATGTTCTTACATCCTTTTTTCCAAAGAAGCAGAAAAATAGATTAAACAGCAAGAGCACATTCATTCCAGTGCAGACTTCAGTCACTAATACTTCGAAAGCATTTTATACCAGAAGTTCCAGATGACTTAAACTTTTTATATTCTAAGACTACCAGGAGCAGCCAAAACATACACTTACTATCTTTCAATCTCTTTGGAGCCATTCAGTAATTGCTGTTCTGCTGGACTTCCTTGTGCTTGCTTTCTGTTGTTCTCATTTCATCTCCAAACTCCAGTCACCAACGTGGTCCACTCCAGCATCACCTCCGCAGGGTAAAAGCCCACCGTCCACTTAAATGAGTTTTTAAGTCCTTTCCGAAGGACACGTGGCACTTGTTGGGGTCGATGGCAACTTTTGGGCATCCAAGTGGCGAGTGTGTTGGCCGCTGCATTGGCAAAGGTCCAGCACAATTTTGAGGCTGGGGCCTCATTCGAATTGAACCAGTGCATTGTTGGAGACCAGCCGCTCAGGAACCCACCTGCTTGTGCCCGGTCCCGCACTTCACCCCAACAGGGAGGGGGAGAAATTTTGTCCTGGGGAGATCTCGGAGTGGCCCAGATTATTTTCCTGGAGGAGAACCTCTTGCTCTCATAGCCACACGAAACTCATTTCAAACTTAGCTTTGCACGGTGCGTGCTATGATCAGTTATCTCGTAAAATGCTCCTATATAGAGTCTACGACCAGTGCTTTGAACACCTAGAGGTTAGGCCCCTTTTAAAATGGCAGCAGCTGCAAGACAGGCATTATCAGGGCAGTATGGACTGTGCTACCTTTTTAATTGTTCTTTTTCCTCATTTGCAACAATTGGAACATGATAGAATCAGCAATGTTTTCTCCAAACCATTCCTGCACAGGAATATTAGCCCCTCATTTGTATTCCTCCAATACAATACACTGCAAAATGAATAATAGTCCAGAATGAAAAACCTCACAGCTCCGTGTCCATTTATCAGCTGGTCCAGAGGCTGAAATAATAGCTGTTCCTTACTCAGGGTACCGCAATAGACATAGCTGTTGGCAAAATCGATGGAGGTTTTCAATGGGGAGATATCCCACTATCCATTTGGTTGAAAGGTCATTCATCTGAAATGTTGGTTTAGATTTTGCTGGCATAGGGCATCTTGTGGCGTGCCCAGTCTGATGTTGTTTGAGGGAGTGACTGTGAGTGAGGCAAGCAAGGGGACCCAGAGGGCAGGAGTACAGGAGTGTGAGCCTCTGCAATTGTCCAATAGATCTGAGGTTCTTTCAGCTTGTTTAGATGAGAGTGGGAGCTGCAGAGTGGATGAGTAAACTGACCATGGCACCATGGTACAGGAAGCCATTCAGTATCTGTCCCCTACGTAGTGGTTGTAGGGGACAGTATACTGAGGGAGATTGACCCTGTTTTCTGCAGCAAAGAGTAAGAGTACATGGTACCTGCACAGTGCCAGAGTTTGGGACATCTGCTCAGGACTGGAGAGGAACTTGCAGTGGGACGGGGAGGATCCAGTTGTCATGGTCAATGTTGGTACCAACAACATAGGTAGAACTAAGAAAGAGGTTCAGCATAGAGAGTATGAGGAACTAGGTACCAAATTGAAAAGCAGAACCTTAAAGGTTATAATCTCTAATAACCTGAGCTACGTGCAAATTGGCATAGGGTACATAAAATTAGAGAGATGGATATGTAGCTCAAAGATTGGTGTGGGAGAAGTGGGTTCCAGTTCGTGGGGCACTGGCACCAGTACTGGGGAGAGTGGGGGCTGTACCGTTGCATGTAACTGTGTTGGAGGCGGTTCAGAGGAGGTTTACTAGATTGATACCTGGAATTAGTGGGTTGTCTTATGAGGAAAGGTTGGACGGGTTTGATTGAAGTATACAAGATCCTGAATAGCCTTGACAAGGTGAACATGGAAAGGATGTTTCCTCTTGTGGGTGAGTCCAGAGCTAGGGGGCACTGTTTTAAAATTAGGGGTCACCCTTTAGGGCAGAGATGAGGAGAAATTTTTTCTCTCAGAGGGTTGTGCTACTTTGGGATTCTCTGCCTCAGAAGGTGGTGGAGGCGGGGCCATTGAATATTTTTAAGGCAGAGGTAAGTCGATTCTTGTTCAGCAAGGGAATCAAAGGGATAGATAGAAATGTGGAACTCGAAACATAAATGGGTCAGCCATGATCATGGAAAAACTCAGCAGGTCTGGCAGCATCGGCGGGGAAGAAAAGAGTTGACGTTTCGAGTCCTCATGACCCTTCGACAGAAGTCTGTCGAAGGGTCATGAGGACTCGAAACGTCAACTCTTTTCTTCTCCGCCGATGCTGCCAGACCTGCTGAGTTTTTCCAGGTAATTCTGTTTTTGTTTTGGATTTCCAGCATCCGCAGTTTTTTGTTTTTTGTTTTTATCAGCCATGATCATATTGAATAGCGGAGTAGGCTTTAGAGGCCAACTTCTGCTCTCATTTCATATGTTTTTTAAAATGTGGCCAGCATTTATTACCCATTCTTGATTGCCCTTGTTCAGAGGACACTTAAGAGTCAATCACATTGCTGTGAATCTGGAGTCACATGTAGGCCAGACCAGGTAAGGACAGCAGATTTCCTTCCCTAAAGGACATTAGTGAACCAGATGGGTTTTTCATGATGATTGACAACAGTTTCATGGTCATCATTAGACTTTGAATTCCAGAATTTTATTGAACTCAAATTCCACCAGCTGCCATTGCAAGATTCAAACTTGGGACCCCCTGAGTCTCTGGATTACTAGTCCAGTGACAATACCACTACACCATCGCTTCCCGCTTGTATGTTCCATTATCCCTCTGTTCAAAACAATGTTGCACCACAAATTGCTGGAGTTCAAGTTGATAACGGAACAACAATGTTACCAGGCATCTGGAGCCTTGATGAATAAGTTTGGAAATTCAAGGATAGAGAAAAAAGTAGAGAAATGACAGAAAAAAGGTGAAAGTCAAATTAGAGAGGGAAAAAAAATTTGATTAAGAGAAAGAGAGCAAAAGGAAAAAAATAGGGTATAAAGTTTTAAATTTTTCATTTTACAAACCTCCAAGAACAATTTACTACCTGCAGGAATGAGCCTCCACATTTTCAGTTGTTCCCTTTTAGGGCCGGACCGGTTTAGAGGCATTGTGGAACATAAATTCTGTCATTACATGGATCTTTACATCTTTAGGAACCAGCCCTAACTTTCTATGGCAAGTTTAATTTTTATTGTCAACAATATAATAAATGGTTGAAACTCAAGGGGAGGCGGAGAACGAACTCCCATTTTTTGTGACGCTAATGGTAGCAAATTATAGTTCTTCATCAAGCACGGTGTATCTCTCCCTCACTACAAATTGCCACTACTGCTAATAACATGTGCTTTTTAAAATCACCGTTATTTTCCCATCAATTATACAGCTCCTAGCTCTGTTTTTCTCTCCCTGCAGCTGCTAAGTATTTTCCTGTTTTTATTTTGTCTTACCTCATCTATTTGCTGTGGAACATTCTACACTTTATTCGCTTCTGATTTTACAGCCTTCATCTTTATGCCATTTTCCATGGTGAAAATCTTTCTAAGCAGTTTCTCTGTTTTATAGATCCTTCAACTCCATACTGTGTTTAGACAAACACCCTGCTCAATTTGTATAAGTTGTTCATGGGGTGAAGTGGGCATAGGTAGCCATCATCATCTCAGGGGATACACATTACCAACAGAATTTTCTTGCATCCATACTGTAAAAACAGATTTTATACCAAGTATTTTTTTTTAAATCTGTGTCATTTCCTATGCTGTGTCATAAACATTTGGGAAAGAAAGTGGGTGGCTATCACCTCCGAATTAGCTAACAGAATAGCAGCTTCTGCACAGCATAAGCATAGGATGTAACACATCATAAGCTGTGGTGTAAATTTGCATGGTGCAGAATGCAAATTGCACAGATTCAAACTACAATAAATCAGGATTCAGATCAATTGTTGAACTCTTAATTGTTTTAAGTAGGCTAGCAAATAGTTTGAAATTCAAATGGGCAAAACATCAAACTCATCCAACCATTAATATCCTCGTTACAGGAGAGAAGATTTGAAAAGAATATTGCAGGTGCTTGATCATCAGATTCAGGAGAAAAATGTCTCTATTTCAATAATGGAAGCATGTGACTTGGATTTTCCCGGTGCAACATGCACAATGTTTACACACAAGGTCGGGTGCCATGGGGCATTAGGCACATTGGCCTAGACATTGGATTGTGCTGCAGGCCAGCACAAACTGAACCCAGGGCTTGATTCCTTTAGCATTCAGGTAGGCCCAAAGCCCATCCGATCATAAACCTCGAGTTTGGTTACTAACAGTAGAAAACTCCTTGGTTTCTGGCAGCCTTACAACATAGCTGTAGCAGTAACTGTTTCTGCATAGTTCATGCTTGTGTATTTGCACTTTAACCTGTTTAGCTAAATTTTGATATGTTTTGTCTATTCTCTCACAGATCACTGAGCAGGGCATTTTAAAATAGGCGAGATTCCAATGTGACACTTACCTCAGCTAAAGCCTCTTGCATTCAGAGCATTGAACTGCATTGGTTGGAAAGCGGTTGCATTAAAAAGCACCCCTGATGTTAAACTGCAATGCATATTATTTAGGGGTTTTGGAATGTGTATGTGGCATGCACTATTTCTATGGAAGATATGTCATTTATTTAGCTGATATACGTAGCATAAACTGTAGGAGAAAATAAATTGACTTTTTAATGAAAAACACAGCTTATCCTGAATTCAGGATGCCCAGTGTGACTAGCATTTCTGGGTGCCTACCCATTAATATTCTTTGGTAGGCTATATCTCAATCCAGCGACAGAGCTAGATAGAATCTCACCCTCTGTCACCTAGCTGTGTCTCCTTATCTTCCCATCTCAATTCCAGCACACTTGAGGTCAAGAATTCAGCACTTATAAAGTCCTTTCTCTGAACTACCCTTCAAAGTATGCATGGCACCAGTTTCTGTGCTGGTACTAACAAGGGTCAGAGCAAGCGGTGGTATAACTTCGGTCAGGGTGGCTTCCCCTTGCTGCACTGACACAAAGTCCTCAACATTTTCAGCAGCTGAAAGAAATAGAGGGACAAGGGTTGGCTTTTAGTGTGGAGGCAGAGCAAAGAGCTCAGTGGCTGATGAAAGCAGTCGTTCGGAGGGTGAGATAGAGGAAGAAGAGTAACAGGGATAAGATATGCTGGAATCCGGCACATTCTCTCCTTCAGCATTGCCATTCAACACTGCCATTACATCCTGACCAGCAAACCATTCTCCAGAGGGGAAAGGTTGTGCCTTACCTCTATCTCTACCTCTTCACCTCTATCTCTACCGCTTCACCTCTATCTCTACCTCTTCACCTCTATCTCTACCTCTTTATCTCTATCTACCTCTTCACCTCTATCTCTACCTCTTCACCTCTATCTCTACCTCTTTACTTCTATCTCTACCTCTTCACTTCTATCTCTACCTCTTCACCTCTATCTCTACCTCTTTATCTCTATCTCTACCTCTTCACCTCTATCTCTACCTCTTTACCTCTATCTCTACCTCTTCACCTCCATCTCTACCTCTTTATCTCTATCTCTACCTCTTCACCTCTATCTCTACCTCTTCACCTCTATCTCTACCTCTTCACCTGTATCTCTACCTCTTTACCTCTATCTCTACCTCTTTACCTCTATCTCTACCTCTTTACCTCTATCTCTACCTCTTCATCTCTATCTCTACCTCTTCACCTCTATCTCTACCTCTTTACCTCTAACCTCTACCAGCTCCAGCTTCATGTTGGGCAGAATCTTTTCTTGCAAGAAATAAGGGAATGTGTTAGTGACATCCTTTTTAGTGTTTTCAGAACATGGCTGTAATAATCAGCTTGTGGGGAGTTAAGGATTACAATATGAGAAGATGTGAAGAATGGCTCTGAAGTTATAGGAAAATGACAGAACTGGCAGTCACTTGTCCTCAATATTAGTTACCTTCAAACAGGATAATAAGACAGTTAGAGATTCAGACCTTGCCACAGCCACTTTATGACCGACTGATAAGAATTCAAATTCCAGGCAAGATGCACAAAAAAGCTTGCATTTAATATAAGGACTTTCACCACCTCAGAACATCCCAAGTAAAATGGTTATGGCACAGGAGACCGTTCTGCCCATCCAGACCATGCCAGATCTCTGACAGAGCAATCCAGCTAGTACCACTCAGCTGTCTTTTCCCCATAGCCGCCGAAGTGCTTAAGCAATTTCCGTTCGAAGGCCATCATTGAATTTGTCATCCTTTCAGACAACCTATTCCAGATCCTTATTTCTCTCTGTGTAATAGCCTCATGTCTCCTTTGGTTCTATTGCCAATCACCTTAAATCTGTGTTCTCTGGTTCTCGACTCTTCTGTCAATGGGAACACCGCTTTACAGACAATTAAGCACATTTGAAACAGGAAACCAAAACTACCAATTTGCACACGGCAAGTTCTCTCAAACAGCAATGAGTTCACGTCCAGATCATCGGATTTAATGATGTTGGTTGAGAGACAAGTATTGGCCCAGGAAACCAGAAAGAACTCCACTCCTTCTACACCATGCCATGGGATCTTTTGAATCCACCTGAGAGGGAAGGTAGGGCCTCAGCTTCATGTCTCATCAGCAGCTCCAATAACAGAGCTCTCTCTCACTGCACTGATATACTAGCATGACTTTCGGCTGAAATCTCCAGAGCTGATGGGGGGATGGGGACTTGAACCCATGATCTTCTGTTTTATCAGATTCATGTAGAATTCTTTATTAAGATACTGTATTTATTGCAGCAAAATGAATATAACACTGAACCTAGGCTTTGCATTCTGAGCACATTTGTTCTGGATCATATGTTGGAGCTGGTGGAAGGGTTGTGTCACCTGTTGCCTGACTGGTCCATAGTGACTTCAGTCTGCATTACATTTCCTTTGAGGTGAAATCAATCAGTGGCTTCCATGGGAGATAACATCAGAGCCAGGAGTTGGATTTGAGTTTTGGGATGCTTTGTAATGGTATAGGAAGCAATGAAGCTATGTGAAGCAAAAAGACTATGCATATGGACATCACCAGCCCCTTTCATATCTGTCAGGTGTGGCCATTTTTCAAATCAATTCCCTTTAATATTAAATCAGAAATGTTATGCAACACCCTCAAAAAGGATATTTTACTCAATGAACAGTAATACAGCATTCCTTGATCAGAAATAAACAAATGTGTCTGCAATAGTTTTTATAGTAGGCTTTAAAAAATAACTGGCAGCCCTTGATTTGTTAGTGCAGCACATGCCAAGGCTAATGAGGTACATCAATCATAATGGACTTAGTGTTAGCAAGTCATGTCATGCTGCTAATACTTTATGAAGCAGATAAAATGTGGACAAATTACTACTCAATTTCCTCCTCCTTGCCTCCCAGGACACAGAAGGGACAATTTTATGTTGGATTCTAAAAGGTAACAAAATGAAATTTGATAGGTTGCAAACATAATATTATTTTTGAATTGCAACAGATTACTTTACTCACATGAATACGTTCAGATTATTTTGCATCACACTGAATGTTTAACCTTTTGAAAGGTCTCCCAGCTTTCAAGCCATGAGCCCATTTTCTATTATTCAATGAACAAGAACAACTTTCAGTGGAAATCTAAGCCTCATTCATAAAATAGATTGAATGAAATATAGCTGAAGGGTAAGCATTCAACTTGACTCCTGGGCACAAAACTAATACCGTGGAAAGGCTGGTCATTAGTGAAAATATTCAATGTAGCTAGCTAGCCAGTTTGAAAGTCAAGCATCAGAAGTAATTGGTTAAAGTGGAGGGGGAGGCAATTGTTGGGACAGGGAAGGGATGGACTAGTAACCATAATTCACAATTGTGGGGAAAGGAGGAGTATTCATATTCATCTTCGTTCCACAATTATTTTCCCATTGGCTACTGGTCCATCCCTTCCCACCAAATGCTTCCCCCTCCCCTTTAGCCAATCCATTTTGATATCTGACTTTCCTGTTCGCACAGCCAGGGAGCTGATTGCTCACTGGCTCAGCAATCAAAACTTGTCGATCCATTGAAGCCCGGTCCTCAAACAGCTCAGGCCTCTCGCCCAAGGCAGTGTGCGGTCAGCACAGCCACACGGCCCAGTGAATTTCCACACAAGACATTACTGTGACGAGATTTTATTCATTAATTAAATTTAAATTACAACAGTTAGCACAGCAAGATTTGAACCACCCTCCGTTCCCCCATCCGTCGCCAGATTATTAGCCAGCTGGATCTCTTGGTTCCATGACAGTACCACTCCACCATCATTCCCCTGTACAAAGGGGGGGGGGGGGAAAAAATCACAGGGTTATGGAAATAGAGAAGGTTGGGACTAATTGAATAGTTTTTTTCAAAGAGCCAGCACAGACAAGATGGGCCAAATGGCCTTTTTCTGTGCTGTAAGATTCTATGGTTCTATTAATGTGAAAATCACCCCATTTTCTATAAGTGAAGTAAATCTAGGCATAGAAGTGGCAAAGTGCAGCATCTTCATTATTTTGAATCATTGCACAAGGGGTTGTATTGAGAAAACTAAATTAATCTGACTATTGGGAGTTGGCTATCACCTGATATATTCATTCATCGTGAAATCATGCAGCTGAACTGCTTGTATAAAGCTTTGCCTCACCAAGTGTTGACACATTCTGCCTTTGGAGAGTTTGAAGAGGCATTTGTGCAAAAAACATGAATACCCATCCAGACCACAAAGGAATGTTATTGTTACAGTTCTGTGCAAATCCTAAATACAGCAGATGCTGTGGGTCAACTGCGGGCCATAAAGTCAGGATGGTTGAGACTATTTATGAGTATCACTAACATTATTAAACCTGAGAAAGTATCTACACCAGAATCAACTCTCTATCAACCGTTTTCAAAATATTGTTTTTAATGATTGGGTATCTTGCTTCAGTGAGAATCTTGTCACTACTTTTGAAGACAGAAAGAAAAAGAACGATATTTGGCTAAATGTTATTTATTTCCCTATTGATGGTAGCGAACAGCTAATGGGAAAAGGCATTGCTCATTCTAAAGGAACAGCTGGAAAAAGATTTTCATTTGATGATGAAAGATATAGACACAGATGGATATAAATAGATGAAGAAGATCATCCAGTCAATGCAGGAAGATCCCACAACCTTCTAACTTACTGTTCCAATTCCCAAATAGTGTTTTATATCTGCAATCTATCAAATTTACCTTGATACATCATGAAGTGCAACAGCAAACTATCTTCTCCTTCTGTGTCCAGGGTAGGAGAGGAGGCGAAATCAAGAAGCAATTTCTTTAAGAAGGAAATAGATAGATTTCTGGATCCTAAAAGAGTCAAGGGGTATGGGGAAAGAGCGAGGGTATGGCATTGAGATAGAGGATCAGCCATGATCATATTGAATTGTGGAGCAGACTCAAAGGGCTGAATGACCTACTCCTGCTCCTATTTTCTATGTTCTTATGTTAAATATTTCTAGGATTTACCTACTTGAATACCCAGATGTCCATCCCATGAGTTTGTTGCTCTCCACAAAGAGCTTCCTAATGTCAATCCTGGATGTATATCTCACTAGTTTCAACCTGTATCACTTTGCCCTCCTGCCATTTTATACTACACAGAATGACAGAATTGTTACAGCGCAGAAGGAGTCCATTCAGCCCATCATGTCTGCACCGGCTCTCCAAGTGAGCAATTCCCTGAGTGCTCTCACCTTCTCCCCATAACCATGCCCATCTGTGGGGAGGTGATAGCATAGCAGTATTGTCACTAGACTCGTAATCCAGAGACCCAGGGTAACGACCTGGGGGGTTTGAATCCCACAACAGTAGATTTTGAATTCAATAAAAAATCTGGTTGTTGTAAGAACCCATCTGGTTTATGATTGGCCTTTAGAGAAGGAAATCTGCTGTCCTTACCTGGTCTGGCCTACATGTGACTCCAGACCAGGCTGACTCTTAAATACCCTCTGAACTAGGGATGGGTAATAAATGTTGGCCTGGCCGGCACCACCCACGTCCCATGAATGAATAAAAAAATGTCTTCCTTTTCCGATAATATCTAATTCCCTTTTTGAAAACTTCAAAATATCATCTACCACTGTATATCAATCCACAAGGTTACTTCTCAGTCCTGTCCTTCAAACTCAGATCTTTTATAAGCCTTTCCTCATAAATCACTTTTCTCTGTTCAAACATTGTGACTAATACTCTCATTTATTTTTTTCTCTCAATCCTGCAGCACAGACACAAACACACACCTGGATCAATCAGGCTGTAAGAATCCGTCAGTCAGATGAATACGTGTTAATAGAAATCAAGGAGACAATTGAGAGGCCATGGGGCATCTTGCCATGAGAACACAAATGTTTATTCATGTGAACAAAAAGAAAATCTTTCAACCATTTGACATCCTGTACAGTGAACGTGAGGGTGTGCTGTGATGTGCAGTAACTCTAAAGACCAGGGATTTCACTGGAATTGAAAAGAGCTATTTCAGTTGCTTTTTTTTCTAGTGAATAATCACAGGCTCTTTGTAGTTTTACAGTCCTCGCTTTAAAATGACTTGGGGCAATATAATCTTCAAAGCCCAACTGTAAAGAAATGGCTCCCTCAATGCTGAATAAGCTATAATAATAGACTAAGGTTTGAATAAAGACTTCTAAAAATAATTCTATTTCAAGCATAAAAATAACATCAACCCCCACATCCATTATTCTAAACAGAACAGGTGACTCATTGCCCGAAAGCCATGGGGGGAGAATTTTCTCCCCCACGTCAGGCTGGCCTGTCAGGAGTGGGCGCGGGTGGGTATGGAGCCGATCGCTACCCGCGATAGACTGTGCGCCGCCATTTTACCAGGCCAGACCGTGGTCCTTATCCATGGCCCAGAATTTTCCACTCGGCGTGCGTGGTCCAGCCCTGCATGCCGGTGGGTACAATGACCCCCCCCGGTGATGTCGGGCGTGGGTCCTGACATCACCGCGCGTCATTCCAATCTTCAGTTCGGTGGGCACACACCGGAGTCGGCTGCGCGCCCCCCGAACTGTCAAAGGCCCATTATGGCCATTAATCTATCAATTAGACAGATTCACAGGGGCTGCCCATCTAACCTTAAGGACGGCCAGTGTGACACGAGCGCTCCCTGTGTGGACGGGTGGGGAGGAGGGGAGAGTCGGGGCCTGGGCTGGTTCACACATACGCACGGAAGAGCGCAGAAATCTCCCTGCGGCACGGAGCTGCCTCAGGGAGATTAAGTTCAAATTGAACGCTGCAAAAATGAAAAAAGCAAATGATTCAGACCTGTCCCCTCATATGACAGTGTCACACGGGCTGGAGCATGTTTCTGAATTGTCACAAAAATTTTTATTACATTAATAAAACCTTCACGAAACCTCATCCCGCCCGCGGATGGGGTTTCATGCAAAACGCGAAGGCCGCCTCGGCTCTTCGTCTGCACCCCCCCCCCGCCCCCATCCTTAAGGTTGGACGGGCAGCCCTGCCATTGATTAATGGCCATAATAGACAGTTTGGTGAGCGTGCAGCTGACTCTGGTGCGTGCCCGCCGAACTGAAGATAGGAACAACACGCGGTGACATCGGGACACACGCCTGACCACATCACCGTGCGTCGTTTTACACGTCGGCTTGCGGGACCTGACCACCCCCCCCCCCCACACCCCCCACCAACTCCCCCACTCACCAAATGGAAAATTCTAGCCATAGAAAATATAGCGTGAAGGGTGGGTCAAACGACTGCAAGATTTAGATAACATAATCCACATCATCTGGATGACAGAGTTAAAAATCTGATTTCACAAGACCATGACACTTATTAAACTTTAAAAATTAAGGAAGTAAACGGTTATGAGTCTTTTCCTCTCATCAGGCAACTTAAATATTGCGTTATCATATTCTGATCGGCAAGGGAAGACAGTGTCATTAATGTAACCGCACTGTGCTAGTAACGCAGAGGCCCAGGCTAATCATGTAGCAGCGTGGCCTCATATCCCATCATGGCACTGGTGGTATTTAAGTTTGATTAAGAAAATATGGAATTTGAAAGCTAGTTTCAGTAATGATGGAGCTATCATCAGTTGTGATGAAAAGAGAACAATCTGGCTCAGCGGTGTCCTATAGGGGAGGGAATCTGCCATCCTTACCCAGTCAGGCCTACATGGCTGAATCTTATCTGCCCCTCTGCAATGTCTGAGCAAGCACTCAGTTCAAGGGCAGTTAGGGATGGGCAACAAATGTTGGCCATGTCAGTGACACCCAGGTCCCATGAGAAAATAAAAATAAACGACCCCAATTAACTTGGAATGCGCATAGAGAGTTCCATTTATAGAAGAGAACATTACCAAAAAACTTAAAAATGACAGCAGTTAAAAATGAATTCTCAATGAAGTACACAAATAATGAAATTTATACATAATTCAGTGCCTGCAGTGTGGGAATGGTGTTTCATTCAATTCTATCCTTTTCATATCCCATCCACCACTTCCCTAATGCCGGCTCTATTTGTTTGTCTATTTTTGTTACTACACGAATGTTACATATTCACATGTTTTTACCCTGATTACTTGTTCTATATATGAATTTTTCAATGTAAGCCATACTGCGATTTAACCTTTGGGCTGCGAACGTGAATTTTGCATAAAATAGCATTGCCAAAATATTATTTTAGTGAAATAACTCCCCATTTTTATCTTCTTGAATCCTCTGGTGTGTTTTCTTTTGCCTTGACCTCCTCCCTAGTTTAGGGGTAATGTTCCAGTATTTACCCGATTAGAAATAACTAAACTTCCAGGCCACATATTCCTGGTTATTCGCAAGTAAATGCTGCTAAGTAGCAGGTACCAGAAAGCGGATGAAATTTTAAGTATTGGTGAGTCTGTTGGAATTGGAACGCTGCCAAAGAGCATGAGTGACAGGAATCTCTCCGAAACCTCCGCTTCTTTTTCTTAAAGGTCAAGCTGTGATATGGCTCGGCTGCAATTGTACATTGGCATCATCACCTCTTCTGGGAATCGCCTGGACCTCATCAGCCACTGCGGATCAGCACCTTCTGAAGAGATCAGCAAAGCAGAGCATCTCTGTATGTCCAAGCCTCTAACCCACAGCCAAAAAAAATCGCACATTTCAGATACTTTAAATAAAACGTGTCAAATTAATATCTTTGAGTCAATTAAATTCTGTACAATTCGGCTGACAGCTGCGACCCCATAAAAGATAGGATTAAAAATCTTTAACTGTCATGTAAAGCTGTCACTTTCCAGGACTTTCCAGGTTATTATAATGAATTATATGATAATAATTGAATTGACTGGTCACACATAACATTTATGGGATCGTTATACGGAAAAAGTGAATTAACCTGGCTGATAATGACAAAGCTCTTCAATTTCCCACACAGATACACAGAATAATTCAGTAATGTACCACGGGTCTTTGTTAAGGGACAAGCAGATAGAGCAAGTTAGCAACTGGAGAAAGTATACACCAGATGTCATGTTGCATTCATAATATGCTTTCCTTTGGCTTTGCACTCTCTCTGGTGTCATCTCTACCTATGATAACAACTGGAAGAGATTGTTTACAAATAACATTGCAGCCAAAATTGGTCTTTTGGAATGTCTTTGGTGAATGAGAATAATAAACATCCATATAACTTATAGCTCGTTGTAATAATCACTGGGCCCAAGTTGGACCCTCGGGCTGAATGGCCTCCTTCTGCACTGTAACCACTCGCCAACCGGAAGATCCTGCCCAGAGTCAAGGACAGAAAAAAGTTACTTGTAATAAGATGTGATTTTCCTCAGAGAAACAGTCCAGGTGACTCAATCTGCAAACAAAGCACTTAGCAAAGCAATCACTATATTGTAGCAATTGAGCTCCTCTAGTTAAAAGGATAGATTGGGAAGAGGTCACGACAAAGACCATAAACTCTCATGGATTCACCCTGTCTTAATGATTTGAGAGAGGAAAAACCATCAAAAGAAAATTAAGGCCATTTACCAACAGTGTTCTCAATTACTGGAGCCTCGTTAATCTTATTGCATGGCTAATATTCCCAAGAAACCAACAGAGCTGGAAACAGCAGTGTTCTAAAGTTATACCATTCATTGTTTCAGCCAGGGCAAGGGATTGATCGATGTCATATACAGGATCTGTGTAAAGGCACGAGCCTCTATTTTAATCGGGGCAGGAAGCAGGAGGGAGCAGGGCCTGAGTTTGGTAACAAACTCTCCTGACCTCAACACCATGAGCTTAGGAAGAGTTTGACCCTTGGGCTTTATCTGCTTGGGCCCTGGGCAGTTTCTAGACTGAAGCCAGAGGGATGTCCCGGCTGATCTGCAGCCTAGTCTTCACCCATCCCACCGCAAAATTGCAGAGAGGTCAAGATGGGCAGAGGGCGGTGGGAAGGACATCCTGAGGATTTTACAGACACCTCCCACTCGTATACCCACCGGAGTTTGCGGGGGAGGAGGGGTGGGGGGGTAAGATTCAGCCCAGTGTTTCAGGTCAATGACCTTTCATCAGAATCAATCAGAATTTTATATTCTTGTATTTTAAGTGAAGTGTTTTTCTCTTCCCTTGTTCTTATTTCCCTTCAATATGTGACTGACTGCATTATTCTCCTTTGCGACTGTTCCCCTAGCTGCAGATGACATACAGCCCCAGAGGTAACAGGAGCTGCAGCCACAGGTCACCCACTTCAGGACCCCGTTAATTCGGCGCCTGCAAACACATCAACCCAAATGCTGCAACGACCTTCTGTTTACACATAAATTACACGAGCTAACACTAAATGTAATAAGCTCCAGTAAACAATGTTTTAAATGTTGAATTACCATAAATGATTTGACTTGTGTCAATAAGCATTTTGTCATACAAGGTTAAAGCAGCATGTCAGTGCCTGCTGTACTGTTGGAGCTGGAGTTCCTGCGATCTGGCTGACAAATTACAATGATATATGTATGTTTTTATTCATTCATGGGATGTGGGCATCGCTGGCGAGGCCAGCATTTATTGCCCATCCCTAATTGCCCTTGTCCAGAGGGCATTTAAGAGTCAACCACATTGCTGTGGGTCTGGAGTCACATGTAGGCCAGACCAGGTAAGGACAGCAGATTTCCTTCCCTAAAGGACATTAGGGAACCAGATGGGTTTTTACAACAATCAACAATTGCATTTGGGTATAACACAAACTTTGCTTCATTATATAAAAACAAGACCAGAGTTTTTCAGAGTATAGGTTGTTCAGTACTTAACTTCGTTGCCAGAAGGAGGGTTTGACCCACAGTTTCATGGCCACCACCACTGCCACAGGTAAGGCAAGGAGACGGGTCCCAAATCCACCCCAGCCTGAACAGGGATCAAACCCCTTGCTGCTGGCACCAACCTGCTCCACACCGGCCGTCCAGCCAACTGAGGCAACTGACCCCCCCCTCCCCCCAACGAACCTGAGTTGCTGTGGTAACATACACTTTGACATGCATGTTATAGTCCAGAGCTATGTGTAATGATGGTGGAGGCTCCAATGTTCTTTCCATCACATGGTTGACCAGGAATCTCTCCAGCTCTTGCTGCCTGTCATTGGCGTGTGTTGGAAGGATCTACAAGTTGATATTCAACCAGCGTTATGAACACACCTTCCATGCCCATCAGATCCTAGGGCAGAATATTGAGCTCAACGGACAGACATGTGCCCAATCCAGTCGAGTGTCCTCGCCAAGAGCAAAATCTTGCCCCTGGGACTTGAACCCAGAGCTTCTGCCTCAGAAATGCTGCATCACAAGAGCCTTTGTGTTCTTAAACATGAATAAATGATGTTTGAATGGTTGGCAATCCTAAGCAGTGAAATATTTCCTTTGTCCATTTGCCCTATGATTACAGGACTGTTTGCTTTAAATAAGCTGCCAAGATACCTTTTTGCGCTAAATATCCTGAATTTAAATATTTTCAGCGTTGTCTGTTGAGCTGTTACAGAATGGAAGATTTTTTTTTTAAAAAAGCACATTTTTCACCCTGGGAAGTTTATTCTGAAAATGCTCAGACTTCAAAATCTAAAACCAGAGTCACAGGTGTGGGCAAAAGTTTCCAGTGTTCAAGCCCAGTGTGCTGGGGGAGGCTGAGGTTTCTGAATAAAAACTTCAAACATTCAAAGGCACCAAAGGAAAAGTTGGCGGAAAATTTGGAGGGAGAAAAAAGGAAATAATTAGTATTTATATAACACCATTTCTCACCTCTGAAGGTCCACAATGGTTCGCTATCAGCAGCGCACTCATTCTCTTTTGTGGTCAACACCTCATTGAAAAATATGTAATTTTATGACTTTGTTTTTTCTGTTTTGGTTAAATCCATATGTTGGATTTTGGAAACGTGAGTCAGTGAGGGAAGTGGGGCTGTGGCAGGATTGGATTCAGCACCATGGGAGCCCTGGGATTACCTCAGAAACTTTTCAAGTGAATCACATGTTGCTCCACACAGATGCTGCACTGAAGGGAGGGCTCCACAACTCGAGTTACATTCCAATCAGTGATTGTAGGACATATATTTTACTCAATAAAAGGTCAACTCTCTGTTGCTTATTATTTCAGTTTATTTTCTCAATGATTTTGAATCTAGTAAAAATGCAAAATTAGGTTTGGCCTTTGCAAAATGCTCTTACTTATATATATAATACTTTTGTTTCATTTGATCCATTGGTGTCCATATTAGCTATTCACTGAGGATTTGCTGATATATGTCCTTCATCACTGCAGTGAAGAAGAAAACCCGGAGGAACATGTCCATTTAGCAATCCAGAGATGGAGGGCTCGATTCTCTGATGTCTGACGGCAGGGTTCCTGCACCAGGGCCGTTCAGCAGTCAGCGGGATCCAGAGCCGCATGTCCTCGACTGCAGCCAATGAAAGATGGCCGCCTGCCCCACAAGAGCTGCCAGCCAACCAGAGGGACGGCAACTTAGCAGCAGCATGGGAACCCATAGCCACAGCTGGCCTTCACATCACCCTCAGTGTAGTGGAAGGCCCACCCCCTGCCACTGGTAAAATACCAGCGGAGACAGGAAGAGGCCCTTAATTGGCCCCTTGAGTGTCTCAGTTGGGCTGCGGGCAGGAAGGCCATCTACTGCCTTTCCCAGTGCTGGCATTGATGGTGGGAGGGTGACACACATGCCACCCGCTGTCTACCCTCGCCATTTTGCCAGCCTTCCCACCTCCCAGCCCTCCCTCATCGAGGGGAAACATTTCCCACTCCTCTTGGCTTTTCCAACTGCTGCTGGGCTGCAGGATTTTCCCAGCGAGCCATACTTTTGCCGCCATATTGCAGAATGTCCTTCAAGTCTCGCTGAACATCCCTGTCCCCACACTGATCTGAGATAAATAGCAGACTTCTCCCTCCAGTCTGTGCATCTTGTTTATTTGATGCTTTCAAAAAGGAAGCAGGTAAACATTGAGTACATAGGTAAACAAACACAGAACAATTGGCATAGAGTCATAGAATGTGTATAGCACACAAGGAGGCCGGTTATGTCCATGTGATCATAAATCCAATAATTTACAGTATTTTCCATAAAGCCTGTAGAATAAAGAAATTCATGCCCCAAAATATTGTGATAAAAGCACAATTTGAATTATTCATTCATCATTAATCACTGGCCTTGATAACATATCCTCAGTCATGTCATTCCAACAACGTCAGATTTGAATTTATAATGATCATAACGAAAGAACATGCATTTATAAAATATCTCAGAACATTCCAAAGCACTTCACAGCCAATGTGGTACATCTGCATATATTACTTTTATAAGGAGACAAATTTGGGCAGAGCAGAGCAAGGCTCCACATACTAATCGATTGAACTTTTTTAGCAGTGCTGGTTGAAGGGTGAGTGTTCACCAGGGCACCAGGAGAACTCCTGTGTTCTTCAAATATTACCGCAGCCCATTTCCCCAGGGCAAATGGGCTCTTGATTTAATGTCTCATTCAAAAGGAGGCACCAACAACAGTGCAGCACCTCCTCAGCTCTGCACTGGAATGTCAGCCAAATTCAACTTTGGCTTCATGAGAAGGAACATCAGATGGGATGTATAATAGGCAGCTGCTCTGCTACAAGCAGTTTCGTGTCCCTGCTGAGGTTGAATTTCATCCCCTTCATGATCAAGGCCTGGAGTGAGTCTTGAACCTGCAACCTTCTGACTCATCGATGGAAATGCTGATACCTCAGGCCAGATTTTCAAAGCAGGGTTGGGAACCCGACACCGGGATGAATTCCTGCTATCAAGTCTTCATGCTCAATTTTCTTCTTAAGATCTGCAAAGATGATTTTTGCTCCTGGGATATACATCTTCAAGATTCTCCAGGCAAATCCTGAGGGTGTCCTCATCCCTTTGCTTTTGTTTGCTTCAGTGTAAGAAAATCCTTCAGCTTGTCCAGTCTTATGTCCAAATAAACCAGTCAGCTTTGGCCCAAATTATAATTCTGAGAGACCCCAAGAGGTGGAGCTGCCTGCCTGGCGTCAGCGGCAAAGACAAGCAGCAGCCATGTTGGAGGCTGCCATTGTCTTGCCCAGGATTGGATAGCTGGCAACTCCTTGGAAGGCAGGCAGTGTCAACAGGGCTTGACGTGGCCATGAGCAGGTCCAGCACTCACATCAATGCAGGTAGATCCCGGGAAAAACTTGTAAACTTTAACTGGTCACAGAGCGAACCCAACAGTTGTGTACTAATGCATACCAGACTTTCTGGGTTCACTGAAGTAAAGTTTGAAAAAAAAACAATCTCCAACGGACGGGTCTCTTAACAATGTCCTTGAGGAATTGGGGGGTGGGGGGGTGGGGGGGGGGCGCTAATTTCCCAATCCCTCACCCCATTGGCCCATTGAAAATTTCAAACAGCCCCAGAGGCCTCAAAGGCAACCTCTGGGAACGGGATTTCCAAATCCTACCTGCACTGGGTCCCGGCCCAGCTGATCCTCTGAAAATCCAGCTCCTTGTGGCTACAAAATTTACTTTTAGGCAGTGAAGTTAAGCCGGAGAAGGTACTTTGCGTTAGTATTCATTGATTGGTTCAACGTCATCCTTATTAGCATCTGGGATATGGTTACATCTACATCACGGACAATAGCTCAGTTTCTGCAGCTTGTTCAGTGTTGTTTTATGTAATTTTGAATCCCATTCCCACATATCTACTAATAGTGACACTTGGTTGGTCACTTCTCTGGCAAACATGAGCAAATCCATTACAGCTCACAATGCAATTTTGCCAAATAAGGACAGTTCATCCTTCCTGTTTTATCAGCTCAGTCAACTTTCACATCATTCCTCCCTGCTGGCTCTTAAGGTGCCTGTCATATTGTAACTAGTAAATTAGCAAAGACCTGTCCAGGAGAAAAAAAAGTACAAATGTTATCCAGTTCCTTTTGCTTCAGCAAAATGAGATGAACAATTTTTAAACAACCAGCTACAAGCAAACTGCCTATCCCTTTGCTGTGTACAGCCTTCTGGATCCAACTGTCAATAACTGGTGCTGCCTGAAGCAGAGCCACTGCACAAGCCGTTAAAACCTGGGGCAGAATTTGAAGCCAGTGGGATTTTATGGTCCCGCTGAGTCAATGGACTTTTGAACAGTTCCCTGCATTTTAGGGCCCCGTTCCTGCTACCAAGTGGCATAAAATTCCACCCCTGGATTCCTTTATTCTCCTTCTAGACTCCCTATGCTGGTACATGTGTCCCAGAATCACAGAATTATTACAGCGCAGATGAGGTCATTCGGCCCATCATGTCCGCACTGGCCCTCTGAATGTGCATTTCACCGAGTGCCATTCTCCTGCCTTCTCCCCATAACCCTGCACATTGTTTCCTGTCAAATAATCTTCTAATTCTCTCTTGAACGCCACAAATTTCTCGAATGTGTATATGGTATCCTAAAGTGGACAAAAATGAACAGTGCAATTTTCAATACGCTGCACCGTCCTTGAACACATAACCATGCAAGGGGCCCCTATGATGAACAAACTCATTTGCACTTTATCAGTTAATGAAAACTTCAAGTCAGGATTTATCACCAGTGGCTGGAATGAAAACCTCATTACTACAATCACACTGCGAGGGAGAAGCATTATTGGTTATTGTACCCATAAGAGAACTCTTAAATTCTCCTTATTAAGACAGGTGAAAAATATTAATCAATAAACGTGCCCTTTAGATAAACATTCCCACCAGCACAGTGTTCACTAACGGACACATAGGCATCAATTTTCTAGCCTCTGCCTGATGGGAACAGAGCACTCATGGGGTGAGGCTGGCAATGCAGCACTCAATATTCTTATCGAACTCCAATCACAGCAACCACCGTTTTCTCAGAGACCTTCAGCAGGGAGGATGTTTCATATGGGAATTATGCCAGGCTAAACGTTCAATTTGGTGTGATTTTAACTGGCCACTTTTACGTCCAGGCCCTCTGAAACATTCCTGCTGAGGAAGAGCGAGAACAACGGGTGGGATTTTTTTTGGCCACGCCAGCCTCTGGGATCGCCCGGTCCTGCCGAAAGTCAGTGGGATTTTGTCTGGCTCGCCGCATTCCCTCATGGCTGGTCCCACAGCTGGGCCGGAAAATCCCGGACAATGTAAGAAAAGCCATATCGGGACGTAATTCCTACAATGTGCTGTGTCACATTTGGAAGCCCTCAATAAGTAAGTACCACATGGGTCACTTCCTCCCCTCAGAATTACAAGGTGAAAATAATCATCTCCGAGACCAAATCTCATTAATCGTATTGAGTAAAAAATTTCAGCAATTTAGGTCTCACAATTCATAACAAAAACCCACAGCAATCTCCCAGTAATGATGTGGAAAGATGGATTATGCTCACCAGCACTTTCTCGAGGGAAAGTGAGATCGGCAATAAATGCTGGTCTTGCCCATCAATGCTCACAGAAAGAAAGATTTTAAAAACATCAGAGTCTTGCAATCCACTACATTCATAAGACCATATGACATAGGAGCAGAAATGAGGCCATTCAGCCCATCGAGTCTGGTCTGCCATTCAATAATGGCTGATAAGTTTCTCAACCCCCATTCTCCCGCCTTCTCCCCGTAACCTTTGATCCCTTTACCAATCAAGAACCTATCTATCTCGGTCTTAAATACACTCAATGACCTGGCCTCCACAGCCTTCTGTGGCAATGAATTCCATAGATTCACCACTCTGGCTAAAGAAGTTTCTCCTCATCTCTGTTCTAAAAGGTCTTCCCTTTACTCTGAGACTGTGCCCTCGGGTCACAATGATTTGCAAGTCCAAAGGAATTTGGAGTTTTTCTTGACCAAAGGCATTTCCAGGGGAACTTGACAATGGGTGAGAGTAGATTACTAAACAGGAGAAGTAGATGGTAACTTCTCAAATAAATAAAAGCAAAATGCTGGAAATCTGAAATAAGAACGGAGAATATGGGAAAAATGCTCAGCGGGTCTGGCAGCATCTGTGGAGAGCTGGAGAGGTAGAAATATGATGGATTTTATGCTGTTGGGAGGGAGTGGGTGAGGAGCAGGTGGGGCAAAATAGAAGGGCAGGGATAGGTGGAAATTCAGGAGAGATTTGACAAAGATGTCATGGAATAAGAAGAAGCGAGTGTTAATGGTAGTATTAAAGATTAATGAAGGTGCTAATAATGGCATGAAGTTGAGGTGGCAGAATGTGTTAATAGCAGGTAACTTCTCAAGTTCGTTTTTAACACGTTCAGTGTTCACAACTGTCAACACACGCTGCCCCAGAGAGTTTACACCAGAATCAGGAGCTCCTACAACATCCTGGGAGGTAGTTTTTTGTGCATCGGAATAGATGAAATGTGTGTAGCTTTCTGAAGAGTTTAAGTGATACTTCCTTAGGTAGAATTTACATTGGTGGTCGATCACACACAACTTCATTAATTGGTACATTAAAGGCTGTAAATCGATACTGTTCTCGTAATTAACCTTTCTGACTCTTCCAAAGAAAACAACCTGACAAAACGAACAAGAGCTTCAACCTGCTGCTCAAAAGCATCAACATCCACTCTTTCCTTTTCTAATATAACAAGAGCTGATTGTCTGTATGCAAGTCGGACTCTGGTTGTAGGATTTTGACCCAAATCTGCTGGACCAATGAAGAGAGCATTTACCACCCATTGGCATCAGGGTTTGAACAGACTAACCAGCAGTCCAGTGCCCGCTGTACACGCTGCTCCGTATTTAAGTAAATTTATTATCTTTAGTGGCTATAGTGGGACCAGGAGCAGCGTGAGTTTCCCCCTGACCCCACAGAAACTCTCTGGCCTGCTGCTTGCCCATCCTCAAGAGGAGACTTCCAGCTTAGCTCCACAGTGCACCCTCTAGAATTGCATTGAGCTGCCTGCCAGCCCCATCGACACTCATACTTTACTGAGGATTACTGGAAATAAATTCCCCGCCTCTGAGCAGAAAGGTAGAGCTGGTGACGTCAGCTCCTCTCCCACTGTGACTCGGCATCTGCCCAGCATTGAAACCTTCACCTGGAACCTTCTGAGGAAGGGTCATGCGGACTCGAAATGTCAACTCTGTTTCTCTCTCTCCACTGACGCTGCTAGACATGTTGAGTTTTCTGTTTTTGTTTCAGATTTCCAGCATCCGCAGTATTTTGCTTCTATGTTATTAGAATCTTCATAATGCAGTCTACCTCAGTGTGAGAATGGATGTCATTTTTTGAAATATTTTGTGTGTGTGTGTGATTATGTGTGTGATTTTGTGTGTGCATGTGATTGTGTACGTGTGTGTGTGATTGTATGTGTCTGTGTCTGTGTGTGTGTGATTGTGTGTGTATGTGAGTGTGTGTCTGTGTGTGTGATTATGTGTGTGATTGTGTGTGTGTGTGTGTGTGTGTGTGATTGTGTGCGTGTGTGTGTGATTGTGTGTCTGTCTGTCTGTGTGTGATTGTCTGTGATTGTGTGTCTGTGTGTGTGATTGTGCATGTGTGTGATTGTGTGTCTGTGTGTGTGATTGTGTGTGTGATTGTGTGTGTGTGTGTGTAAATGATTTAATTAAGCTAGGGAGAGGTTACTGTGTGTGTGATTGTGTGCGTGTGATTGTGTGTGTGATTGTGTGTGTGTCTGTGTGTGTGTGATTGTGTGTGATTGTGTGTGTGTGTGATTGTGTGTGTGTGTGTGTGTGTGATTGTGTGTGTGTGTGATTGTGTGTGATTGTGTGCGTGTGTGTGTGTGTGTGATTGTGTGTCTGATTGTGTGTGTGTGATTGTGTGTGTGATTGTGTGTGATTGTGTGTGTGTGTGTGATTGTGTGTGTGTGTGTGTGTGTGATTGTGTGTGTATGTGATTGTGTGTCTGTGTGTGTGATTGTGTGTGTGATTGTATGTGTGTGATTGTGTGTGTGTGTGATTGTGTGTGTGTGTGATTGTGTGTGATTGTGTGTGTGTGTGATTGTGTGTGTGTGTGATTGTGTGTCTGTGTGTGTGATTGTGCGTGATTGTGTGTGTGTGTGATTGTGTGTGTGTGTGATTGTATGTGTGTCTGTGTGTGTGTGACTGTGTGTGTGTGATTGTATGTGTGTCTGTGTGTGTGATTGTGTGTGTGATTGTGTGTGTGTGATTGTGTGTGTGTGATTGTCTGTGTGTGTAAATGATTTAATTAAGCTGGGGAAAGGTTACTAGAGCCAGGTTAGTCTGGGAGGTTTAAGACATGAAAGGATAGAGGAGTGAGGTTTGTGCATTAGTAATGAGATATTATAGTGGATTTGAGGTACCAGTAAATAGGTTAGATCTAACATTTGCATTTTTTGATAAGTTGAGAGTTTGTTTGAATATCAAAGTGAAGTCAAAGTTAGCAAGAAACATTTGTGCATCTTACAGGAGTTCCATGGGTAAACAGAAGAGGGTATATTATATTTTGGGCTGTAACTTCTGACTAGCATCGGAAAGCGCTGGCCCACAGAAATTAGAAGAAATAAATGCACGTTTACCTGGTGTTGAAATTTGTGTTGTCACCTCCATTCACCGGAGCAGCTTGGGGCCTGAATCGAAAGGCTGCTCGCAGGCCCCAGCGAAGTCTAGATGCAGTGGATTCAAGGAGGCCACACCCCTTTTTAAATGCAAGAGCCAATGTAAATCAGGTAAGTTTAAAGGGCCGGGGAAATTGACAGGCCAGGGAGAAGGTAAGTGTCTAAGGTAAGTGGGTAGAATTTGGGGGTTGGGGGTGTCTGGGGGTTGGGGGTGTTTGGAGGTCAGGGCGGATTCCGTGGGGGCAGTTTGGGTTCTGGGGGTGTCCGAAGGTTGGGTTGGGGGGTGGTGGAGGTGACTGGAGGTTGGGGGAGGGGTTTCAGGGGTTAGGGGGTTGCAGGGGGGGGGTTTGGGGTATCCCGAGGTCAGGGGGTGTGAGGGTACCAGTGGTCTGGGGTGGGGTCCGGAGGTCCGGGGGGTGTGCAGGGTGAACTGGGGGGGTTTGTTCAGATGTCAGAGGGGGTGGTGGTGGGGGTGTCAGGAGGTTGGGGGTGTAGTTCCAGGGGTCACGAAGGTCAGGCGGAGATCCCGGGGGCCGGGGGGAAGGGGGGGGTGGTCAGGTGAAGGTCCAGAGGTTGGGGATCGGGGGGAGGGGGGTGTCCAGAGGTCAGGGGTGGGGGTGAGGGGATAGTAGGGCTGCCCAGAGGTCGTAGGGATTGGTGGGGGGTCCAGAGGTCAGAGGGGTGGTGTGCGGGTTCTGGGAGTCATGGGGTGAATCTGAGGTGGCGGGGGGTTCCAAGGTCGGGGTCGGGGGTCCAAGGTCGGTGGGCGGTGGTTGGCGCGGGGGTGAGTTGGAGTTGCTGGAGGTTTGGGGGATGGGGGGTTGGTCTGGGTCTTTACAGTAGTTACCCAGAAGTTAGAAGAGGTTTTAATTCTTCTAACTTTTTCTGAGTAACTATTGGAGTAATCCTGGTGGAAGCATCCGAAGTTTGCAGTTTACACTGTATTTTTGAATGGTTCCCAGCCCAGCGCAATTATCCAGAGGAGTGTGCATTTCTGGGCAATTGCCATACCAACCCTTACCTGGGAACTTGTCAGAAGGATTCCCCAGTGTTTCTTTGGGGTGGCCCTCCAATCCGATGATGGGGAGCATTATTGAGCCATTATTGACCCGAAAGCAGAGACAAAATGGAAACATGAAAGATTTTAAATTTGGAAGGTTTTGAGTTTCAAAGAGGCGTGAGAACAATGGAACCTGTGATGAAAGAGGGAAGAAGATATTTTAGAGTTCCTGTGGAGAGCTTAGATGTTGGCTCTTGGCTGTGTGAGGACAATCTCCTGAAAACTGTTCTAGGCTGGGAGAAGGTGCTGTTTGAACGAGCCATCCAGTCAAACCAGGAAAGTCCTGGGCTGCAAAAAGCAGTCTTGTTCTAAGGTCATCAAATTCCATAGCAGAGTGGAAGAGAATTTAAGAGGTCATGTGGTATGCCCTTATTAAAGTTATAGTAGTTTGCCTTGGGTAATATTTCTTGACTTTTATAGTTAAACATCTGTAGAAGTTGTTTATTTGTTGGTCTGACCAAGGAGGACGTGTTTTGGGGGGATGTTTTATAAGGCTAATTTTAACTGCGCAACTGCAATCTTGTGTGATGAAGTTTTCTTTTCTTTGTGTTAATAATACTTTTACTTCTGGAATTCTTGCTGCTGAGATCAGTACATTTCTTCTCATTTTCAGAATATCAATAACAAGGCAATGGCCCGTAAACCGAGTTTCCCTCTGAGATTTTGCTCAGCAATTAACACCAGCTCTGGTCATAACACTCGTGCAAAACTTTTCAAGTAATGCATGTAGCAAGGGTGCAAATTAATTTTACATAAGGACTGAAATCAGATAATCATGCATTTAATAGAATAACATTAGAGACAATTAATCTTTGAAGGTTTGGGACTGGGAAACAAAATTCTATGTCAAAGATTATCTGGTGGGAAAAATAAATCATATCTTATTACACAAAAGGGCGTCAGGTGTTTTGTCTTCACTGCCGTATGTCTGCGCTCGACTCATGGAAATTCCATCTTCAGGCAGCCTCACTGCTCATCATCTTTCAAAAATAGAGGATGACGAATGTAACCATAGCAAGACCCATCAACTACACCGTGAAAATAGTCAGAACAAACTGTGGCATTGTTCATCTTACTAAGTGGAATCATTTGATCTGACCTAGAAAGAACTCAAATATCAAAGAACAGTACTAAATTAGGAAGCAGGTCCATTTTTAAATAATTAAAAACCGGAATTAGGAGAATTTTGCTTTTAATCTTATTTAATTTTTATTCGGTTATGTGATGAATTGGGTTTAAATGCAGCAAATTCTCTAGAATCTGCCCCCTGTTGGCTATAAGGTGATGTTGGTACCCTGCACGAAACTGGCTATCATTTCATATGAACTGGCCACCTCACTTGGGGCCATGAGTATGAGAATGCTATAAGGTGTGCTCTTCTGTGCCTAGGGTGTGGGTGCGTTGTTAGGGCAGAGCAGAGGGAGCTTTCCAATCCACTTCTCCTGACCTGGGAATGATTGATGTTCGCCTGATGGTCAAATGAGGAAAAATGTTCCATTTGCCAGAACTGACATCCCTCAGCATAAAATCTGCTTAAACAGTCCCTTGAATAAAGAGTGTGGAAGGCATTTAGTGGCGCCCAGGAACTGGTACAAAATACCTTTTTAGTACAAAGATCCATGCTGATATACTGTTTAAAAGTAGCTCAGAAATTGCTTCATGAGGGTTCTTGGACTGACTTAAATGACATTTTACTTTCTGTACCATTGTGCAAAAGTTTAATGTGCAATCTCAGAGGATAAACTCATTTTTTTGCCAGCACGGTCTACTCTATTTAAATCTACAGTTTATTCCATAACTAAATATATGAGGCATGGAATTATTTGCATAATTTGCATATTTATTCATGTGGAGGGACTGGGACTATTTTTCTACCAAATACCTGATCTCTAGCTCCGTGACGCGATGAGTTGATAAATATTTCAACAGTAATAGATACACAGAATCACAGCTCTGATGATGAAAATCTCCTGTAGGAGAATTGTCCTAGGGGCTCTGCTCTTATTCAGTTCATTGGGAGAGACGGGCAGCTACTGAATGTGGAACCAAGATAGGAACAGATTCTCGACATTGTCACTGATAATCAAGTAGAAATATTTTAACTCCAGGAGACCGTGAAGCCAATTTTGGTCTTTGGCTGGTGGGCAGGAAATTAACCACATGAGAAAGAAGGGAACTTGACCAATGTTTTGGGTTCCACCTCATTGGCATGTAGTGGGTGACCTACACATGCTAAACACACCCTGTCGGGGGTGGGAAACTGCATGGGGCTGCAGGCTCCTAAAGGCCACAAACATATTAAAGGAGCAATCCCTTTTATATTGGCCACAGTAGGGAGAAGTCTAAAGAGCGGTGGAAAGATTTGCGAGGGAATCAGTGGACCTGGGGATAGTCTTGTTTATAGGACATAGTAATGGAGATTCCAGCAGACAGACATCCTTCAGGGGATTAATGTGTGCTATGTGAGTTGGAAAAGGAGCATGTCAGTGGGTAATAGTGTGTCAATGCCATTTGCCTTATATCATGATTGGGTGCAGTGCTGAAATAAATTCAACAGCCTGACAGAGTGTGCTGAGACTGGAAGCCTCCCTTGCACATCTCTCATGTTTTATCCCCATCATGATGACTCTTCTCCACAATCTGTTCCTTCATTGGCTTCTTCCCACAGTCACCCTTGATGCTTGCTCTTTTCTTCACACTCAGAATGACTGCTCCGTCTCTCCTTCTAACTCTCTCCCAAGTTAATGCTTCTTCTAGTTTCCATACACACTGCAGTCAGTAAGCATTAAGAAGGGTGAATGCCCTTCTCCCCACGAGACAGTTACTAACTCCCTTCTCGTCTTCTTGCAGGACAAGATTGTCAATAATAAGTGTGTGTGTCAAGTTGCAGTGAGACTGCCTCCCTATCTCGAGACTCTCACCCCCTTTCGAAGGGGTGGAACAATGGGAAGGAACAGTGTTTCCACAATCGGAGATGGTGAATCTGAAGGCCAGGCCCCAGGTCAGCCCCAAATTCAGCCCTTTATTGGACAATCCACCCAGCTTCTGTCTCTGCAGTGAAGTGTGAACTTTGGGGCTTTGAAAGGATGGTAGCTGACCTGTGCTTCAACAGAAAGATCATTGGCAAAGTGTAATGGGGCAGGGGAACTGAAAGAAATAATTAGCCCTTTCTTAGCCCTTACCACCACCATTAACACTCCCTTTGTCCTTTTGTTCATGACATCTTTGTCAATCCCCCCCTTTGTTCCTACCTATCCAGCCCCACCTGCCCCACCCCACTTAAACAGTACAAATTTAATCACATTTCCACTTCTCTTCAGCTCTGAAGAAGAGTCATACGGACTCGAAACCTTAACTCTGTTTCTCTCCCCACAGATGCTGCCAGACCTGCTGAGTTTTTCCAGCATTTTCTATTTTGGTTTGTGAAAGAAATATTTGATTGTTTGATTGTTTATTTTACCTGAAGGAAATCTGAAGTTTGATAAATGGGTCACGTGGATTGTTTCAAGATACGTTATACACATTTATTTTGCTGCATAATATTGTCTAGTATCTTGCTGTTAATCGTTTAAAGTGTACATTATTTTGGCTAGTGGTACGAAGCTGTTCACCTTTCAGATTCAAGAATTATGCTGAAGATGTTTTGCACATTTTATTTTAATGGCCTCCCAAATTTCTAACAAAAGAGTGTGAAAAAAATTCAGTATGTAGGACTCCAGTCATTGATAGAAGCATATTCACAAGTCTGCAATAATATATTCTCAAGTTATTTAGGCTGCCTTGCTGTGTAAATTTAGCATCAGTGTGAAGCAGTTTTGTCTTCACAACAGCACTAAGCCTGTGGAATGTAAATCGGGTTTTGAAACTCACCCCAAAGTGAACCTTAGCTAGAGTCCCCCCTCCAGGGAGTCTCTTTCATTTTGCTGCTGTGTCAAGCAACTAAGGCTACATCTAAACAATAGCTACAGCATTAGTTAATTAGTGCAGTAACGATCACAGTAAAGGTGTTTCATTTTTATATATAGCTAACTACATGATTGCGAGTTCCTCTTACAGCCCTTGGAAATCATTGCTAGAGGTTGACTAGCCTGTCAACACTCTCTGTTAAGGATCACACGTGAAAAATGAATGTTTGAGTAAGGTACAGGAAAACGCAAGAACGGGAAAAGCTGTTTGATCTTTCCAAACCTAATATTTGCCTCATTAATTCATGGTAGAGAACAATGACAAGGCTAGTACAATGGCCATGTGCAATAGGAATTCTTTTACGGTTACCTGAATAGCTCACTGGAGCTTCAGAGGTGAAGGTGTACTTTGAAAGAAGATTTAGAACAGAATTGTACAGTGAAATAATGCAGTTCATTTTTCACTTCCATTACACGTAACTAGTGTGCTGTCCAATTTATTAGCATCCATTTTCCAATCACTGCATAGGAAGTTGAATTAATTGAAATTAAGAGGCTTGTTTATCAGATTTAGTTGCTTGATTGAATTTTTCCATCATGGTTTGAGTTGGCCATTTACGCTCTGCATGTAACTCACTGAAAGTCAAATACTTGTAATTCATACCAATTAATCTCTAATCATTGTGAACTAATGTACATGATATGGAATTATACACTCCAATTTTTCTTGGGAGATTAATTGTCCTGTAAATACTTTATGACTTCAATTCAGATTACTATTGATATTTTAGACTGATCACATTTATTTTAGGAAATCAGAATACTAAACAGCAGGTATATGAATAATATACCAAGTATTGTTTCTGTTGAGTATTTGTCAGAAAACAAACAAACCATTTCTTTTGAACCATTTCCACTGTGATAATAAATCACATTTATCATGATTTTAATGTTGCATAATGAGCTATTTCCTCTTTGTTCATACCTATTTATTGAAAAAGATTTGCTTTATTCGGTTAAATACACAGGCACTGTAGCATTCACAATCATTTTCCTCTTTTCATTAATGAAATACCAACAAAGGAGTAACTAGACAAGAGGATCAGCAGCTTTAATGTATCAACTTCCTTCCAATTTTTGGAAGACAAACACAAATGAGGGGGTGACTTTTCCTAGCCCCACAATGTTGGGTTTGGAAGTTGGGAGGCCAAGAAAATAGCAAGGAGCCAATTAGCTGGGGCAACTTGCCAACCCATTCCTGTCTCCGGAAACTTTTCCAGGGGCAGTTTGGGAAGCAGATCAGCTGCCTGCTCCATTTTTTTAATCATTTATAGGGATGTGGGCTTCCTGGCTAAGCCAGCATTTATTGCCCATCCTTAATTGCTCTTAAAAAGGTGGTGGTGGTGAGCTGTCTTCTTGAACCGCGGCAGTCCATATGGTATAGGTACACCCATAGATCCATGAAGGTAGGCAGCCAATTACAATTAGAGTTGTTAAGGCTCAAATTAGGCCTGATTTTGCCCCATCAATGGCCATCCCTTGGAGGCAGGCCTAGGCACCAACAGAACCAGAAGGTTGCAAAGAGCAGGGTGCATACATGAAAAGCCACACTCTCACTTAAGACTAATCTATCAGAGGGATACCACCACGATTGTCCTACTGGTCTACATCCCAGTTATTTGATGATTGATGCGTAGGCTGGTGAGGACACCACCATTTTGAGGTACCCTGGCGTTCCCCATCATCTACCAGCATGTTTCAGACAGATCTGTTTTATTCATATATGAAAAATTGTTGCTCCACCATCACCGGCTGCACCTTCAGCTGTCTAGACCCCAAGTTCTGGAGGCAATTTTGGAAAACTCTGTTTAAAAGGCCAGAGGTGAAGTAAAAACGCAAGATTCTGGGTATACACTGCACATATTTGAAGTAAAAGTGTTTTAATGTTTTGCGTGTAGAAGTCTCATTAATTTTATTTAGTGCCCCCTTTGTGTCATAAAATGGAAGATTTAGCAATTAACTGAAAATATGAAAAACCTCGAGCCGGATTTTACCTGGACTTTGGAAACCCAAAGGTTTTAAGGTTGGCAGACTCACAGTTTCTTGCCCTGAGTTTCCATTTAAACATCCCTCCTTACGGACAAAGTAAGATCAGGGAATCCCAGTTTAGGAGGGAAAAAAAACCTAGAACCTGAAAATTAAATAGTGTCTTTAAAAACAAATGTTGCAATAAAACCATGACGAAAATGATGATATATAACCAATTGTCATAGTTAAGAATTGGGACAATATGGTGACTCAGAATTACAGAGTGCTGACATTTAGGGGCAGGTTTAAAATCCCATAGATGCAAAACAGGCATTCTATCAATAAATATCAGTTCAGCTACTTGATCTTCATTTCCAGCAAAAGGAACGTGCAATAGTTAAAGCAATTCAATTTATCAGAAATATGCAGCTTTCCAAGCGATATACTCAGCTTCCACATTCTTAAATGCAGTAAAGTGATACTCCCTCAAGGAAAGCTGCGTTTTGGCATTAGGGCAGCCAATCCTAATGCAAAGTGAGTGCAATGCACTGACAGATTCTCTGTCTTTGTCAATCAGGAGAATCCGGGGTGTCTGAGGATGCTGACAGATAAGTACTGCAGCTTGAAACATCAGAGATTCCTATTTCACCGGCAATTAGGGGCAAATTAAGTGATCCAATTCACAAGGTCTAAGAGGGTTTTCTAGTATACACTGAAAGCTATGAATATGGAACCTTCTAATAGAACCTATTTATTAAACAGGCAGTTCCCCAAACAACCTCCTTTGGTTCTGCTAAACTGTAAAGCAAAGCTATTATGGAACTAAAGCCTAACTGTTCCGTTTTACTATGATTTTACTCTTTTCTAAAGCATTTTATTTTAAACAAGATCAATACTGTTACATAATGCAGGTTTTAACAGGGTCTTACCCCAAGCACACATATGTTCAGCTGCACAGCAGAGGAGTAGAAAGTGTGATTCCAGTGTCAGTCACCACCTATTCACAGGAGAGTGGATACAAGATCAGGACATGCCTGTGAATAGTAAAAATACAAAGGAATGTTTAATTGAAAACTGCTACAGGCAGCATAATGAAATAATATGGTAATGGAATTGAACCACGTGTCTCCCAGCTGATCCATCGAGCATTAAAAATACTGAAAAATGAATTGAACTCAGTGCTACCAAGACACCGCAAACTGAAGCATGCAAAGGGGAACCTCCACACTAGGAGCAGATCAACGCAATCTAGTGACCAGAGTCTTTCTGATTAGGAGAAGGGGATATATATGTGCAAATATATGAAAGTCACGGTGGCCAACAATTAAGTGGGCAACTGCATTGTCGGACTTTAGCGGCTGCAGTCATGTTTGTATTTGTTGGCGTCTGAATGGCTGTCTCTGGTAAACCTCCTCAGATGCTGCAGTCTTTTACAGCACCTGATCTATCCCACAGAGCAGCAGTTAAAATTGAGGCTGCAATTGGTCTCAAAGACTGGAGTAAAAGGAAATACAAAACATTGTAAATTCTTTGTGTAACTGGATTGAGGGAGTTTGGTTAAGTGGAGAAACTAGAGAAGATGGGATTGTTCTCCTTAAAGCAAAGATGATCAAGGGGAGATTTGCGTACAAAATAATGAGGGAGCTTGATAGAATAAATAAGGAGAATCTGTTTTTACTGGCTAGAGGGTCAGCAGCTAGAGTACACATGGATTTAAGATATTTGGAAAAGGAACTGGGGGTGAGGGCAGATGAGGCAAATTCATTTCACAACTTGGGATGTTATGATGTGAAATGTGTTGCTTGAACGGGCGGTGGAAGCAGATTCAATGATGGCTTTCAAAAGGGAATTGGATATATGAAAAGGCAAAAGAAAAGCAGGCTGATGGGGAAAGAGTATGGAAATGGCATTGGATAGTAATTCCAAAGAGCTAGCACAGGCGTGATGGGTTGAATGGCTGCTTACTGTGCTGTATGATTCTATAATTCTCTGAAAGCAATGACAATTAGTCATTATTTTAACCTAACATTTCAAAACTAATTACGCCTTGCCCGAGAAATGTCTAATTGCCATTTACATCAAATAAAATCTGGAGATCAAGTTATCCAGCAGCAGATCCAAGCACTCGAGGGTCAGTGTGAACCTGAAAGCTCTTAAGGTATCTCTGAAGGAGTATAATTGATTAGAAACTGTATTTGCATCTAGAAGCATATGTAACACTTATAAACTAGTTCAACTATTCTGAGAATAATAGCACAGAAATACAATAGCTTTGTTTCTTTGATGATAGATTGACCTATCCACTTCCAGGTGTCCAAGAGAAGAGAACTTACAAATAAATTTCTGTAGAGCCCTACCTACCGGGTCTTATACCTGTGAGTTAAGGTCATAAAGCCACGTGATCAGCTACTCAGGACTTTCAGCTGATTTTATGTGAAGCGGAATCCATGCAAGGTCAGGTTAGGCTCTGGAGAGGAGCAGGTGGATGGGCCAGGCAATCTTTTCTTGCTCTGCATTCTCTGTGATGTTATCCTGCTGCAAAGCCGCTGGGGAGCATTGTCTCAGCCACATTTTCCTACTCTGATTGAAGATGTGGTTGGAATGAAGTGTAGCATGAAAGACAGGAGAGAAGGCAAGAGAACAAATCCCCATTGAATAGTCCGTGCTCAAAAATTAACAACATTTCTTTTTAAGTATTTCATATCAATCTTCAAAGGAGAGACCTGGTTTTCAAGTGTTCTAAAATTATCTCGGCTTATTAGTTAATCTGAAAGTCATTTTAACTTTGAAATGTAATTGTTCTGTATTTGCTGCCGGTTTTGTTTTAAAACATTTCATTTAGAACCATTTAACTAAATACAAATGTGAGACAGGGAGGTAACAATCCCTATTTACAGCTGAGCTGATGATTCCACAGGTAGATATTTCACTGATATATTTTTGAAATCTAAACCTTTCCTTCATTCAGTTGATTAAAGTGATGCTCTATAAAGGGCATCTTATGTATAAAGTGGAGTAATTCAAATAAAACTCATCAGTATCAGATAAATGATGCCCATCAGCCAAGTTAGTTTTTCACTGTTCTTGTAATTCTTCATAGGACAATAAACTGGAGTCCACTCAATGATGATGCTTCTTTCCTTGGTTACATTATAAGGGCAAGTGTTGCAAATGGAATTATCTTATTGATTTCAATGACACTTTATAAATAACCAAAAATGGACTAAATTGTTAACAAAACTACACCTCATGAACCTAAGTTCCAGTGGAATATACATTACAATGAACACGCCAAAAAAACACAGGGCAGGATATTGAGGTCGGCGAGCAGGGGTGGGGTCTGCTCACCGACACGTAAAATGACACAGGATGATGTTGGCCGGAACTCCCGATGTCACCCCGCATCATTTCCATTTTCAGGTCGGCGGGGGCGCAGCTGAATCAGCTGTGTACCCGCCGACCTGTCAACGGCCTATTGAGGCCATTTAAAAAGTAATTGAGATAATTAATGGACATTGTAAGTTTGGTACAACTCTGAATGACATGCTCAGAGATGGTTTAGTACGTGGTGTGAAAGAAGACACTATTCAGAAAAGATTATTGTCCAAAGCAAATCTAGATTTCAAGAAGGCGTTAGAGTTAGCGCTGGTCGTGGAAAACACAGTAAGAGATTCCAACGCAATACAGGATGCGCAAACTGGCACCGTTCTCCACATCGGGTGGGAAACTTCTGCCGAAAGTGGCGCAAAAAAGCCAAGACTCTGCTGAGGAGCTGGAATCAGCCCCCACTAACCATAGTATAAAGAAAAATAACTCATCAGCAAAATCAAAGAATAATTTTAATAGAGGTGGAAACAATCAGTCTTTTAGTGATTGGCAGTTCAAAAAATCGAATGTTACTTTGTCACAGAAATGGACATATAATCAGACAGTGCAAGGAAGGATTCAAGTAGGTTGGTTAACAAAAGAAGAAGCCCAATGAAATCTACAATGTAGAAGAGCCTGAAGCAACAAATTCAGACTTTTACTCATTGTTTAATCTGAAAGTTGGAAAGACAGAACCAATATTTGTCACAGTGCAAGTAAATGGCAAACCTGTTACAATGGGAGTGGACACAGGAGCTTCCACTACAGTAACTGGGGAACATACCTTCAGATATCTGAATAATAGTGAACATCAATTAAGTTTAGAAGAAACAGCCACCAAGCTAGAAACATATGGGTGAAGACATTCAAGTAAAAGGTATAAGCAAGTGCAGCCCTGCCTCTGAGGTGACTGGTGGCAGTGGGTGGGTGAGGGGGGAGTGGGGATGAGCACTATGACGGGACTACAGGGAGGGTGCGTCCAGATTCCTCTTCAGAGGTTTCGTTGGGGCTTGGTTAGAGACTCTGGGTCATGGACTCTGTCAGCTGTTTCCCAGATGTGCCTGTGAAAGCAAGGAGAGGTAATTAGTGCACGGCAGTGGCCTGTGAAAGAGGACACATCACTCACAGCATGGTTGTCTGATGGATGTTGCACTGCTGGATCCTTACTTAGTAGAGCAGCACCAATCTCACCATCAGCACAGGACCGGTCCAGATCCTGGCCGGCCAGCTGGATGGCTCTGTTTTCAAAGTCCATGAGGACCTTGATTTCGGACATTCCGCCACCAGGCTGTGACATCTCACTCTTGTTGTGTGCCAATCCTGCATGGATAGAGATGGAGAGAGTGTAAGCAGGGCGCCTGCCAGGCCAGAGTTCCCTCTGGGACACCCTGGTCCACTCCTCCATCACCCCCTACTCCTCAACCCCCTCCTATGGCACCACCCCATGCCCACGCAAAAGATGTAACACCTGCCCCTTCACTTCCTCTCTCCTCACAGTCCAAGGGCCCAAACACTCCTTTCAAGTGAAGTAGCATTTCACTTGCATTTCCCCCAACTTAGTCTACTGCATTCGTTGCTCCCAATGCGGTCTCCCCTACATTGGAGAGACCAAACGTAAACTGGGCGACCGCTTTGCAGAACACCTGCGGTCTATCCGCAAGAATGACCCAAACCTCCCTGTGGCTTGCCATTTTAACACTCCACCCTGCTCTCTTGCCCACATGTCTGTCCTTGGCTTGCTGCATTGTTCCAGTGAAGCCCAACGCAAACTGGAGGAACAGCACCTCATCTTCCAACTAGGCACTTTACAGCCTTCCGGACTGAATATTGAATTCAACAACTTTAGATCTTGAACTCCCTCCACCATCCTCACCCCCTTTCTGTTCCTTCCCCCTTCTTTTTGTTTTTTCCAATAATTTATATAGATTTTTCTTTTCCCACCTATTTCCATTATTTTAAAATCTTTTATGCCCTGCTAGTCTTTCCACCCCACCCCCACTAAAGCTGTACCTTGAGTGCCCTACCATCCATTCTTAATTAACACATTCATTTAGATAATATCACCAACTTCAACACCTCTGTGTTCTTTTATTCTTTTGTCTGTGACATCTTTTGATTATCTGCTCCTATCACTGCTTGCTTGTCCTACAACCACACCACATCCCTCACTTCTCTCTCCACCAACACCCCCCCCCCCGCCCCCCACCTCCCCCCTACTCCCCCCACCCTAAACCAGCTTATATTTCACTCCTCTCCTAATTTCACTCAGTTCTGTTGAAGGGTCATGAGGACTCAAAGTATCAACTCTTTTCTTCTCCGCCAATGCTGCCAGACCTGCTGAGTTTTTCCAGGTAATTCTGTTTTTGTTTAGGATTTCCAGCATCCGCAGTTTTTTGTTTTTATCTCAGATGATAAGTATGCCTGGCATGTGTGGGTGTTGAGTGAACTTAGAAATTCCTTACTCAGTGTAAATATTATGTTGTCTTGAAAAATATGCACTTGTAAATATAGTAAGTATACCCAAGTTAAATGTAGTAATTATGGCTTTATTTAGTGTACAATTACCTTTAAGAATAATACTTGTTAGAGAAGATCACATGATCTGTAGTAGCCAATAGGAGAATAACTACCTCAGCAGTCAGTGCAGAGATAGAGTTGGAGTTGAAGCACACGTGTGGTTGCTGCCAATTATATTGTAAATAAACTTAATGTTTCCACCCAAGAAGTGTCTGCAGTTCAGCTCTATCACAAATAGTACAACTCAGCCACCCCACAACAATTACTGTTTAGAAAGTATTCTGATTTGTGCTTATCAGATCCAAAAGTATGGGTTCACACTTCCCCATATTAAAATGTTTTACCCATTCACCTGGTCTGTCTACATCTTGCTCCTATCCACACAGCTTACTGTGCCCCCTAACTTAGTGTCCTGCAAAACTCACTATTCTTTCATCCATGTCATTAATATATATGGTGAACATCTAAATCTTCAGTACAGATCTCTGAGCAACACTGCTTGTTACATAGTGCCTATCAGTAAACAGCTGCTTCATCCCCCTGCTTTTCTGTCTCTTAGCTCCTAACCAATTATGGATTCATGTTACAAGGTTGCCTGCGAATCCAAGCGATCTCAGTTTTTGTGAATTGCCTCTTGTGTGGAACCTAAATGTCAGCAGGAAAACCTATAGACTTCATTCATGGGTATTTACTCCCTTATCCTTATGTTGGTGACCTCCTCAAAGCAAGAGGGTATGTGACTTTTTGAAAGAACAGGCAGGAAGGAAAGGGTGAGGGTAGCTTTATTAGTACGAGATGGAATAAGTACGACAGCAAGAAATGACCTTGGATCGGAGGAATTAGAATCCATATGGGTGGAGATAAGAAGTAACAAGGGGAAGAAGACACTGATGGGAGTAGTCTATAGGCCCCCTAACAGTAGCTTTACTGTAGGACAGAGAATAAATCAGGAGACAATGAGAGAATGTAAAAAAAGTAGTACATTAATCATGGGCGACGTTAATCTTCATGTAGATTGAGAAAATCAAATTGGCAGAGGTAGACACGAGCAAGAATTCATAGAATGTATTCAGGACAGTTTCCTAGAACAATGTGTTGTGGTTCCAACCAGGGATCAGGCTATTTTGTATCTGGTAATGTGTAATGAGACAGGTTTAATAAATGATCTCAGAGTAAAAGATCCCCTAGGAAACAGTGACCATAACATGGTAGAATTTAGCTCACTTTCAGTTTGAGAGTGAGAAACTTAGTTCGGAAACAACTGTATTAAACTTAAATAAGGGTAATTACAATGGAATGAGGGCACAGTTGGCTGGAGTGGACTGGGAAAGGAGTTTAGCAGAAAAGACGGCTGATGAACAATGGCAGATGTTTAAGAAAATAGTTAATGTCTCATAACAAAGATATCCCAGTAGGAAAAAAAGATTCTGGGAAGGGGATAAACCAACTATGGTTAACCAAGGAAGTTAAGGATAGTATCAAATTGAAAGAAAAAACATACAATGTGCAAAAGATTAGTGGTAAACCAGAGGATTGGGAAAGTTTTAAAAACCAACAAAAGACGACCAAAAAAAAGAGGGAGAAAATAAACTTTGGGAGTAAACTAGCAAGTAATATAAAAATGTACAGTAAGAATTTCTTTAAATATATAAAAAGGAAGAGAGAAGCCAAAGTGAACATAGGCCTCTTAGAGAATGAGGCTGGGAAAATAAGATTAGAGAACCAGGAAATTGCACAAGAATTGAATAAATATTTGCATCAGTCTTCATGGTTGAAGACACTAATAGCATTCCAAAAATACTCAATAATCAAGGGGCAAAAGTGGGGGAAGAAATAAATACAATAACTGTCACTAGAGAAAAAGTACTAGGGAAACTAATAAGGCTAAAGGCCGATAAATTCCCTGGACCTGATGGGTTGCATCCTAGGATATTAAAGGAAGTAGCTATACAAATAGTGGATGCACTGGTAGTAGTCTTCTAAGAATCTTTAGATTCTGGAAAAGTACCAGAAGATGGAAAACTGCTCATGTAAAGCCCATATTCAAAAAGGGAGGGAGACAAAAAGCTAGTAACTGGAGGCCAGTTAGCTTAACATCCATCATTGGGAAAATGTCTATTATAAAGCATGTAATAGCAGAGTATTTAGAAATGCATAATATTATTAAGCAGAGTCAACATGGCTTCATGAAGGGGAAATCATGCCTGACAAATTTATTAGAATGCTTTGAGAAGGTAACAAGTAGGATAGAAAAAGGAGAACCAGTAGATGTAATATATTTGGATTTCCAAAAGGTGGTCGATAAGGTACTACACATAGGCTACTTAATAAGATAAGAGCCCATGGTGTTGAGTGTAGTATATTAGCAAGGATAGAAGATTAGTTAACAAATAGAAGGCAGAAGGTTGGGATAAGGGGGGGCATTTTCAGGGTGGCTAGTTGTAACTAGTAGAGTGCCACAGGGGTCAGTGCTGGGGCCAGAATAATCTACAATATATATTAATGACTTAGATGAGGGAAGTGAATGTACTATTGCCAAGTTTGTGGATGATACAAAAATAGATGGGAAGACAAGTGGCGAAGGTGACACAGAGTCTACAGAGGAATGTAGACAGGTTAAGTGAGTGGGCAAAAACTTAGCAGATGGAATATAATGTGGGAAAATGTGAGGTTATGGACTTTGGCAGGAAGAATAGAGGAGCTGAATATTATTTAAGTGGAGAAAGACTGCAGAAGGCTGCAGCATAGAGGGATTCGGGGGTCCTCGTGCATGAATCCCAAAAAGTTAACATACAAGTTCAGTAAGTAATACGGAAGGCAAATGGAATATTGGCCTTTATTTCAAAGGGAATCGAGTATAAAAATAGGAAAGTCTTGCTAAAACTATACAAGACATGAGTTAGACCACACCTAGAATACTGTGAAGTTTTGGTTCCCTTATCTAAGGAAAGATATACTGGCATTGGAGGCAGCCCAGAGATGGTCACTAGGTTGACCCTGGGTTTGGAGGGATTTTCTTATGAGGAGAGGTTGGGCCTATACTCTCCAGAGTTTAGAAGAATGAGAGGCAGCCTTATTGAAACATATAAGATTCTTAGGGGGCTTGACAGGGTAGATTCTGAGATGTTGCTTCCCCTTGTGGGAGAGTCTAGGACCAGAGGGCATAATCTCAGAGTAAAGGGGTGCCCATTTAAGACAGAGATGAGGAGGAATTTCTTCCCTCAGAGGGTAGTGAATCTGTGGAATTCTTTACCGCAGAGGGCTGTAGAGGCTGGGTTGCTAAGTATATTCAAGACTGAGATAGACAGATTTTTAATCAAAAAGGAATCAAGGGTTATGGGGAAAAGGCAGGAATATAGAGTTGAGGATTATCAGATCAGCCATGATCTCATTGAATGGTGGAGCAGACTCGATGGGCCGAATGGCCTGCTTCTGCTCCTACGTCTTATGGTCCTTATGGTTCAATGAGAATAGTCAGACACAAATTCACGCTTTGATCAGCTCAAGCTTATAGTGCTCAATCAGTAGAAGTGGATGTGGATGTAAGACTGTGCTCATCTTCCAGCTAACATTTCTTTTTAATGGTTAAACAATCAGAGAAATTAAATTAGTCTATTCCACAATCTGTGAATTTATATATGCTAACATTGCAAAAGACATTGTTTTGATACCTGGCAGTAATTGAAAATGCAATTCTGTCTGGCTGGTTGAAATGTAAACAGCATGTGAATTATCCTCAATCTTTCAAAGACCCTTTAACTTAATTAACTTGGAGAAATAAAAGCTACTGGTTTATCTGGCCAACCTCTGCCATTGCCAATTCACATCGCCAGGAAGCCCTTAGACTTCACCGTAAGCCAAAAGCTTGCAGCTGCTGGAAATCTGAAACCAAAACAGAAAAGGCAGCTCAGGCTGACACAAAACCAAGGTACTGCAGCACCACCAAATGGCACGAAGAAGAAATTAGGCTTTGAAAACAGAAGGTTATTAAGGTTATTAATACACCATTTATAATGGGCATGTTGCTGTTACTGTGATGTTCCCACAATACACAGTGGACAATGCAACCAAAAAGGTAAGCAACCAACATATTTCTAAAAACAGGAAATCTCACTTAGCTAACGCCCCTTCTAATAGTGAGCAATTACATTCAGAATCTTAGCATCAAGGCAATCACACTTCTAACGTGGTGTGAGCTGCTGATTAAAACTACATGAAGCCCCGACTTTGCCAGACAACAGCAGACCCCTTTAAAGCAATAAGTGAAGGGCAAGTACTTATTGAACTGCAAGGAATGACCATGCGCTCAATTCGTTATAAGTAGCACCTTTGTAATTGACTCCTACAGCAATAGCAAATGGTTGGCACCATTTAGCTAATATAGACGGACGGCTGTCAGTGTAAGTGGCGGGGAGTGTATTAACATTTAATTTGCTGTGTGACAACAATTGTGGGGAAATATGTTAATGATAAACTATCAGTGTAAAAATGCGTTGTGGTGTGGAAGCATCTAAATATGTATCTATTAGAGGTTTGATAGCAACTGGAAATCCTATGTAATCAAACTTAGTGTTAGATTTACTCATTCTATCAGTGACCTTCCACATGTAGAATCTAAACAGGACATCCCATCAGTATAAAATAATTAAAGGTTACTAAGTTATTGATGTTCTGTGTGATGTTTGTGACTTGTTAACGGACAGCAATAACACCTGAGACTTTCTTACAAGCAATATGTGAACATTAACAATACTTTTAAGTGCATATATATCATGGATGTGCCTAGTTACCATCTCAAATCAAATTGTTTCCATTTACCCATAATGGGTTAGCAGCTGGTAAATCGATACGTATTTAATGGCTCGTGTTTCTTACTGTATATGTTAAGGAATGGTACAAAATGACCATCATATCCACATTGTCTCACAGTGTTTGGGACTTATAAGTAATGGCTAATTTGAGAACAAAATAGGCTTGTGGGGGGGCATCTTTGGTCCTCCTGGCCCCTACAGAAAGTGTGCCTCCTGCTACTGATCCTTCCACCCTCTCCTTCCCCACAATTACCTCCCCCCACCCCCCACACCCTCATTAATTGAGTATTGCATCAACTCAGCTCCATGGAGGAGTCATTAGATCCCACTCCAACTCCTCCAAACCGTCCCCAATCGGCTATCTGTCAGCACTCAAAATATGTTAGCAGATCATTGCTCATATTCAAATTAAGTCCAATCACCAAAATTAATTGGGCCACCAATCAATATCTTCAGGCTTCTGCCTGATTTATGCCCCAAGTGAAACTTGACCACATGTTCTGTACTTCGTCAAAGGTTTTCTTGCAATCTAGCAGGTAGTAATAGCAAAATGTAGAGAAAGGCCAGGATCTGATCTGGGTCCAACTCTTCAAAATGCAGAACCACCACTGAGGTTATGAAATCGCATATCTGTAATTAACCTATAGAGCCATGCATACTATTACATACATTATTGCATAAAGAGTGCATTCCCTATAGATTGTGAACTCAAATTAGATAACTTTGGTTCCTGTGATTGCGCTGCACACTGTATCAAAACCTCCCTTGCTTGTTTTAATAGAAATATTAAACCATTCAAAATTATCATCATTATATAACAATTTATAAAATGCCCTTCATGACCTCAAGATAATCCAACCTGCTTCGCAATAAAGTATTTATGAAGTCTCATCAATGTTCTAATGGAAGTAAATAATATCTGTGGCAGATTGTTACTGCATCACTTTGACTTCCTAGCACTGAAATTATGCCATGGAACGTGGGCACATGAATGTTTAACACATTCTTCTGAATTTCCTCTCTCCTCTATTTGAACAGAAGCATTAACCCATTTAAAATAACGGTAAGAGTCAGGAATTTACAAGTGACTGGCAAGCTACTGAAACCACCCCTAAAAGTTAGTCTCTAAGTGACCTCAAGATGTAATTATTTATTTTACTTCCTCACCGGGGGGGGTATACAAGTCTTAAAGTTGCAGAAATAAATACAGAAAATGCTGGAAATGCTCAGCAGGTCAGGCCACATCTGTGAAAAGAAAGGGAATTGCTGTCTGACCTGATGAGTATTGCACATAATCATAGAATCGTTACAGGATGAGGTCATTCAGCCCATCATGTATCTGCTGACTCTCTGAAGGAACAATTCATCTATTGTCACTCCTAGTCTTCTCCCTATAGCTCTGCACATTCTTCCTTTTCAGATAATGACCCAATTCGCTTTGAAAGCCTCGATTGACCCTGCCCCCATTACACTCTCAGGCAAGGGATCCAGATCCTAACCACTCTCTGTGTGAAAAAGCTTTTACTCATGTCTCCACTGCTCTTTTTGCCAATCACCTTAAAACTGCCTTCTGGTTCTCGATCCTCCCTCCAATGGGAACAGTTTCTCCCCATGGACTCTGTCCAGACCACTCATGATTTTGAACACCTCTATCAAATCTCCTCTCAGCCTTCTCTTCTCCAAGGAACACAGTCCCACCTTCTCCAATCTATCCTCATAACTGAAGTTCCTCATCCCTGGAACCATTCTAAGAATCTTATCAGCACTCATCAGCGTTTTCTGTTTTTATTCCAGATTTCCAGCATCTGCAGTATATTGCTTTTATTTTAACGTTGCAGGACAGGTATAACTCAGTTCCATTTTAATTCCACACCCCACAATAAATCAGCTAGATTGGAGAGTTCAGCAAGTTTGTTGAAGACGTGACCTAACTCTAATTCAGCTGAGTTCTGAAGCTTGAAATCATTGGTTCTTTTTTATTCATTCGTGGGATGTGGGTGTCGCTGGCTAGGCTAGCATTTATTGCCCATCCCTATTTGCCCTTGTTCAGAGGGCATTTAAGAGTCAACCACATCGCTGTGTGTCCCGAGTCACCTGTAGGCCAGACCAGGTAAGACCAGCAGATTTCCTTCCCTAAAGGACATTAGCGAAGCAGGTGGGTTTTTTATGACGATGGTTTCATGGTCATCATTAGACTTTTAATTCCAGGTTTTTATTGAGTTCAAATTCCACCATCTGCCATAGCGGGATTCAAACCTGGGCATTATCCTGGGTCCCTGGATCACTATTCCAGCGATGATACCACTACACCACTGTCTCCTTACAAGTTTGTAGGACTTAAGGCAGGATTTTACGTCCCAGTTGCATGCCCTGCCCGATCGGTCATAGCGTGCAATGACATCAGGTGAGCGTCCCGACATCATCGCGCCCTCGCATGACGTTTCAGGTGATGGGCACAAGCGGGTGCCTGAGCTATGCCCACCATTAATTAAGAGGTCACTTAAGGCCATTAAAAAGCCAGTTGATGACGATTTTTCATTGCCCACTCCATTACCCACTCGTCACATGGGTAAAACGGGCAGGCAGCCATCTGACACTTTCAAAAACCTCATCCGTGGGCAGGACAAAAAAGGGTCAGCAGCATTGCCAGTGTGAGTAGGGAGGAGTTTGGTAGATAGTTTGTTGCTGGTGACATTACTACTTGGCAGCTTCATCTCTGTCCAGGGCTTCATCCTTAGCATTTCCAGGCTTCATTTCAGGACTCCTTGGTGTCTCCAAGGATCCCAGAGGATTCAGATTGTGTGGACCCTTCAGGTATAAGGCAGCCTTCTGTTACCCTGGAAATGGGGATTATGGTCTCCACTGGAGGCACCTCTTCTAAGGAGGAAGAGAGGGGCAGAAGGGAGAGGAGGACAGGTATTCCAGGGGAGCGACTGGTGGGAGAAGAGGCGCAGGCACAAGGGGTGCAGGGCCAGCAAGAAGTCCAAGGCAGAAGGGGCTGCAGAAGTCGCCACTATCCTGCTGCCAGGGTTTACAGGCGGCAATGCAGCTACCTCAATATGTCCAAGGTGCAATGCCAAAGGAGGCTCCACCTCTCAAGGGAGACAGTGACCTCCATCTGTCAGATGACTGGGGGGTCAGCTCTAACTGTGTGGGTGGACACCTCATGCCAGTGGCTCTGAAGCTTACAGTGGCCCTCAACTTCTATGACTCTGGCTCTTTCCAGGAGACAATGGGGGATCTTTGTGGAGTTTCCCAATCAGCTGTCCACAGTTGCATCAAGCTGGTGACAGAAGCTCTGTTCAGGAAGGTACTGACCTTTATTCTTTACTGTATGGATAAGGCCAGTTAAGCTGAGTGAGCCAGAAGGTTTGCAGCAATTGCTGTCTTCCCCCGTGTCCAGGGTGCTATAGACTGTACACATGTGGCCATCAAGGCGCCAGCAGGTGAGCCCGGTGCCTTTGTCAACAGGAAGGGCTTCCACTCCATGAACGTGCAGATAGTGTGTGACCACAGGATGCAGACTCTACAAGTCTGTGCAAGGTACCCAGGCAGCTCCCATGACAAATACATCCTCAGACACTCCCAGGTGCCGGGGCTCTTCAATGCTCCAGCCCAACTGGATAGATGGCTGCTGGGTGACAAGGGCTATCAGTTGAAGAGGTGGCTCATGACACCTCTCCATCTCCCAGAAACAGAGGCGGAGCAGTGTTACAATACCTGTCATATCTTCACAAGATAGGCTTCCAATGCCTGGACCATTCAGGGGGAGCACTACAATACCCCCCAGAGTGGGTGTCACTGATAGTGGTTGCATGCTGCGCTCTCCACAATCTGACACTGGCAAGGGGGATCCCACTGGAGGAAGAGGATCTTGACACAGCTCCACAGGCCACAGAGGATGAGTCCAGTAGTGAGGCAGAAGAGGATCACGGTGAGGAGTATGCTGAGGGCGTGGAGGCAGACTTTGGTAACCTCCAGAGAGACAGGGCACCAGGGATGCCTTGATCCAACAGTCCTTCAGCTAGGCTCCCAAAGACCAGCTTCAGACACATGCCAAGGCTGGGATACTGGGTGCCTCATCCATCTCCCACACAAACACTGACCACCTGAGGGCTTGCAGGTCCGAGCACAACCTCAAGAACCTCTGATTCTGTCCCTGGAGCTGCCTCTCCATGAGAGTCGCCACTCTCTCAATGGGGGAGGCAGTGTGCTCGCCATGAGGGTCAATGTAGTGCTGACGCTCCGCATGGACTCCTCCATAACAGAGACCATGGGACGCAGACCCTCATGGATCTCTGCCACATCTCACTGGACATTCAGCATCTGACACCTAATGGATGACTCCAGAGGTTCATCACCTGCCTTTGATTCAGCATCTTCCTGGTCTCCAGCAGTCCTCCGACTGCCAGCACCCTGGGCACTCTCTGCCTCTTCCTGTATCTCAAGCAAGTGTGAAGTGCCCTCACTAATGTGCACCGAGATACTAGCCACTGATCTTATGCCCACCGAGGTGCTGGTATCTGTGCTGGTGCCTGGTTCAGAGAGCGGGTGTGACGCAGGTGCATGTGAAGCCTGGTGGTCCTCTGGTGTCAGGGGTGACCCTTTGGGGTCCACAGAGCGAGTACCTGCTGGTGAATCTAAAAGGGAGAACAACGACATGTCATTAGTTAAAGTCATCACACTGTCGCTGTGCCAGGCACCCTGGTGAAAGAATGGAGATCTGCATCACGGTGCCATCATCTTCCAATGATCAATGGGGACTCCAGGTTTGAGGCTCAAATCAATGAAGAGGCTGCACTAGAATGGCTGAACAATCCGAAACTCTCACCTCTGTGCACTGCGCTCTTACCTTCATCTGGCATTCCCTCCTCTCCACGCCCGGTTGCACGGGGAGCGTGCCAGCTCTCCAGCTCAAGGGCATCCCACTCGAACCTGGAGAGCAGCAGCAGGCTGGGCTGCCCTCTGCCCGTCTGTGTCCTGTCTGCCTGGTTATGTCTTCTCTTCTCCTGAAAGGACAGAGGAGCAGTGATGAGTCCCCTCTCTACCTGCAGCTCCATTACAGCCTGGCCAACCCCAGCTGAGGAGCACCTCACAGGGCACATCCGACTCGTGGCCTTCGAGCCACAAAACACTCAGTCCAAGCAGCCAGGGCTCACCCCCTTGGCCAACTCCGGCATCATTGACAGTTGGCGCTCAGACTCTCACACCCCTGAGCTCCACGCGGGTTTCTGCAGACTGACCCATGCCAACACGGTACTCACCCTTCCTGAGTGCAGCAGGTCATAGTACCCGTGTGCACCGCACCACGTCGTGGCTGCTCACCAGCGCTGCCATCTCCTCCCTTGCCCTCTTGGTGAGGTGTGGTGTCCTCCTCCTCCCATCTCTGGGGACAAGGGTGTCCCTCCTGGCAGCCGCCTCCTCCAGGAGGAGGGCGAGGAACTCTTCAGAAAAGCAGGGAGCCAAGTGCCCACCTGACCTGCCCTCCCGCCGGCCGTGTCCAGCCCCACTCGACTCCAGAACTTCGATATTGACAACGCAGAGGAGACGTTCTTCCGTGGAAGCCTCTAAGGGGTCATTGGACCCGGCCGCCGACAGGCAACCCATCTCTGCTCAGCCCTTCCTGACCCGGGACGAGCCGCGTTTCACAGTGGACGGGGCTTAATTGGCGGGCGCCAGCAAGAAATCGCGCTCAGGGGCCAATCGCAGGCGGTGGACCATTTCTCAGCCACTCCTGAGCCCGCTCACTGCCCCCCCCCCACCCCCCCACCCCCACAATGACCTCAAAATCCTGCCCTTAATGTCTGTTTGCTGTGCCTGCCCAGCATTCATAAGATATAATTTCCATTCTGGCCACGATGTGAGTTTCAGCGTTTTTCTGGTTAACACTAAATCACATTAAAAACTAGCATGCATCGAACCAACACACCCACTGTGCTGATTTTTGACACCTGTTAATTATGAACTATTTACAGAGTAACAGATGATCATCTTTATGTTTACTCTGACTCACCCAGTACATTCATCAGCAGGAGATTCCGCTAGTTGCTAAAACATCACTGTCCCCTTATGCTCATATTGTGCAAGTTCACCCATGTTGAGCTATAATGAGTGTTTGTTAACCACCTTCTAACGTTTTCTATTGCTTCTTCCAGGTCTCCATTTAGGTTTTTACAGCTGACAGGCAGATCCTCTTGATATTGGCTTGCAGTTGTTAATTCCGGTTAGTTTAATAATGCACTGCCGAATTTCTTCTGTGTCAGTGACTAGGAACCCTTCTTAGTTAGTTTATATCAACAGGTGGTGTCCAATTTTATATCTTCAACTGTCCTGGTCAATGATTAAGCTCCTGCCTTTCAAGTGTGGTCTGGGTGTTGCAAACAGAAATACATTTCACTGCTGGACATTTTGAAGTGTTACAGGGTGATGTCTAAAGCACAAGCAGTAGTTTGGGGTTGAGGGAAAAAGGACAATCATGGAGAGAAAATTTATTGCACAGAAAGCGATCATAGAATATGCCAACATCCAGTCCACCTAAAAGAAAAACTAGGAGGGGACGAAGGAAGATGTTCGAAAATTTGAGGAGCATTAAAAAGATCAGTGAACAAGATAAACAAAGTAAAATGGTGTAAAAGTAAAGTACTGCGGACACTGGAAATCTGAAATAAAAACGGCAAAATGCTGGAGAAACTCAGCAGGTCTGGCAGCATCTGCGGAGAGAGAAACAGTGTTAATGTTTCGGGTCCGTGTGACACTTCTCCAGAGCTGGAAAGAAGTGGAAATGAGATGAAAGTTATACTGTTTAAGGCGGGTAGGGCAAGTGGAGCCAGATAGAAGGCCAGCAATAGGTGGGGACAAAAGAGGGATTGACAAAGATATCATGAACTAAAGGACAAAGGGAGTGTAAATGCTAGTGGTAAGGACTAAAAAAGATGCTGATAGTGGCATAAAGGTAAGAAAGCAGAATGTGATACAACAGAACAAGGGTAGCATTGTGTGAAAGAACAACATGGAACAAGTAACAGACGGCCCTTTTGGGGATAGGGTAGGGGGACAGGGTGACAGTGGGGACAAAAGGATAGAAAACCTACTCTAACCTGTCTCCTTCTGAACTTGCTGCACTCCGTTCTTTTAGGTCCAACCCTGACTTTGTTATCAAACCTGCTGACAAGGGTGGTGCTGTTGTTGTCTGGCGCACTGACCTCTACCTCACAGAGGCTGAGTGCTAACTCTCAGATGCTTCTTCCTACCTCCCCTTGGACCATGACCCCCACCACCAAATATCAAGCCATTGTTTCCAGGATTATCACTGACCTCATCTCCGCTGGAGATCTTCCCTCCACGGCTTCCAACCTCATAGACTCCAAACTCCGCACAGCCCGCTTCTACCTCCTTCCACAAACAGGACTGTCCCTGTAGACCAATCGTGTCAGCCTGTTCCTGCCCCGTGGAACTCACTTCTTCCTATCTTGATTCAGTTCTCTCTCCCCTTGTCCAGTCTCTTCCCACCTACATCCACGATTCCTCTGATGCCTTACATGCCTCTATGGAATTCATCACCACAGAAGGCTGTGGAGGCCAGGTCATTGAGTGTATTTAAAACTGAGATAGATAGGCTCTTGGTAAGGGGATCAAAGGTTACAGGGAGAAGGCGGGAGAATGGGGTTGAAAAACCTATCAGCCATGATTGAATGGCGGAGCAGACTTGATGGGCTGAATGGCCTAATCTTGCTCCTATGTCTTATGGTCTTATGGTCTACATCATATCAACAAGTTCCAGTTCCCTTGCCCTAACTGCCTCCTCTTCACCATGGACGTTCAATCCATCTACACCTCCATCCCCCACTGGGATGGTCTGAGGGGTCTTTGCTTCTTCCTTGAACAGAGGCCCGAACAATTTCCATCCAACGCCACTCTCCTCTATCTGGCTGAACAATTTCTCCTTAAACTTGTCTCACTTCCTCCAAATAAAAGGTGTGGCTATGGGAACCCGCACGGGCCCCAGTTATGCCTGTCTCTTTATGGGGTATGTGGAACATTCCTTGTTCCAGTCCTACTCAGGCCCCCTTCCACAACTCTTTCTCCGGTACATCGGTGATTGCTTTGTAATTCACATTCCAAATCTTTGATCCAGGATGTGACTCTGGTGTGTTTCCCACACTGAATCGGGCAGAATTGGGCAGCACATCTTTGGATTGCTTCAATCTTATTTATACCTCTAGCCACATAAGGATCCCACACACAACTTGCGTACTCTAGGATTGGATGAACGAATGTTTGGTTAGCTGTAACCCTGATATTTTTGTTGCAATACCAAAGATTCCTGCTCAGAAATCCCAGAGCCCTGTTTGTTTTGGGTGTTATCTGCTGAATGTGGAATCCCCATTGAAGTTTGTTTTTCTGACGAACCCCCAGGTATGGTTTACCTATTGGAGAATTGGAAAACAGAATTTAAAGCTCTGCTGGTGGATCCTTTTTGCTGATGCACATGATGTAGCATTTTTGCCATTGAATGCCACCTCCCATTGGCCCTACCATTCTTGCAATGAATTAATACGATCTTGAGGTTTCCCTGATGCATAACCCATGCAGTCATCTGCAAATGATCACACCCTGTTTTTTTTTAACTTGTTGGAAGGTTGTTTATGTATATCAAGAGGAATAAATTTCCCAAAACAGTTCCCTACGAGCAGTGGAGAGAGGACATCTTAAGGACAGGATGATTCCTCATCGCATACGCTCTTTGTCTTCTGTTGGTTAGGAAGGGCCAGATCCAGGTTAGTAATGACCCCCTGATTGCACATAGTGGAGTTTGGACAAGAGATTTTAATGATGAACTTTACCAAAGGCTTTGTCAAGAAATCGAGTATTGCCAATGGTAGTTCAATCTCTTTCGAAACTTGAAGCTAGATCATCCACAGTCTGCAAATCTATGGCCAGGGTTTTACATGCCAGCGGGCATCAGGCATGTTCAGTGGCGCGAGCAGACAATATGGCCAGAAGGCCAAAAATCGATTTCACAACGTCGTGAAACCAGTTTGCGATCATCTGCTCAGCCGTCGATGGCGGGGCCACGTTTCCCACCATTGGCTGTCAGAAACCTCATTGTAATACATCTGCATATCATCATCAGGCCTACACATGGACTCATTGCCCCCAGATGGATCATCTGCCTTCCCATCAGTGTGATTCACAACAGCATATATAAGGCGTGTGCCTGGCGAGCTGCACTTCACTTGGGACTATGAGGTTTGTTTGTCGACCTCGCTTCAGGCAGCACTCACTGTCATCAGCGCCAGGCTTCACAGGCAGCACCACATCGCTGTTAGGGGGACTCACAGGCAGGTCTCTACCTACCAGACCAGCTGTAAGGCGGGTCTGACTTTTCAACAGCTGCAGGGCTAGGGCTTCCTTGGGGGAAGGGGAAGAAGTGGCCTCAGGCCAGGGAAGAGGCTGCAGGGCGAGGGATGTACTGGGGAAGGGGGTATCCCAGGGTGTGTGTGGGGGCACATGTTGATCTGTGCAAGTGGCTCAAAATGGTGAGGGCTGAGGAGGCAGTCTACAGAGGGGATCAGGCCAGATGGAGATGTGAGGGTGTGTGTGAGAGAGTGAGTGGTGATGTCCCTTAAGCTGGCAGTGAGTGAGATGCCAGTGAATGTGTGATGGGCTTGTGAGTGTGTGAGTTTAGAGCGATGAGATGGTTGCCTTACCCTGGCTGCACAGATGAGATCATTCATCCTCTATCTGCATTGGATGGCTTCTGTGTAGCATTGGCACTGATCACCACTGCCACCACCTCCCAAGCCCCTCCTGTGGCCAGAGCCGGGGCAGAGGACATTACTGTGGGCGTCCAGAAGGTGCTCGAGGGCTGCAGTCTTCTTGCCTTTCGGTGCCAGGTCTTCTTTGCTGCAGCCCTGGGCTGGAAGCACTGAGTGCGACTGTACTTTAAATGTGGTGCCTGGTGTGATGAAGCAGGGAGGTGATGGTGTGGCAGGCGAATCGGAGCCGGAAATGGCGTGTATCCCGGGAATGCATAATTAATGCGCTGGGTTCGGGATGATACAGCGTGAGAAGCTGCCATTGTGGCCGGCAGATAAAGTGCCGTTATTCCCACCCACTACCATACTTAGTGCAAATATGGGGCGATTGCGCCCTGTGTTTCAGTAGATGCTTTCACCTGAAAAACCGTGCTATTTATCAGAATATCATGAGCTTCAAAGTGTTTTATTACTGTCATGTTATTATAATGATGTAATAGCTTGGGAGTATTTGCTGTACAAGACACAAGGCAACAATCACTCACATGGAATTGGATAAACATATGTGGATTCATTTATAAAGATTAGGCACACAAGAACAGTTAGACAGAGGTATAAAGCTTGTAGACACCAGAGCTGTGTGTATTGCGCTCTGCTCAAAGCAAAAGTGAAACTAAGACTGGATCACATGACAGATTTCCCTTCTAGTGATGTTGTGCTGATATCCCATAAAGGTGTAATACAACAATTACGTGAGAATGAACAATATGTTCTAGCACAAAAACAGAATTACCTGGAAAAACTCAGCAGGTCTGGCAGCATCGGCGGAGAAGAAAAGAGTTGACGTTTCGAGTCCTCATGACCCTTCGACAGAACTTGAGCAAGGGTCATGAGGACTCGAAACGTCAACTCTTTTCTTCTCCGCCGATGCTGCCAGACCTGCTGAGTTTTTCCAGGTAATTCTGTTTTTGTTTTGGATTTCCAGCATCCGCAGTTTTTTTGTTTTTATCAATATGTTCTAGCAATTTGCAAATGGTGCGAGATACCGGTCTGTAGTCTTCTGGGTGACTTTTATCCTCGCTTTTGAGTTTGCCACAGATGTTAGCTTGTCTCCACTGGTCTGTAAAGTAGCCAGTGTTTATTGACTCTTGAAAGAGATTGGTCAAAAATGGAGCCAATTCATTAGCAGCTAACTTTAAAATCCAGGGAGGGGTTTCATCTGGACCCAGAGCTTTATTTGGATTCATTTCTTACAATCATTTCAATTTACTTAGAATGGAGTTTAGTATATCTGGTAATTGGCACTGTCTAAGCTGGGTATGTGTGTTAACTCTTCTCTGATAATTACACTAGGAAACTTCTGCTTCATCCTTAGGGTCACTTATAACTCTATCACTTATAACTCTACTTATAACTCTATCACTTATAACTCTACTGTCTATTTCAGTGTTTGAAATGCTCAATTCTTCCTTTTCAATTTTCCTAATGAATGACAGGAAGATTTTAAGATTCTCCTTAATAGAGATTGTAAAATACTCAGAAACACTTTACTTGCTTTGCTGAATGATGTGCACTAAGACCAGAAGAACACATCAGTTCACCCCCTCTGACATTACCTGTGCCAAACACAGTCATCGATGGGCCTAGAGAGAAAAAGAATTTGTATTCAGATAACATCGTAGTGTATAATGAGGTCAGCTGGTTACTGGGCAGGTACGTCCGTGGTGAATGCCTCAATATCTCTAAGAATTAGTTACCAATATATTGTAATGTGTTTCACCTTTTTAGTTAAGGGTGAAGCAGAACCTGGACTGTGTGGGAAAACAATTCGAGTCCTTACCTTCAAAGGATGGTTTGTAGACCCTACCTTTAATATAGACTGCTACACGTGATGGATCAGTCTTGGGACTCCCAATTCAAGTGCACATTGTGACATTAGGCACTGATGAATTTATACCAATACACTATAACATCAGCTTTTACATACAATACTTACAAGTGAGTGGTTTATCCTAAAACACGTGAAGATTGTAGGAATCATTCCTGGCCTTGTGCAGGGAGCTTCATCTGCTGAATTTGCAAATTCCGGAATGTACTGTCATTATTTCCCGAACATTCATTTAAACGCTGGGGAAAACATGCCTAGCAGTTCCTGATTTTCCAATGTTATTCTTGGGTGAGACTCTCCACCAGTACTGCGAATACAGAAAATTACCTCTTTTATTTCATTAGTTTACTAATGGCAATATTGAATAATATATCCTTTTCTAGCCCTGCGTTGGAGTAAATGATTACACTAGCTGAGCATATCCTTTATGATATGGAGATTGGTGTCTTTTACTTATTTATAATGATCAAACTGAAAGTGCTTTTCGAGATTTTACTTTGTTGGAAAGTTCATCCCTCACTTAGGACCAGGTCCAATTTAACATAGCCTGAGTGTAACTCACCCTCTAACATAGCTTGAGTGTAACCCACCCTTTAACGTGGCCTGAGTGTAACTCACCCTTTAACATAGCTTGAGTGTAACCCACCCTTTAACGTGGCCTGAGTGTAACCCACCCTTTAACATAGCTTGAGTGTAACTCACCCATTAATATAGCCTGAGTGTTATTCACCCTTTAAGATAACAGCTTCTGCTAGATTTTGCCAACATTAAAGTCATGTCCAGGCCACTTTTAGGATATTTGCTGCAATTTGTTTCACACAGGCATGTGTCCTCTGGAACTTTATCCTGAACAATAACTCACTAACACCTTTGATTATCCAAAACAAAATAATCAATATAGCAATGGATCCATGAGCTTTACAGTGCATGGTTGAATTGAATTGACGGTGAATTAACAATGTTCCCGAGTGATAATTAATACAAGGCTGAACAATAATGTGGGCTTCAATATTAGATTGAATGTGAAACTTTAGAGCTTAACCTTTACAAAATTGGCCTTACAAATGCAAATTATACTTGAATTATTGGAAAAACTCAGTAGGTCTGGCAGCATCTGTGGAGAAAGAAACAGAATTAACGTTTCAGGTCAATGACCTTTTGCAAGCTGGTAACAAAAACCAGTTCTGATGAAAAGTCAACAAGTCCACAAATTGGCTCCACCAATTTGGGCCTCTGGCTCCCAAGCTCCGACAATGTCTACATTTTTAAAATGTCTACATGTTTTCAATCCTCTCCAGGGCCTCATCTGTCCCTATCTCCATAACCTCCGTAACCTCCTCCAGCCCAACAAGTCTTGACATCTCTGCACCCCTCCAATTCTGACTTCTTGTGTGTCCCTGATCTTAATACTCTGCGTTGCATTGCAGAAAGCCAGCTGGCAAAGGATGGAACTGGACCCAACCATTACACTTTTTTATAAGCATTTATTTACAGAGTTATACAATACAAGCATGCACCTTCTAACCCAATATCCACAAATTTTAGACTGTTGATTTATAGGGGTACAAGTGTATTCCCAGTTAATGCCTGCCAACTGCATCCAGCTAAACACAATTGATATACAACTAACACTTGCCCGCTGTGCCAACAGCTGCCAAAGCCATCAGCTCACTAAACCTTTTGGCTCTCTACCTCTTCCACCTTCCTCAGGCACTCAGTGAAACCTACCTGTTAGACCAAGCTGTTGGTCGTACGCCCGACCATTTGCTTGTGTGATTCAGTGTCAAATCTTGTTTGACAACACTCCTGTGAAGTGCCTTGCCCATTTTATTAAAGTGAAGGCACTAGATAAATACAAGTTGTTGTTGTTGTTGTTGTTGACTAATCATAGTAATCGCTTTGCATCAAATAATCTGCAAGAGACCCAGAAATGATACAACAAAAACACAAGCTGATCTAGTGCACAAATATTGCAGGATTCCAAACAACCTGTCTGATTTTCACACGCAATGCGAATGTCTTACAGCATTGCGAGGACTTAAGGCCAAACCCGACACACACCTCAGTAAACCTGAGAAAGGGACGGGAATAGCCATCCTCAACAAGTGTGACTATATCAACAAAATGCCCGCAATTCTTAATGACGTCTCCAAATTCATATCCATTGGGCCTGCCGCTCAACAAGACCAGACAGCCTTGCTCGAAAGTAAGCTAAAAAAATTCTTGCTAGGCTTGTGTGAGAGCAATGAGCTGCTGCGTGATATAAATAACAGGGTTCGTGCTTACAGCTCGCTGTGTCCGTTTACGCCTTATCTTACCTACGACTGGTTCTGCACAATATGAATTGGCCAAATGGTTGGGTGAATTGTTACAACCAGTTTTTAGGAAGTTTTCCACATAGACAGTGAAGGATTCCTTCACATTTGCAAATGCCATACGGGACTTGCATAGCGATAGCAATGCTGTGTCCATGTACTCATTTGACATTTCTAGTCAAATAACCAATGTTCCACTTAAGGAAGCCATAGATATTTGTGCTGCAGCACAACATCATGGTGATCTAGATCTGCCACCATTGAGCGTATCAGAATTCATTGAACTTATGAACTTGGCAACTCGTGTAGTTGAGTTCAGTTTTAATGACACCATGTTTGCCCATGGGCTCCCCTCTAGGCCCAGCTCTCACAAACATCTTTGTTGAGTTCCATGAGGAAAGTGTCTTTGATGGAATGATGCCTAACCTCCTACCCCCTGCATATTTCCGATATGTGGATGATACACTTTCTATATTTAAATCAGCAGCTGCATGTAATAATTTCCTAACATGTCTCAGTGGGCTCCATCCTACTCTCAAATTCACCTGTGAAATGGAGCAGTCAAATTAATTCCTCTTCCTTGACTAGTTGAGAAATCTGCCAGGAGCTCTCTATCATGGTCAATTACAAGCTTATCTTCACTGGTCAATATACGCGTTAGAATTCTTACAGTTCCACACACTATGCGATTGGCCTCATCAGCAGCCTTGTAAATAGGGCCCAAGCCATTTGCTCACAATGCAAGCTTGATGCTGAAATAGGGCCATCAAGGACATCCTGTGGGATATTGGCTACCCTGATCAGATCATTTCGTGCTGTATATCACACAAACTCATGAACGGGCCTAAGGCCGTCACTTTCAGCCCTGAAAAGTGCCCAGTCTACCTCAGATTATCCTGGAAGGGTAAGGTATCTCAAAAGTTTGAGCAACAGGTGAAGCTAGCTGTTTCACGCTGCTACTATGCAGGAACAACATGAGTGGTATTCGCCACGAACAGGATACTGTCGTCAAGTCAAAAAGATGTTCTGCCTCTCACACAAATGAGTAATGTGGTGTATGAATTTCAGTGTCAGTGTGATGTAGGCTGTATGTCCCAAAGACTGGCGGATCACATCAAACAGCATGTCCCAGCCGCTGTTCACAAGGGGCAAGGAGCAGACCGTACCCAAATTGCAAAACTCAAAATACAGGGTGGAATTTTCCATTATTGAGACTAAATGCCGTGGTGGGAGATTTCGGCAGCACCCACCCTGCTGACCGGATCGGCGGCCACTTGCACCCGACTCCAGGCTTGGAGGGTCATTCATTATGCACAGGCGGGTATCGGTCTGAATCACCTGGCGGGTCAGAAACTGATTCATCCACCGGCTGTCAGCTGCTGGGTTCAAAGGTCCGGGCGCTATATTTAAAGGCCAGTCCAACACATAATCTCACTCTCTCCAGCCCACCAGAGATATCTTGCAGCCAGAAGAAGAAGGCCGAGAGCCTCATGAAGAAGGCAGTACCCCACTTTGGCGTTGATCAGAGGAGTGCAGGCCCACAGGCACGCGCTCCATCCCAGGGATGGCTGTTGGACGCGCTGCAGCCTCACCTCTCTGTCCTGGCAGGCCCTGGCAGAGCAGGTCAGCATGGCTGGCAAGGGTGCCCGAAATGCCACCCAGTGCAGGGAGAGATGAATGATCTCATCTGCTCTGCCACGCTAACTCATCCTTCAACTGTCATGAAAATATAATAATTTTCATAATGTTACTGGGATTTATTGTAAAGTAGGAATGTGGGGTCTTGATAGCCTGTGTGCGTGTGTGTGTGTGTGTGTGTTTGACTTAATTGAATTAAAGGGAGCTGGTCTGAAGGCTTTGATGTGTCCAAAGAGAAGCTAGGTTTGAAATGCTAAATAAGTAAACATGGCTGAAGATTTTGAATGTGTGGTGTATAGGAACACTTGCATTTTTAGATAAGCCAGAGTAGTTTGAATTTCAAAGGAGAGGGTGAAATGTTACACTTAGCCAGAAGGAGCCAAACAGTGTGCTTATTTTTTCCCAAAGGTTCCTGATAAAATTGGTACTATGAAAGATTTTTATTATTAGAAAGGTAAAGTCTAAAGACATACTGAAACAATGAAATTTACATTCAAAGGGGAAAATATGTATAAAGGAGAGAAGGCTATGTGTAAGAAGAAGGGATTTTAAGATCTAACAAGTGTGAAAAACCTCCAGCCTCTATGTACCAAGTTGCTACCTATAGGTACCAAAGCTAAGAGAATTCACTATGAATATCCCGATCCAGGGCATCGTGTGCTTTGCCTGGGTCTGTTATAATCTATTTTGTTTTTACTGTTGCCTTAATGGGGATATAACTGGGAGTCAGATTATTTAGGGGAGTTAGGAGTTATCAGAGTAGTAATTTGTAGACCTATATATGTGCTTAAATTTATGTCTTTTATGAAAAAATGTTTAACCTAGTTTTGTAAAAAAAAACCTCTAAGACCCGATGGCCTTCAAGGCATGCATCTCAAAATAAAAATACAAATTGCAAAACAGTTGTGACAGTTGTTTCAAGTTTCCCTCTGGGATTTGAACAGCTCAGCATTTACTATCTGCTGTGTCATAACACAACTCTATCCAATATCAAACTCTCATCATTGTATCTTGCATTCAAATGGCTACTCTCTCCAGGGGTCTCACACAACTATTAGCAGGGGACATATATCAACTCTTACCGAGACTTTCACATCATCACCATCCCATCGACCATGTTGCTCACACTCCATCCTCTGGCCCTTCTGGGGAGGGCTCCTCACACACAGGGGGACGCGCATCTCACCCAACCTCTGCCCCACCCCCTCCTCATCACATGTCTTTCTTTCTCCTTCATACAGACCAATCTGGCGTACAACAGGCACGAGGGAGCGCAGACTGGGGGAGGGACGGCCAACATCATCGCCCTCACTGAGTTTGAGGAGGCTGCAGCCGAGCTGGCTGGGGAGGGACAGGGATTGTTCCTGTGGGGAAGGGGAGATCGGCCTCTCCCACCAACCCAGTATGGATCACAGCTCCATCACCTCATCAAATCCTGACATTCACAGTGAGTCACGCGCAGTCTTATCCAGCTCTTGCTCATCAACTGAAACTCTATTTTCTATTTTCTAGGCACCAGCAGATCGAGGCCCCAAAGCCAGTCCAGCCCCTGTGTGAGCCCCCAGGCTACATCTGCACAGGAAGCTCTGGAAGACTCGTCCCGGTGCTCACACACACACCCCCCACCAGCTCAGAGACACACACGTCGGTGGGGCACAGATGTAGATTAGGCTGGGCCCCACTTCCTGGGGAACAGCTCACTGACACGTCCCCGCAGCAGTCGGAGGCAGGGACAGCCCAGGTCTCCGACACTGGGTGAGCTGCTGGACACCAGCCACCCGCTCAGTCTGAGTCAGATGATGAACCTCTGGAACCAGCCGCCAACTCATTGCTGGAAATGCAACAACAGGCGGCGGAACATCAGACAGAGATTCGGCTGTCACTCAGCAGACTAGAGCAAACGATGGATGAGTGCGTCCACGTTGTGTCTGACGTTGTGGCTCTGACATGCCAGCGCCTGGAGGTTATCATGGGAAGGCTGGCGACCATCATGGAGACCCTGGTCCAGCAGGTCTTACCGGATTTGCGCTGGGCCCCGCACTCCATGGTCACACACCCTGGGGGGCACCATCTGGATGTAGGCAACATGGGGATGAGGCACCTTGACCACCCTCCGGGTGCAGCATCTCCTGCAGGAGTCAGGGTGGGGCCCTCGGGCACCCACAGGGAGGATGAGCATCAGTCGGACACCCCAGGGGCCTCCTCTCAGGACACTCCAGGGGGATGCAGCCACTCACAGCCCCCTTTGCCTGTGACCCCATCCACTCCAACTGCTCAGGCCACTGAGGGTGCTCCTGCCCCTGAGCTGGTGACCGTTATCAGGCCGGGGCCTTCCAGGCCTCAGGTCACCAGAGGACGTACGTCAAGGTCATCGCAGACATCAGGAGGTAGCGGTCAGCAGCTGCCTCCACCTCTGCTGCAGATGTTGGGCCTGTAGACAAGTGTAGTGATAGCGTTAGGAAAGTTAAGAAACATTAGTGTTACTTTTGGGTCATGGGTGTACTAGGCATGTAAATAAATGACACTTCTGTTAATAGATTTGATGGTTATGTGAATTTCAGGTGTTGTGTGATTTTGTTCTTTGGAATCCTCTTGTTTCGAGGTTTAGCTTCCTCCCCCTCAGTGATAGTGTCCCACTGTGAGATTCCCATTCCTGTGGTGTCAACCTCAGTTGAACTAGTCTCCGCACCCTTGTGTGATGTCAGGGAGATGTGTTTAAATCTTTATTTGAAGCGTGTGATGTAAGCGTTTCTAACCCATCTTCCTCAAGGAACACCATTGGGTGAGGGCAGCTCATCAGTATTGATAATCTAGCGTCATTTCTGTCTCCTCAGTGGCAGAAGAAAAGACATGTACAGGAGGAGGAGATCCCTCGGTATGTCCACATCTCAGTCACAGCAGTGTTTGCATCATTAGGTGGCAGTGAAGGTTTCAAGTCTTCTCTCACATTGCACTTGTAGCTCAGTGGACTCTCAGTCCCCAGAGTGAGCTCACTCACAGGATCTCATGGACCAAAGCAAAGATCATGGCCTGGTGATTCATGAGGCCAGAACGTGCAAGTGTGAATGTGGGACTCGTTCTCGCTGCAAGTGGATGGACATCCCCTGAGTTGAAAGAAAATGACATCGAGGTCTAGGAGAGACGTGCCCATATTCACTCACTTAACTTTACTCTTCCTGGAACCTGTCAGCGATAACGTATCACAGGCACATCTCCCACATCTTCCTTCCTCCATGGCGTGATCACACTCATACTGACCCTCAGCAGCCTCCTGAGGTTCCTGGGTCTCCGAATCTTCATCCTCCAATGAGCTCTCACTTCCACCAGGCCATCCTCTGGCAGGGGGTCACCCCTTTGCATTGCCAGATTGTGAAGGGGTAACTCACTGAGATGATGCAGGAAACCCTGTCGGGAGTGTATTGGAGTGAACTACTTGAGCGGCCCAAGCACCTGAAACACATCTTCAGAAGCCCTATGGGAGTGTGTGGAGCTGTGAGCAGCGTTGTACCTCTCCTCGCAATGACTCTGAGGGTGACACACCGGTGTCATCAGCCAGTGTTTCAGTGGGTGCCCCTTATCCCCAAGCAGCCATCCCTGCAGACATAATGGTCCCTCGAAAATCTCAGGCACCTGGGAGTGAGTCAGGATGTAGGAGTCATGGCAACTCCCAAGGTACCGTGTGCAAACATGCAGTTTGTGCTTCTGGTGATCACACACCAGTTGTACATTGATGGAATGATAGCCCTTGTGGTTTATAAACACTAGAGGCTGCTGCCATGGAGCCTGTATACCACATGGGTCCAGTCTATTACACCCTGCACTCTGGGGAAGCCTGAGATGGCGGTGAAGCCAGTGAATCTCACAGTCTGGCTATCGTCATCCAGAGCAAACCTGACATAATGATGGACCTTCCTGTAAAGGGCATCTGTGACCTCCTTTATGCATCGATGTGTTGTGGACTGAGAGATGCTGCACAGGTCGCCTGTTGATCCTTGGAAAGAACCAGAGGCAAAGAAATTGAGCACTGCGGTCACCTTCAAAGCCATTGGCAGGGGATACCCTCCAACTCCACGTGACATCAGGTCCTCATGAAGAATGTGGCACACGTGATGTACCAGAGCTCGGGACAAGTGCAGAGGTGTACGGCATTGCCTCCCACTCATCTGTAAATAGGAGACTCTTTTATGATAAACCCTGGTTCTGGTGAGTCACCCCGGTTGTCTGGGTGTCTCCTCCTGACCCTCCTGTTCATGCTCTGGCTCCACTTCACCATGTCCCTCCTGCTGGAGCTGTGTGCGGAGTCGCCTCTCCCTCCTTCACCCCCTCCATTGCATTAGGACCCTGACAAAGGCAGCATTGAGCCCTGGGTCCACATCTGCTTTTGCCTTCTCTCTGAAAGGAAACATTAATCATTCAAGGGGCAAGAAAGTGAAGCTCAGAAGATAACATGTTTGGAAACTGTGAGACTCCATAGTTTCTCCTGTCCTACTTGCCCGGTGGCTGATGCTGCCTTGTCCCTGAGACACTAACACACACATCGAGGTGACCAAGACGGCATCACAGATATGTCACATCTTGAGCCCTGTGTGGGATGCTGAAGTTTCAGTGAGATGAGCGACTCAACCTAGCTCTGTGCTCCAAGCTCTGATGTGGTGCATTATATTGACCAATCAGTTACTCATGGTCAATACGTGGATGCCCTTTGGCTCGATAGGAGTGTCACATCTGGTGAACAGGTGACAGGCCCTCATTGATGGAATGTGATATATGATCCAGCTGTGCCTCCCTCACTATTGCCTGTATTCCCAAATTCTACATTCCTGTGTGTTACTCTTGAGATGCAGCAGCTGTGATGTGAAGCCACTGAGTTCTGAGCCGCCCTTTAACTGTGTCAATGAAGCCAGTGGCTTTCAGTGGCTTTCATCACAAGGATATCTTCCTCCTTTCTCTCTAAGCAGACTCCTGCTCACTCCTGCGGCAACAAAAGGTTAGCGGGCGACCCCAGAAAGGCCCCTCTTGTGTTCGCCCTTCCCCCTCACTCCCATCCCATAGACTTCCCTCCCCGCTGCCTCCCTCGTGTTCATCAACTCCACCCTTACCTCACTGCCCACCCCCGGTTGAAGTGCTTGTGAAAGCAGAAGCCTGCATGGGAGGCCAGCACGGAGGTGATCTTTGGGACAATGTAGGCAAGGAGCAGGAACAGACCAACCCTACAGCCCCAGCAGTGTGGCCTTCATCACAACCAGACCGGCGCTGCACTACGGCAGGTAGGCTACATATGTTCCGCTCACCTCAAAGTTACCAGCGAACTGAGGTCGCCCCCCCACCTTTACAAACGGGTTTGAGGCCAACGTAATTTCCCACTGGCAAGACTGGAAGACATGACAAAATTCCAGTAAGCAGCTGTATTAGTGAGCATTTATGGCATGTTAATTAATCCAAATGCCATTCACACCACTAGATAACCGGCCCACCACAAACATGCCTTTGTGAGAATTGTAGGCTGTCCTTACGCTTGTGGATTTCTGACTTTTTGCCCCTGGATTCTCCGCTCCCGCAAGCCACGAAACCTGCTGTGGGCAGGATGGGAAAATTCCGCCCACAGTGTCCAACTTTAGATGGGAATCTGCGATTGGACAACATTTGCTAAATAATCCTCAGTGTGCCAAGAATTACGCTGGCAACCAATTTAAGATTGTCAGTCAGACTCGCTTTGTGCCGCATTTGTGTGTACTGGAAGCTACAGATATTAATACACAGGCCCTGTTCTTTGCAGACAGAAAGAACATGTACAAACATTGCACCCACATTGCAACTAAACAAAATAAATGACAGCCATTCGCTGGTTCATTCCTCAGGTCAATGCCTTGACCAATCAGAGTCAAGCTGCTTGGTTTAAATTTCAAACAATGCTTGGCAGTTAACTGTCAGTCACCATTAACTGGTTCATTCTCCAGGGCAATGCCTCTACCAATCAGATTCCACTTGCCAACCAATCAACACTCCCTTCTCACACTGTATAAAGTTGTTGCTTCCCCTGATATTCGGTATTCTTGCGATTGTCCTGATGAGCTTGAAACAAAAAGCTTTGACAAAATGTCTTTTTTCAGAAATACTTAAAAACAAAAGTGGTGGAGTGCCTAGTGAAGCATAGGTACAAAGTCACCTATTACCTCCCATTCATTCACATACCATGCTTCAAATTACTCATAAACTGTATGCTAAAATATTTTAATTATTCAATGCAAATAATTGTATAATGATATAGTCCTTTGAAATGCTAATCACTCACATCATTTTGGAAAAGGTGGAACAAGTCTGCAGGCTGACATTGCAACATTACTGTTTTAAATTCTTATTGCTAGAGAAAGAAGACCAATAGTAATAGACTTCAGCAGCATGCGTATTTCAAAATGCCCCATTTCTCATCTCTCTACCCCTGTAGCAAAAAGTAATTCCAGTTTTTTACAGCTCACAAAAACTGCACATTCATAAAATCTCCACAAAAAAGTTTGATAATAACTCAGCAGGACACAGCAATTTGAAAATAGCTCCTCAATCACTGGAGTTGGAACCTTTCCAAACATATATCATGGTGAAGTTATCGACCATCCCCTCAGTATATGGAATTCACTCTGTCAATCATTAAGACTGTGCTGTGGCCTTCCAGACTGCATATCTTGCAGATGTTGATAAAGTAGAATAATTAAAAAGAACTCCAATTGTAAGTTGCTGAAAAGGGAGACAAGTTGTCAAAACTTTTTATCTTGCACTCATCAGGACAAATGCAAGAATGCCAAATTTCAAATGATCACAACAAGTTATACTACAGGAGAAGAAGGGTGCTGATTGGTTGGTAAATCAACTCTGCCCTAGGCGTTGTCATGGGGCAAGCAATGAGGTATTAAGGGCTCCCCAAGCTCCCGGGTAATTCAAAAAGGCTGCAAGGCTTGAACATATCCCTTTAGTTTGCAGAGAAAGGGTCCTTGCGTATGAATATATGTCACATTCAGCAAGCACTTGCTGAACAATCCTGAGTGTGCTAATAACTAAACTAACAACCAAGTTAAGGTAATCATATAATATAAAATAAAAACAGAAAATGCTGGAAAACCCCAGCAGGTCTGACAGCATCTGTGGAGAGAGAAACAGGGTTAATGTTTTGAGTCTGCATGACTCTTCTTCAGATAATGAGTCGCGCTCAGAACACTGGTTATTTACACTCGCAGCATATCTCTCTTTTCAGCAATATTCCCAGCATGAACTCCCATTGTGTCGAAAGATTATCAAGAGACTAGGTCTGGAACTCAAGTGCTACAGGTGGTCTTACTCTGTAGTAACAGTCTGACCTCTTGGGAGGTGAGTTCATGCCCCGCTTCAAGACTAGAGCATGTGGTCTAACATGAAGTTCAAGTGCTGAACGACTGGATGTGAAGCCTTTTGGTTGAGTTCTTTCTAGCCTTTCAAGTAAAAGACCACCTTGCACTGAAAAAGAGGAAGGGAGTTCTCTTGATGTCCCATTTATCCCTCACGCACTATCACTACAATAGTTTCATTAGCCCTTCATTTCTTTAATTGATGCTTTGGGGACCTTGCTGCCCTCAACTATTTCCCCATTTTGCAATAGTGACGTCTCATTTAAACAAAAAGTACTTCATTGACTGCTGTTCAGCACCCTGGGATCATGGAAGATATTCTTTGTTCTCTTATATTGAACTCAAAAAAATTAAAAACATTTGAATATTTTTTATAATTTATTACAGGCTTCATGTCATTAAATCTGTTGGTAGTTAATCAGAGACAAATTAATACAAGAAAAACCAGATTCAAGTGAGCAAAACAAAATCATTGAATTTTAAAAAAACCACAGAAAGGTAAAAAAGCCTAAATGTTTGAGACTGCTGTCCCATCTTCTGACAAAGCTAACATTTTTGAAGAAAAAAATGATAAATGCTTTTTTATTATATGTTTTTTATTATATGTTTCAAGATGTAGAGAAAACTAAGCCTGGATCGGCCAATATCAACAGAGACAATCTTCATTCGTTCTTCTCCTCAAGCACCAGGGTTTATATAAACACCTGAGTACCTCTGATTCTTTCTGATTTGAAACAATATAAAGCAGTCACCTACAGAGACTATGGGGGTGAAATTGGATTTGACAAATGTGCAAAATAGACAATAGCGATTTTGCAGCCAGTTTAATGCCTTGCCCAGCTTCCTGTTCCATTGACTCATGGCCCATTAGTGATTTTATTCAGCAGTTTCTGGTTAGCCAATGACAGGCACATGTCGACAGGCATGAAAACATTATCAACTGGATGATATTAGCTTGGAATATGCATTGCTCTTGCCTTTAGTTTACTTTCACACAAGTCCCATCTGCTTCGTGTTTTGTGAATGAAGCCTATAGTAATTTTATTAAAATCACAACAGTGAGACAGTGATGTAGTAGTAATGTCACTGGATAGTTATTTGGTAGCCCAGCCTCATTCTCTGGGGACATGGGTTCAAATCCCACCATGGCAGCTGGTGGAATTTAAATTGAATTAATAAACTTGGAATATAAAGCTTGTCTCTGTAATGAAACTATCATCAATCTGGTTCACTGATGTCCTTTAGGGGAGGAAATCTATCCTCCTTACCTGGTCTGGCCTACATACGATTTCAGGCCCACAGCAACATGGTTGACACTGAGCTGCCCTGTGCAAAGGCCTAACAAGCCTCTCAGGTCAAGGGCAATTAGGGATGGGCAAAAAATGTTGGTTTTGCCAGTGACACATCCCATGAATGAATGAATTTTTAAAAAATAACTAGTGTTTCTTTACTCAATTAAGGGCCAACAAAATGAGTCACATATCTATATTATTTTCATAGAACTCAAGATGGTATCCTTGACAACCTCGGTCTCCATGTTACAAAAGACTGAATCCAGATCACAGAGCATTGAGAGACAGCCAACTGTTAACCGGGGCAGGGGCCAATTACTGCGTTAAGAAAGCATTCACCTGGTCATTCCCATAACAGTGACCATATAGCTCTAAAGATGTGCTTATACACATTGATGCTCTGAACCCTAATATAAAATAGAAAGATGGGAAGGATTTAAATTAACCTAATTTCTAGATTGTAAGATTTTGCTGAAGTTGCATTAAACATGATGTGGGGGTGGATTTTGGGGGGGGTGGGGTGGGGAAAGGGGACAGATTACTCCCTCCCCCCCCCACGCCCCCCCCACACACACACACACACACACAAGTTGGTGCCTGGCCGATGTGAAGAATGGCTGCCCTGCAGTGATTGGACGCTGGGGCAGCCTTAATTAATGCAGAGTGGGGCTTCTGCCCCTCAGAGGGGACAGGAAGTCCCGCCCTCGGGACATTTCAGCCAATCTGATTGGCTGGCAGCTCTGTAGTTCCATCAGCACCAGGAGAGATCATTGGCCACAGCCAGTGGGACCATCAGCCGTCTCCAGGAGTAAAGACGTCTACTGGACTTCAGGTAAGTCTGTGGATTTTGGGCGGGCACAGCTGGGAGACCCCAGGGGACGGGGGGAAGAGCGGGTGGGGGTTCTGGTTGGAGAGGTCAGGGTTGGTGGGGGAGGGACAAAGGGCGATACCATTTTGAGGAGGGTGCCCAGGTTATAGACCTGGCCACAGGGTCTCCCCCACAAAGGAGGCAGCCCCTTCTTGCCCAGCAGCAGACATGCAGTGAAAGCTGCTAGTCTGTTTGCCATGCCCCTGCCTTCTCTCACAGTCAAAGAAATTACAGGGAGGTGGGCTCAGGCCTCTTACGTGATAGTTAATTGTCCACTCAGGGGCTTCATTTTAGGCCTCTGGAAGGGCAGGCAGTTCGATGCCTTCTCATGTGTTGTTGGGGGGAGGGGGCTGTAAATTCACCCAGTGAAATCACATTAAATATGTGAAGCTGTGTAGAAACACCTTTTTTATTGGTCACAAATTTTGGCATTTTGGAAATTGTAATTTCACGATATTTTGTGTGTGAGTTGTTCTCCTGTAATATCTAATTCAATGTTTCCCCCCCGGGGTTGGTACCTTTACAAACGGTGATTGTACCAGCAGAACCAAAGTTGAACTCCTTTGCAGACATATTGGGGATACTCTTCACTAATCTAGAACCTTGAATCAAATTGGCTCCCTTAGCCACATTTTTTCATCGAGTGTGGAATTAGTTTGGGCAGCCTGTTTTCATATCTGAGTGGTCTGTAACCTGGAATCAGTCAGTTATAAAACGGGGCATATTGTCAGAATGTCCACAAAATTCCCCAGCCTGAATTGGAATGCGTCTGACCTACTACCTGAATTCAAACTGTTTAAATGGTGTACAGAGTTATCATTTTTTGATTCAGGTGAGTCTGAACCAGACAAGCAAGTTATGAAAATTCGCCTAGCAATTGGGAATGAAAGTCTACACAGGCTGAACACATAAGGATTAACAGCAAAAGAGTTCATGTTTGGCAGGCCTGTGTGTATCCACCTACCTACTCTTACCCATTCTACGCCCTCAGAAACTAGACAGCAACTTTCAAAACTACAAGAGAAGATAATCAACATGCATGATAAAAATACGGGTACAGAATTGCCAAATATACAGTGGGACAACAATGTTACATCCAGGATCCCACACAAGGTCACCAGCCAAGGTGACAAGGATTTGTTTATAACCAAGATCCTATGAAATCATTACACACAAACACACGATGGTGAAGCATAACCGGGGACAAATCAGATCCATTCCAGCTCCTTAACCACCATACAGCCCTACTGCATCTAGGATAAGATCCCACATATAACAAGGAGCAATGTCCAAGAATGAAAATCCCACAAATCACTGTGAGCAATTAAATAAACCTCCAGACAAGGTTACCATTATAAGATCTGGGCATACCAGCAGATTACCTCTACGCTTTAGAGACTCATAGAGTCATCAGTTCTATACGCTTATGTAGTGGTAACTAAATATGAACATGTATTGTAAATAATTATACTTATTTGGAGGGGGAAAGTATCTTTAAAAAGAAAGGGGGGTGTTGTAATATGACTTGAAGGGATAACAGCATGACATCACTAGGATGGGAATGTGTCGTCTAATCTAGCCTCAGTTTCACTTTGGCCTGTGAGCGGAACACAGACACACACAGCTCTGCTGCTCAAGTTTTCTGTCTATGCCTATCTGTTCACATGTGCCTAGTCTCAATAAATGAACTCACGTGTTTGCACAATCCCTTATGAGCAATTGGTGCCTTTATATCATTATAACATACTGCATCATAACATGAACTGCAGGTGACAGCCCCCCCCCCCACCTCCCTCAACCGTCTGATGGCTGACAGTTGCAGAGGAGGAGGTGCCTGAGATAAGTCAAGTCTTAGCTTGCCTGGCCCTCAGATGTGGGGGTGGGGGGGCATTGATGGGGGCCTCCTATTTACTCAGTGATGAGATTAAATATTATACAACCACATAGCATGTCACACTAACACATGGTTCCAGATTTCAGATGACTGAGAGACAGCCAACCATTGGCTGATGGAGTGGGGGTGGTCAACTACAGCTTCAAGCAAGCATTCACTCAATCATGTTTCCTGTAACAATAAATATATATCCCTCAAGATATGATTGTACAAATTGCTGTTATGAACATAAAATGTAGGATGGAAAGATTAAATCAGCTGAACTTCTAGATTTTAAGTTTTTTCTGAGGTGTCAAATTTTGTTTGATAGTTTTCTGTGAAGTGACATGGGCCATTTTATTATGTCAAAGGGGCCTCGGTAAGATCATTCCAGACAATGCCAAATGTGACGCCGAAACTATCAGAAGAATTGAAATAGCTAGAGGTGCTTCCAACAAAATAAAGTTGATTCTAACAACCAGCCTGAGTACCAGAAAACATTTGCTTGAATCTTGTGCCTGGCCTTCTCTATGACTGTGAAACCTGGAGTGCAGACAACCAAATGATCAAAAGACTCGAACCCTTTGGAATGTAGGCCTACTGAATAGAATATTTTGGAAAGAGAAAAGCCATGATAGACATCATCCAAAGCTGAATGTTGAGTTATTTTGGCCACCTGATAAGGCGCCACAGTTCAGTCGGAATTCTGCTTAAAGGCCACATCAATGGTAAAAGGGGCTGAGGAAGACCAAGTGCTTCCTGGACAAGCAACATCAGGGAATGGGAAAACATGAGCTATCAGGAGACAGTGAGGGCACTTCACAGTCGAAGTGGCCGGTGCAGCATTGCATCCAACCCTCGACAAGAGGAAGGAACAAGAAGAAGGAGAAAGGCAGTCTATAAGTAGAAGCATTGTTGTTGTTGATGGAAAGGACTGGTCCTGCATTATCACAAAGCTGTTGCAGCATGCAGCACATAACCACAAACCTGGGTACCTGCTCTGGTCTGTTCTACTGATCACCCCCTGAATCATCCAGGCAGTGCATTATTGCTTGAACATAACTGCTTGGTGCTGTTTCTAATGCAGCATGGTTCTCAATGTAGACCAGATCTAACACTGCCCAGACTGCTGACAAGAGTCATGATATGTCTCTAGAGAAGATTGTTTAATAGTCAGCCCATGGACTCATGGCTTGGTTGAAATAAAGGTGGCACAGAGAACAGGTGCAGAATGAATGAATCATGATTGCTGCAGAATACCCAGCAACAGGCCTGCAAAATATATTGTCTGTGGTCACAAACAAGCTCTACACTGAGCGAAACAGAAACAGAAAATGCTGGAAAAACTCAGCAGCTCTGGCAGCAACTGTGTGGAGAGAGAAACAGAGTTAACGTTTCAAGTCCGTATGACCCTTCTTCAGAGACCCTTCTGAGATTTTCCTGCATTTTTTGTTTTTGTTTCAGATTTCCAGCATCAGCAGTATTTTGCTTTTATCTGTACATTGAGCGAATTGAATTTCTCACCATGGATGAAGAAATTCAGATGGGGAGCACAAGGCAAGGCAAGGTGGGGGCAAACTATGTCACTCTGAATGCAGGGAAGCCTGCAATGTGGGAAAAACCTAGTCCTTTCCTATCCTACTTTTCTATTTCTATGGGAAAGGGGGTGTAGGTGTTCCCCTGGTATATAGAACCTCAGACTGCTCCCTGATACAATGGCCCACAGTAAACTGGGAGATTGACACCTGCTGCAGCCTGGAATGAGACCGTTGCATGGTGACCTTGACGGTCCTGAACACTGCGATCCATGACCTGGTTCAAAGGTCTACTTGAGGCTGCAGCAGGGGATACAGCTCGGTGATAGCCTCCAAGGCAAAACGAAGACACGTGCGCATTCTCCTCAGTGAAGTTTGGGCAGGGGATGTGCTCCCTGAGAACCCCTTAGGGATCTGCTCCCATCCTTCTTCTCCCAGCTGTCCCTGCTCTCTCCTGTCAGGTGCCAAGATAGTCCAAATTCACAATCGGGTCCCACACCCATAATTAAATATTTTAATGAACGTGTTTAATATTTCTGGCTAATGCCCTGGATGCCTACAGAGCAGCCCAATTAGGGGAAAATGTGGCATAGTGGTAATATCCCTAGGCAAATAATCCCAAAGCTCAGGTTAATGTTCTAAGGACACAGGTTCAAAACCCACCACAGCAGCCAGTGGAATTTAAATTCAATTAATAAAATCTGGTATAATAAAGCTAGTCTCAGTGATGGTGACCATGGAACTATCATTGATTGTTGTAAAAACCCATTTGGTTCACTAATGTCCTTTAGGGAAGGAAATCTGCTGTCCTTACCTGGTCTGGCCTACATGTGACTCCAGACCCACAGCAATGTGGTTGAGGCTTAACTGCCCTCTGAAATGGTATCTGAGCAAGCCACTCTGTTCAAGGACAATTAGGGATGGGCAATGAGTGCTGGCCTTGCCAATGATGCCTCAATCCAGGAAAGAATTTTAAAAATTTCAAGATAGCAAGTGTCAAACTTCCAACGTGGGACGAGGCCTCACACACTGCCTGCTACAATGGACCCATAGGTGCCCATTTCATGCCTGTAAGATGGATGCAGTGATCAAATTTTCTGGGCCCCGGTTTTGAAATATATTCCTTTGAAATGCGCATTTTACATTCCGTAAGAAATGGGCTCTGAACCTGCTGCTTGCAAGCGTAATACTCCAGACATTTTAAAGCCGCAGTTTTCAGAAATTTTACTTTCGGGGAAAAGATAAAAAATAAACTTGAAACAAGGCAGCGAAGAAATAAAATATTTTCTGCGCAAGAAGATGGAAGCTCTCCATGCCATAGAGGTTAATTCACACTGAGGCAGTAGCTTGAGTTAATCATTACAGATACCATTAGTCAGTGAGAAGACAAAGGACAAAGGGACCCTGAGAATACTCATCATATTTAAAACTTTAATTTAAATAATCATCTAATTAATCATTATTATTACTAGGGGATAAAATATTAAAATATTTGGCTTTGCCTCAGACACTGGTACCTATACATTTTATCATACTTTGCAATTATATTGATGTTAATGCATTTCTCATAAACTGATGGTCTAATTATGATTTCCTATGTGGTACTTTGCCTTGGCTGAGCGCCAACTGACAGCAGCACAGGCAATTCTGCTGCTTACAACTGGGATATTATTATGCCTGATGGAAGACAAATGCAATGTTGTTCTCTAATTAGCTGGAATCATTTTTGCCTGCAAAACCTGACAGGGATAAACAAAGATAATTACACTGCATCCCCATTCCATTTGTCAAGGCATCAAATTGTAATAAACTATATAGCTTGCTGTAGGCTTCAAATCACATTTATCACCATGGTCATTTTTCTATTAAAATTATTTTAAAAATATTTATTAAATGTCGCTCGTCAACATTCCATTTAAGCAGCTGCAAAGATGTATAGTCCATGTTCCTTTCGAGTGACAGAAATACAGATTTACAACACACGAATTAAAATATTAAATAAACTGCTTTCTTCCACAGACTTCTGTTAAATAAGCAGCACCCCAGTCTGTAAGCAACGAGGTGGTTTTATCATTGTTACCTCTGCCAGGTTCTAATGGTACCTGTTTGAACAAAGAACTGATTGGGAGTCAGATAGGGATACATCCTGGAGTCAAAGAGCCTTTCTAAAAGGAAACACATTTGTAACCATGCCACATTGCCAAGATCTGTGTAGCAGCTGTGACATTTTTCAAATGGAAATTTCTCTTCAGTCGCATAAATTGAAACTGCATCTGGACAATAATATAGCCACAACATACTAAGGATGCTTCATAATTAGGTTGAGAGTAAATCTAATCTCGGACTAAGCAATGTTTTACATCTAACATGCAGGAATGGTTATTCATCAAATTTAATTTACTGAAATGTTGTACAAAACTGCTTGAACTTTAACGGACTATAAACTGCTCAGAGACAAGCCTGACAAAGACGGGCATCAATATATTTTATGTATCTGTCCAAATTTAGTTTCTTTGAAGGTGTTGTAGCATTGTAAATGAATAAGTGGCATCGTTCCAATGAGTAAAAGGCAGGCGTCTAATTTAATTTGCCGGTGGGTGGGTGGGCCAGTTGTTCACAAGAATGTTGCTGTTTTTCACACAAGACATGGAAGCACATCTTAAACTTGCCTGTGAAGCATCATAACTCTGCTCTAGAAGAACATCTACTTCAGTGACAACAATATTGTTTCTCATATTACAAAATAGTTCGTCAATTTATTCAATTCCCATTCCCATTGCGTGTTGACATCAAATAACATTTTTTTTTATTTTAGTGAGTTCTCCTTAGATGTAATTTTTAACAAAAGCTACAACTGATCTTAGATTTGCATAAGGTGGAAACGTTTAATATTGAGGTGTTGTGGGAGTTCAGGCAGTGTTAGTATGCGCTAGTGGATTGTTTATACACAACATGTGTTATTTTTAGGCATCAAAATGGCTCTCTTAAGTATTTTCATGTGGACAAAGCAAAATTATGTTACATTTCTTCTTGCAAAGGATCTAACAAGACGCAATGGGAGTATCACTTTCCAATCTTTATCGTTCTCAAGTTCTTCATATCTCCAATTATGGCATTCGTTTACAGCACCTGGATCTTTAAAACCTTTACAATGATCCACATTCTCAAACGATGAAAACAGACAAGTATATGCATTAGCTTTTAATGACATCTCAGATTCATAACATAATCTTAGATCCTTTCCTGTACAATGGCTTCTTCCTTTCAGCTGTGGTTCAGTTAGTAGCTCTCTCATCCCTCAGTGAAAAGAATTACATGTGATATACAGAACAGAAACAGGCCATTCGGCCCAACAAGTGCATGCCAGTGTTTATAGGTTCAGAGACGTAGACACCAAATCTGGGCTAACACTCCACAGTAAGTCCTCCAGGAATGCTGTACTGTCAGATATGTTGTCTTTCTGATGGGGCATTAAACTGAGGGTCCATCTGCCCTCCGTGGTGGATGTAAAACATCCCATGGTGCTACATCAAGGAAGAGCAGGTGAGCTTTCCCGGTTTCATGACCAATATTTATTCCTCAACCAATATCACTAAAACCAATTAGCTGTTGTTTGTGGGAACTTTCGTCCACCAATCAGCTGCCATGATTCCTATAGCTGCGCTTAAAAAGTATTTCAATAGTTTTCAAATGTTTTGGGGAGTCCTGGTGACATGGAAGGCTTATGAAGGCCATGAATGTAAACTTTTCTTTACTTACAAATACATAAGAGACAGAATGTTCCATTCCCCCGCTGGTGGGTTCCTAGGTGGGGGAACAGGGATGGGGGTGGTTGGGGCGGGTGTGTGTAAAGTTTGTCAGATGGTATCACTGGGTTCCTGCCCACCCCGACCTTCCACAATTTTATGCCGGGATTGGTGAGGCCCACCCACCCTTGCCCAATTGAGGCTCTGAAGCAGCCAATTATTGACCACTTAAGAGCCATTTCCTGCCCAGCCTCAAATTTCTGGAGTACAAGGGAAGCCTGAAAATAAATCAGGTTCAGGTCTCGGATGGGAAAGGGAGGGGTTTCTCTGTCAGCAGCTCCCTTTTAACACCCGGCGTCACCCTCCCTTTGGCCAAGGAACCATAGGGCTTCCCTCACCCCCTCCGGCCTCTTTACCAACACCCCAACCCCTCCTCTGTCCACCTCCTCAGACCCCCAAAACCCACCTGTTCCTGGAATCTTGGGACTTAGGCTCTGGGGACTGCATGCAGTCCCAGTCCTGCCAACTGCAGCTTCTGGCGCTGCAGGGACTAGAGAGTTGTCGGCCAATCAGGTTGACTGGCGGCTCTCTAAGGCGGGACTTCCTCCCGAGTGAGGGGCGGAAGTCCTGTCTCCAACCAATTAACACTCATTGGAACGTGAAATCACTGTAGGGCAGTCAGTGTTGGTGCGGATGTGTTCCCCACCAACTCTTCCAATGAGGGGCAAGGGAAACCCTACCATCCAAAAAATCCTGGCCAAGGAGTCATTTTCTGAATATGTTCCCAGTGGAGTCTCTCATCCAACTAAAGCGCAAAGCAGCCTTTTAGAGGGCTAAATCAGGCCCAAATTTCCAACCCGTGCTGCCATCAGTACATCAAGAGAAGAAACTGTCCCTATATTTACAACCCCACCAGGGGTGCAAAATTCAACTTCAGCAGCGAGACATTACAGGCGGAAAAGGATTTGTTCACTGGTTAACAACTCGTTTGATCTTTCTCACCATTGACTTCAGTCAGGCAAAGAGTATCACGGGAGATCAGTCCAGTGGTGCCCATTTTGTGCTGCCCTGGAGGTTGAATTTCACCCCCTATGTCCTTGAGAATCAGTTCCATCCATTTGTACATTTAACCAAAGGCACTCACTTAACCAAGATCCTTTCAGCAACAAAACAACATTGGTGTTCCCAGGGTCCAGACCTCGTTCTGACCCTTTGGTTGTAGATAACTTGGGTGTGTTTTTAATGTTCTCATTAAGGCTGCGAACAAACAATTCAATTAAGTGGTTGAGAATTTAGCGACAGATTTGTGAAACGAACCCTTGACACAAGCTGACAGATTGTTAATTGTACCCTAACACCGGAGCAGTTCAGCTTAAGCTGATGGAGCTCAATGCTAGCTGTGTGATGTACTTTGTAATTCAATATTAATCCAGCAAATTCTTCAGAAATTATATTTGCTATTTTTGTATGTTGTACCACGCGTTCAGATGATAAGGTAAGGCTGAAGGTGCTAGCAAATACGATTAAGTGAAGTCATTTTATGCTCAATTTAGATTCAGAAGTTCATTCTGGGCACAGGGTGAAAACACGTGTGAAAAGGGTGCGATGCTCATAAGAGATGAAGTTTAGAAAGTCAGCCTAATTGGTGATTATTATGACTCCAATGTGCCTGCAGGCACTGAAATCAGCAACAGCACTCAAACTCTGATTAGATTCAATTTTCCTGGTGCTGTATATGTGACCTGCACTCATGTACTTCCTGTATATGTGACCCGCACTCATGTACTTCCTGTATATGTGGCCCGCACTCATGTACTTCCTGTATATGTGGCCCGCACTCATATACTTCCTGTATATGTGGCCCGCACTCATGTACTTCCTGTATATGTGGCCCGCACTCATGTACTTCCTGTATATGTGGCCCGTACTCATGTACTTCCTGTATATGTGGCCTGCACTCATATACTTCCTGTATATGTGGCCTGCATGCGGGTGATTCGAATAAAGGTGTGACGAGCAATAGCTGGGAGTCGAGGGATGTCTCAGGAAAAGAGCAAGAGCGGCCAGTTTCTCAGACACAGCACTGAAGGTCCTGATGAAGGAGGTGGAGAGGAGAAAGGATTTTCTCTACCCGGAAGGGGGAAAGAGATCACGGAGGCAATAACTACACTGCATGAGGGACAGAATCACCCAGGATGTCACAGCCAGGAGCCCTGGCCCCAGCACATGGACCCAGTGCAGAAAGAAATTTAATGAGTTGATTCAAGTGATCAAAGTAAGATCACTTCTCATAAATATCACCATTTCATCACTGTCACTGGGTCAAAACCCTGGAACTCCCTTCCTAACAGCACTGTGGGTGTACCTACACCACATGGACTACAGCGGTTCAAGAAGGCAGCTCACCCCCACCTTCTCAAGGGGTAACTAGGGATGGGCAATAAATGCTGGCCCAGCCAGCGACACCCGCATCCCATGAACATATTTTAAAAATATATACTTCTCGATTTCGTCACCACCAGCAGCTTTACAACCTTAACACACTTCATCCAACATCTAACTAAACACTGAGGGGTGGAACAGTCCCAGATTTGCACAAAGTGTGGTAGTGGGTATGAAAACAGCAGTTTTACCACCCCCGCACCCCCCCCCCCACCACCCGGCCTCAATGGCGTGTTTTCACGCTGTATCATCCCATTCCTGGTGCATTCTGCCTCATTAACAATGCGTTCCCGGGAAACACGCTGGATCGCTGGTGGGAGGCCCCCGATTCATCTGCCCCGCCGTCACTTCAGGCCTTCAGTAATCCAGGCGCCACATTTAAAGGGCACCCCTGCACAGAGCCAGCTCTCTCTAGGGCATTGGAAGCGACTGCAAAGTCCTGGCTGTCAAAGGGAGGAAACATGCTGACCCCAAAGTTAGCGACACCTTCCTCGGGCACCTGTTGGATGTGGTGGAGGCCACCTTGATGTCCTCTAACCCCTCTCAGGGCGAAGACCAGCAAGCAAGGTCACCAATCCAGCATGGCAGCAGTGCCCAGCACCAATGCCCTGCAGAAGATGGCAGCCACCCAGTGCCGAGAAACGATGAATGATCTCCTCCGTTCCACCATGGTAAGTCACTCTTCTCATCACTCCCAGCTCACACACTCACAAACCCATCACACATCCACAGGGATCTCGCTCACTGCCAGTTCAAGGGACATCACCATTCACTGTCCCACACACACCCTCATTTGCACCACGGATTGTGTCCTTATCCCGTCCATGGCACCACTCAACACCCACACAGGCCAGGCATCCTTCTCATCTGGCCTGGCAGGCATCCTGCTCACACTCTCTCCCTCTGTATTCATGCAGGACAAACTGGCACACAACAAAACGGAGAGGTCATAGACTGGTGGAGACTTTAGAAAGAGCCATCCAGCTGGTGAGTGAGGATCTGGACCTGTCCTGTGCTGACAATGAGGTCGGCGCTACTCTACCAAGTGAGGATCCAGCAGTGCAACATCCATCAGACACGCATGCCATGAGTGATGTGTCCTCTTTCATAGGCCACTGCCAGGCACTAATTCTCTCTCTCTTCCGAAGGCACCTCTGAAGAAGAATCTGATGACATCCTAATTGAAGACCCGTCACAGCGCTGACCCACACTCTCCAGCAGCGCAGGAACACACATCTCGGTGGGACCTAGTTTTAGAGTAGCCTCAGGGTCACAATCTGGTGAGCACATCGCACTATCCGATCCACAGCAGGTGGAGGCTGGGGCTTCCCAGGTTTCACTTGGAGGACTGCTGGAGGCCAGAAATCTGCTGAGTGTGCGTCAGATGAGGAGCCTCTGGACTCGGTCATACCTCAGTTGCTGCAGATGCAAAGTCAAGCTCGGGAACATCAGGAAGGGATGTCCGCTGCACTCCTCAGATTGCAAGGCACAATGGAGGAGTCCGTCCGCCTTCAGGCTGAGGTGATAGCGCCGGCATGCCAACGCACTGAAGTCAACACTGGTAGGATGGTGTCTGCCATAGAGACCTTGGTTCCGGACATCACTCCAGCACTGCTGCACGGGCTGAACACCATTGTTGATGCCATAGTTGGCCTCCAGCAGTGTCAATGCAAGAGGGGTGCCGGGCAGGTCACAGAATCACAGAATCACAGTGCAGAAGAGGCTCTTCAGCCCATCGAGTCTGCACCGACACGTGAGAAACACCTGACCTACCTACCTAATCCCATTTACCAGCACTTGGCCCATAGCCTTGAATGTTATGATGTGCCAAGTGTTCATCCAGGTACTTTTTAAAGGATGTGAGGCAACCTGCCTCCACCACCCTCCCAGGCAGCGCATTCCAGTCCGTCACCACCCTCTGGGTAAAAAGGTTTTTCCTCACATCCCCCCTAAACCTCCTGCCCCTCACCTTGAACTTGTGCCCCCTTGTGACTGACCCTTCAACTAAGGGGAACAGCTGCTCCCCATCCACCCTGTCCATGCCCCTCATAATCTTGTACACCTCAATCAGGTCGCCCCTCAGTCTTCTCTGCTCCAACGAAAACAACCCAAGTCTATCCAAACTCTCTTCATAACTTAAATGTTTCATCCCAGGCAACATCCTGGTGAATCTCCTCTGCACCCCCTCCGGTGCAATCACATCCTTCCTATAATGTGGCGACCAGAACTGCACACAGTACTCCAGCTGTGGCCTCATCAATGTTCTATACAACTCCAACATGACCTCCCTACTTTTGTAAACTATGCCTTGATCGATAAAGGCAAGTGTCCCATATGCCTTTTTCACCACCCCACTAACATGCCCCTCCACCTTCAGAGATCTATGGACACACACGCCAAGGTCCCTTTGTTCCTCAGAACTTCCTAGTGTCATGCTGTTCATTGAATTCTTCCTTGTCAAATTCCTCCTTCCAAAGTGTATCACCTCACACTTTTCAGGGTTAAATTCCATCTGCCACTTATCTGTCCATTTGACCATCCCATCTATATCTTCCTGTAGCCCAAGACACCCAACCTCACTGTTAACCACCCAGCCAATCTTTGTGTCATCTGCAAACTTACTAATCCTACCCCCCACATAGTCATCTATGTCGATCTCACTCCAGCTACCCCTTCTCCTCACGGAGTCAGCCAGGGGCCCTCAGGCACCCATAGGGAGGAGGATCAGCAGGTCCACATCCCAGGGCCATCCAGCCAGGTGATTCCAGGAGAGTCTGTCCCAACTGAATCTCCTCTCCCTGTGACCCCAGCAGCTCCAGCTCCACAGGGCAAGGAGGGAGCCACTGCCCCACAGCAGGACTCAAAAAGCAGGCCGGGGCCCTACAGGTCTCGGCCTTCCAGAGGACGCCCACCAAGGTCGTCACAGACAGGGTGCAGCAGTCAGCAAGCTGCCTCCACCTCCGGTGTGGATATCCAGGAAGCACCAAAACGTAGCGACAGGAAGACATAATTACACAGCCTGGGCACGGGTGTTAATCACTTGTACATAATGTTCACTATTGTCAATAAACTCCCAAGAATGTCTCCCTGCCTGTGGCTCCTTGTTCTGATGAGCAGTGTTTGTGTCACTCAGATGTGAAACCTTCTGCACAAGATAAAGGCAGGTGTCTCAGTCCACGGCCTCTGACTGTCACCCCTCAGAAGCTCTGGCCTAATTTTATAGACTAATATACCATGCAGCTGTCATTTTTAGTATGAGCGAGCATGCCATACCACAATTTGTATCATTAAAATATCATATTTTCATGGAAACAAAGTTCGGCTGACCATGGAGGCATGACTGTCTAGAAAACTGTCAGCTGAGCCTGAATTTCTCAGAAGACAAACCAACTAATATTGTTTATTGGGCCAATGTAAGAATGTTAAAAATACACAAGCTTTGGAATATTCCATCAGGTGTGAGACAGCTAACCTATTTAAATCCACAGAGTGGCATCAGACTACTTATCCTGCTGTCATACTGGAGTGTTATTTGTACAGTGTCATTTTACTCATACTTGCAGTTCCAAACTTGACCCACTTTGAGTTCAGTTTAAAATCAGTTTATGAGTTCCCCTACTGCAACTGTGACTAGTACGTTGTTGCCCTTGACATCAAGGCACCAGTTGACCGAGTGTGGCATCAAGGAGCCCTGGCAAAGTTGATGTTAATGGGAATTGGGAGGGGAACCAACTGGTTGGAGTCATACCTAGCACAAAGGAAGATGGTTGTGGTTGTTGGAGGTCAGTCATCTCAGCTCCAGGACATCACCGCAGGAGTTCCTCAGGGTAGTGTCCTCGGCCCAACCATCTTCAGCTGCTTCATCAGTGACCTTCCTTCGATCATAAGGTCAGAAGTGGGGATAAAAACAAAAAAACTGCGGATGCTGGAAATCCAAAACAAAAACAAAAACAGAATTACCTGGAAAAACTCAGCAGGTCTGGCAGCATCGGCGGAGAAGAAAAGAGTTGAAGTGGGGATGTTCACTGATGATTGCACAATGTTCGGCACCATTCACAACTCCACAGATACTGAAGCAGCCCATGTCCAAATGCAGCAAGACCTGGACAATATCCAGGCTTGGGCTGACAAGTGGCAAGTAACATTCACACCACACAAGTGCCAGGCAATGACCATCTCCAACAAGAGAGAATCCAACCATCTTTCTTTGATATTCAAGGAAGGTAAGGAAAAAATCAGAAATGGAGTTAAGGGAAGGGGGAAAATTGAAAGCAAAGTTGATGAAATTTTCCACTTTTGGGCTAGAGCAGGAAACAGCACTGAGGCAGTCCTTCTGTCTTGGACTCTAGGTGTGAGGTTTGGTTCTTGGACAGACTGTAGACATACTCTGGTATCTGCTTAACACATGTTTATCAGTATTACAACTAAACAAGTTACAGAGTAGGCACATAGCCCTTAGGCATGATTCCAACCTCTATCTCTCTCGAGTCTAACACATGACTGACTACGATCAGTGGTATATCATCATCCACATCATACATTAGCACATCCCAACTGTTAACTCTTTATACTACAGGTCCTACCTATATGTGTCTTTTCATGGGATATGGGAACATTCTTTCTTTCTCGACCTCTTTTCCTGATACCATATGAAAGCTCGCCAAACAAACCCAAAGGGCAGGTAGTCCACGCCGACAGCCATTTTGAGATGCTTGTGCTAAGGCGCGAAAACCCAGTAAAGACTCCAAGAGTGCCCAGTGAGGGATGGGGAATGCTTCCAGTGCCGCAAAACTGGACATTTCAAGCATTTCTGCAAATCCAGCAATTTTAATCAAAGATTAGACCAGCAAATATTTACAAAACACGTTCCTTCCAAGAAATGGAAAGTCCAGAAAACGACCACCCTACAGAGTTCCTAAAGGAAGTAGATATTCTTCGTCCAGACTATGGTCAGTAACGGTACAAGTTCAAGGTTTCGATACTGCTTTTAAAATTAATGCTGGAACTGCTGTTAACATATTATCAGATGACCACAACTGGCTTCAGCCAATGACCCTTTATCCATCAGTCGTCAAGTTACAAGGTCCAGGAGGCATTGACCTTCCAATCGAAGGCAGGATTATTGCTCCTCTTCGCTACCACGGTGACAGGTTGTTGATTCTCTCTATGTTCTTCACAATCAGCGTACATCCTTGTTGAGTGGTGATGTTGCCATACTTCTAGGAATCCTAGAAAAAACAGATGATGTTCATCATTTCAACGACTCACTGTCTTTCATGCCATAATGTTCAACCTTTTACTTGGAAGTAGAAATTCAGCCTTCAGAAGCTGAGGAAGTTTATACACTCAGCAGTAAGTTCCTTCCTTTCACAGAGACACCATCCACTGGACCCAGAGATAGAAGTAATGAATCTCTCAGTTCTTCACAGAGTATGTCCAGAGGTGGAGGATACAGCAGGCACTGCAGCAGACAGTGACCATCCCCATGAATTGGCTCCTCCTAGAGAATGATGAGGAAGAATCCCTTGCAGTACTGAATGGTTGCTTGGAGGTTAAGATCCTAGAGAGTGATTCATCTTTCCAGTTCAAGGACATACCCTGTGACATCTCTGTTGTCTCTTTAGAAAAATCAGCTGTGCTTTTAATGACTGAGCAGATCTTAGTTCCACTGAATCTACCAATGTATTGCTCACTTTATCTCCTGTTGTTCTTGAGGTGTCTTCCACAGAGAATGCTTTTCCTGAGTCCGGTCCATACAGAATCACACTGTTAGAGAGCTGGGAACTTCCCAAGGTGAAAGTCAATTGGCATCCACACCTCAGTCCCAGCTAAAAGTCTCCTTCCTTCACAGCTGGGGGTCAGCATAGAAGCTGCAGCAGAATCTTCAGAATTTGCGAGGCTGCAGGATCCTGTACAGCAGCCGTGTCCCCGAGTTGATTGCCTACAGGAAATTTCTCTCATTACAGAAGGAGAGGCTGTCTTGTCTCCATATTCACAGCAATTCTTCCCATCCCCTATCTGGGATTGTAACTGAACTGGTAACCCAGAGACCCAGGGTAATGCTCTGGGGACCTGAGTTCAAATGATGGTGAAATTTGAATTAAATAAAAATCTGGAATTAAGAGTCTGATGATGAACGTAAAAACCCATCTAATGTCCTTTAGGAAAGGAAATCTGCCATCCTTACCAGCTGGTCTGGCCTACACGTGATTCCAGACCCAGAGCAATGTGGTTGACTCATAATTGCCCTCCAATCAAGGGCAGTTAGGGATGGGCAATAAATGCCAGCGATGCCCACATCTCATGAACGGATAAAACAAAACCTTGTACAGAGAGAAGTGTGTCTCTCTTACCACTTTCTACCCGAAATGCCATTGGGAAATCATCTCTTCTTCTTTGTCTGACAGGAAGTTGGTCGTTTTTATCCTTTGCTGTCTAAGTTCATTGAAATCTCAGATCTTCACAGCCTTTTCCACCTTTAATAGAGCAGTAGAGGATACAGCTGTGACAGTCTTCCCCAGTGCTGGAGATCATTCCTCTTCTGAAGCTTCTTTCCAGAGTCCTTCGAGAAAGCAACAAGTTCCTCGGAGCATCCTGAGTGCTTCTCCTCTAGGAGAATTTTTTTCTCAGAGGGTCTTGAGTCTTTGGAACTGCCTTCCCCAGAGAGCAGTAGAGGCAGGGCCATTGACAATTTTTAAGGCAGATGTGGATAGATTCTTGACTAACAAGGGAGCTAAAGGTTATCGGGGTAGGTGGGAATGTGGGTCCAAAGGTCCATTCTCTTCAGTCTTCTCTTTTGAATCAATCTTTCATTGAAAAGTCTTCATTGTCCTTGCAGTTCACCCATTTGAAAACCTACACTGTTCTTCCCAGCTCTGCTGACAGTAACGCTGCTAAAGTGTTGTCCTATTCTGCAGATGGTGATGTCCTACCAGATCCAGAAGAAAGCTTTCATGAGGGCCGAGCGGGAGATTGAATCCCCCTGAACTGTGACTTGGGGGGGCAAAGAGATGGAGTTGAATAGAATCAGTAACTCCACATTCCCACCTACCCCTGATAACCTTTAGCTCCCTTGTTAGTCAAGAATCTATCCACACCTGCCTTAAAAATTGTCAATGGCCCTGCCTCTACTGCTCTCTGGGGAAGGCAGTTCCAAAGACTCAAGACCCTCGGAGAAAAAATTTCTCCTCATCTCTGAATTAAATGGGAGACCCTTATTTTTAAACTGTGCCCTCTAGTTCTAGTCTCTCCCACAAGGGGAAACATCCTCTCAGCCTCCACCCTGTCAAGTCCCCTCAGGATCTTCAATGTTTCAATAAGGTCACGTCTCATTCTTCTAAACTCCAATGGATACAGGCCCAGCCTGTCCAGCCTTTCCTCATAGGATAAACCCCCCCACCGCCATCCCAGGTATCAGTCAAGTGAACCTTCTCTCAGCTGCTTGTAATGCATTTATATCCTTTCTTAAATAAGGAGCCCAAAACTGTGCACAACACTCTAGATGTGGTCTCACCAATGCCCTATACAACTGTAGCGAAACATTCCTATATTTGTATTCCATTTCCCTTGCAATAAACAACAACTTTCCATTTGCCTTCCTAATCACTTTCTCTATCTGCATACTAACTTTTTGTGATTCATGTACCAGGACACCCAGATCCCTCTGTACCTCAGAGTTCTGAAGGGAAAAGCAATTAGAATAGATTATTAAGGTGGCAGGATTATCACCAATACCAATGACCCTATTTTTTTGTTGTGATGTCTACACTTCCATTCTTTAAAGCTCTGTTGTTTGTGATTTTATCCATGAGCTATTTTAGAAATTTAAAGGAATGGATGAAGAACACCATGTCCTGACAGCTACATCAAGCCTGCTGAGCACCTGTGTTAAACAAAACTCTTACTTGCTCCTCGCCAGTTGGAATCTTTCTGATGAGACAGGATCATCATCTTGTGACAGATAGAAGCTTTTCACTTCTGAACAACTTTGAATGCTTCATCTCTTGACAACAGTCACTTTGTATGTTTTTTTGTGCTAGTTGTCAATAGGTAAGTTACATATTCCAGGATTATGTACTTTGAACTATTTGTTCAAAGAACTATATGTTGCTTTCTCACTTTTTGGGAAAAAAAGGTGTTTAGTATCGTGGTGCTAGACTGACATTCACAAAAAGATTCTCAGGTTGATTCTGTTGTGACTGAAGCAACACCATCTAAAGGAGATGTGTCTCAGCCCTGATTATAAGGGGGATAAGAGTATGATATGCCTGAGCCTGAAGCAGATGGTGAGCTGGGGGAGGTGGGTAGGGTGGCTCTGGTGGTTGCTGGCTCATGGAGGTATGGCCAATCTTAATGGCCAGTCCTTGTAAATTCTGCTGGATTCCCAACCAAAACCAATCGGGTCAACAATCTGGTCAGCGCATGGGAGCAGCAATCATCAGCAGGGACCCATGGGAATGATCCTACCAGACAGTTCAGGGGTGGAGGGGGAGGAATGGAAAGTCCAGAGGAAAGGAGGGCTAAGGGTTTACTATAAGGCTCACCTGAACTTCTCCAGGCCCACAAGGAAACCTAAAATTACACTTCAAAATTAATCTGCCTAATCCTCCCTTCTAAGGGATATATGAGAGATGTTTATGAGGGCTCTTGATCCTCTGCCAAACCACACACCCAAGTCAAAAGGGGGTCCAGGTAGGGGAAACCTGTGTCCCATAACTCTCCAACTCTTACCTATGACTCAGATTTGCTAATTGTGCACACCTTAGGTCATACCCTGCATCTCAACTTGACAGTCATGCAAAACAGCTTCAGCTGGTGTGTTGTGAGGACGTCACCCCTTCTAATGTGCACAAATCCTGGGAATGGTGGAAGAGGCAGGAGAGTCCGACAAGTTAGTAAGACAATGGGTCAGAAGGCAGAGACCAGCAAAGTGTGTGAGACACCCAAGGACACAGCATGATGCTCAAGAAGGTAATGCGGCCAGTCACCTGTGAAGAGTCTGGGACTCCACACAGCATAAGGCCCATAGTTAGTCATGAAAAATCATAGTAAAAGAAGAGGAAATACAGAAGAGTTTGGATCCCTGCAACCGATTCTGTTGTAAATAGTGATAGGGAAACAGAAGCCCTTTCCCAAAGAAGTAGCTGACACATTAATAACAAAGTTGACCTCAGCTCATAAGAGAGGTTAGATTCTGAGGCCATTTTGCTCAATGAAGAAGGGAGCTTCTTGAGAATAGGGACATGGAATATGAGAACTTTATATCAGACAGGAAAGCTTGATAATTGCAGACAGGTAATGGATGGACACAGTGTTTACTTACTAAAACTTGCAGAAGTGAGATGGTTAGAATCTGGTCAGGTGGAAAAGAAGGATCATGAGCTTTAATTTAGGAATGGAGTAGGAATTTTTTTTTGTATTCATTCATGGGATGTGGGCTTCGCTGGCTGGGCCTAGTTGCCCTTGAGAAGGTGGTGGTGAGCTGCCTTCTTGAACCGCTGCAGTCCATGTGGTGTAGATACACCCACAGTGCTGTTAGGGAGGGAGTTCCAGGATTTTGACCCAGTAACAGTGAAGGAACAGTGATATATTTCCAAGTCAGGATGGTGAGTGACTGTGAGAGGAACTTCCAGGTGGTGGTGTTCCCATCTATCTGCTGCCCATGTCCTTCTAGATGGTAGTGGACGTGGGTTTGGAAAGTGATGTCTAAGGAGCCTTGGTGAATTCTTGCAGTGTGTCTTGTAAATGGTACACACTGTTGCTATTGTGCGTCAGTGGTGGAGGGAGTGAATGTTTGTGGATGTGGTGCCAATCAAGCAGGTTGCTTTGTCCTGGATGGTGTTGAGCTTCTTGAGTGTTGTTGGAGCTGCACTCATCCAGGCAAGTGGAGAGTATTCCATCACACTCCTGACTTCTGCTTTTTAGATGATGGACAGGCTTTGGGGAGTCAGGAGGTGAGTTACCCGTCGCAGGACTTCTATCCTCTGACCTGCTCTTGTAGACAGAGTATTTATATGGCTAGTCCAGTCTAGTTTCTGGTCAATGGTAACCCCCAGGATATTGATAGTTGTGGATTCAGTGATGGTAATGCCATTGAACATCAAGAGGTGATGGTTAGGTTCTCTCTTGTTGGAGATGGTCATTGCCTGGCACTTGTGTGGTGTGAATATTACTTGCCACTTGTCAGTCCAAGTCTGGATATTGTCCAGGTCTTGCTGCATTTGGACATGGACTGTTTCAGTATCTGAGGAGTCGCAAATGGTGCTGAACATTGTACAACAGAAACATAGAAACTAGGAGCAGGAGTAGACCATTTGGCCCTTCAAGCTTGCTCCACCATTGAAAAAGATCATGGCTGACCCTCTATCTCAACGCCATATTCCCACTTTCTCTCTATACCCCTTGATGCCCCTAATATCCAAAAACTTATAAATTTCTTTCTTGAATATACAGCGAAAATCCTCACTTCTGACCTTATGATGGAAGGAGGGTCATTAATGAAGCAGCTGAAGATGGTTGGGCCAGTGACACTACCCTGAGGAACTCCTGCAGTGATGTCCTGGAGCTGAGATGACTGACCTCCAACAACCACAACCATCTTCCTTTGTGCTAGGTATGACTCCAACCAGTGGAGAGTTTTCCTCCAGATTCCCATTGACTCCAGTTTTTCTAGGGCTCCTTGATGCCACACTCGGTCAAATGCTGCCTTGATGTCAAGGGCAGTGACTCTCACCTCACCTCGGGAGTTCAGCTTTTTTGTCCATGTTTGAACCAAGAAACAAAAGATACAAGAGATCAGTTTAAGGCAAAAATTAGGGTGAAATTGATAATATCAATAAAGGAAAAGGTTTGTGACCATTTAGGCTTTGACATGTCGAAAGATGAGTATATCAGAGAGGCATTCACTCTTAATGTAAAAAACAAGTATGAATATCTCAAGACTGAGTAGACAGAACAAGCAGAAATCTCGGAACCAGAAATAGAAAGCAAGTGAAAAAAAGGTGAAAGTCATCATAGTCCCAGGGGACCATAGGCTGCTCCCTCATTAGAGATAGAGAGAGAGAGAGACAGCTGGTGGTGAGTTTAACCTGAGGGTCACCACACCTCAGGCTAGGGGCAAGGTTGAGAAGTCAGGGCACCACGAATGAGAGTACACAGCACACTGCAAGGGAAATATTACCAAAACGGAAAAGATAAGGAGACCAGAAGTGGATGACAGATGAGATCCTAGCCAGGGATGGTGAAGAAAGAGAAACACACCTGAGGGCGATGAAATTGAAAAGAAAGTGAAGAATGTATGGAGGCAGGCTAAAGAGAAATGGGAATCAGGAGATGTGGGATGAAGTATTGGAGCTGGAAAGAAATCACAAAATGAGAGTTATACATCAGAAGGTGCAATCTTTGACAGATAGTAAGAAAGACATAACATTAGATATTGTGTGAATAAAAGACAAAGAAAGTAAAATACTGTTGGAAAGGGACGCAGCAGCAAAAAGATGGACAGAATATATAAGCTTTTTTTATTCATTCATTGGATATGAGTTTCGCTGGCTGGGCCCAGCATTTATTGCCCATCTCTAGTTGCCCTTGAGAAGGTGGTGGTGAGCTGCCTTCTTGAACCGCTGCAGTCCGTGTGGTGCAGGTACACCCACAGTGAAGTGAATTGTATAATGATCCAATTCAAGGGAATCCTCACAATATAAAGGCAAATAATGGACCTACCATCATGATATCAGAGGTAAAGAATGCTTTGAAATTGAGGAGTACAGGAAAAGCTCCAGGCATAGGTGATGTAACAACAGAACATCTAAAGTCCCTCGCTGAGACAGAATTAGAAGTGATAACAGAAATTTGTGATCAAATATATATAAAAGGATACATTCCAAGTGACTTGAGACATTTATTACTCATTAAGCTACCTAAGAAACCTAAAGCAATGGAGTGCAATCAATTTATAACTATAAACTTAACAAGTCATCTCATTTAAGTGATCTTGAAAATGATAATAGAAAGAAATAATAACATATTTGAAATAGAAATTGATGCAACACAGTCTGGATTTAGATCTGGTGTCGGAACAAGAGAGGGAATGTTTAACCTAAGAACAATCTTCAATAAATATCAAGAAATAAACAGAAACATTTATTTATGCCTCAGAGGCTGTGAAAAAATGTTCGATGGCATTTCTCACAATAAGCTAGTGAACGTATTGCTGAAATGTGACATTGACAGTAAAGGTGTGAGATTTATCCAGAGTCTATATGGGGACCAAATAGCAAGTATCAGGATAGAAGATGAACAATAAGATATGTTTCAAGTGGAGAGAGGAGTACTAAGAAGGCTATGTACTGTCACCAAAATTATTCAATCTGTTTATAGAACAAATATTCAGAGAATGAGATGTACTTCCAGGGGTAAAGATTGGAGGCAAGAACATAACAAACATGCGGAAGAAAGGTAGAGATAGTTAGGAGGAATTTTGTGAAGATGAAGGGTGTGTTAGCAACAAGAAAGCACAAGCTTGTAAAAAGGAAAGCACTTATAAGATGTTACATTCTATCCACTTTCCCGTAAGCCTCAGAAACCTGGACAATAAGTAAAGACCTGTGGAAGGAAATGGAGGATTTTGAAATGCGGAGGCTAAGACGCAGCTAAAAATTCCACAAAAAGACTGGAAGATAAATGAAGAGGCGCTTGAAATTGCAATATAAAAAAGAATTCTAAGAAATGATATCCTGAAAAGACAATGTCAGTACTTCGGCTGTTTGATCTGAGCTGGAAAGCTACAGAGGTCTCTTCTAGAGGCAAAGTGGGGGTATAGTTGGATGACAGACATCATGGAGTGGTTACAGACAAGTGACAATGGATGCGTAAGGATGGTGCAAGATAGACAAATGTGACGGACTATGACAGCCTATCTCCTTGTAGCAGTAGCTACAAGCAGCAACAGCACTCCTCTTGTAGCCCATGATGTTCCTTCTCTTTAATCTTTCATGGGATGTGGGCATCGCTGGCAAGGCCAACATTTGTTGCCCATCTCTAATTACCTTGGAACTGAGTGGCTTGCTAGGCTATTTCAGAGGGCAGTAAGAGTCAACCAGGTTGTAAGGAATTGGGGTCCTGAATAAATAAAATAAGGCACTCTCATCTAAGCTCATCTCATCTTCTGAATTTTATGGGATTTTCTAAGCAGCATTGATTGCCTCTTTCTAAACACTTGGACTTCTAAACACCTTAGTTCAGGCTGCCATGTTGACATTCCTAAGCTGATAGAATGGCACCTTCTGCACCCCTTTCTCTAAGTAAGTGTTTAGAAAGGGCCAGGATACGACCTTCAGCATGATGCAAACTAAAAAGCTGACCTCGAGCAGGGTGACGCGCAAGTTGGGTGGTAACCACTCTGACGTTTTGAGTGCTTGTCCCATTCATACACTGGTGGTGGGCTGCGGAGGTGGTGGTGAGGTGGCAGTACTCACTGGGCAGTGCCTTCTTCAGATGAAAATGGACCAGAGGAGGGAGGAGGGAGATCAAGAGATCGAGGGAAGAGTTTCCTAACACTTCAACTAGAAGTGGAATACTGTTATCATAAGCTGTTACAGGTCGTATATCTTTTTGTTCTGTACAATTAGTTAATGTATCGTATCTAATCTGTTGTTTAATAAACTTAATAAACCATTTTAAAGTGGCTTATGACTAGTCGACTGTTTATTTAGGTATCTGTGGCCCCAAACCCCGAAATCTTACCACATCGCTGTGGGTCTGAAGCCACATGTAGGTCAGACCAGGTAAGGATGGCCGATTTCCTTCCCTAAAGGACATTAGTGAACCAGATGGATTTTTACAACAATTCATGATAGTTTCATGGTCACCATTACTGAGACTAGCTTTATATGCTCTTTTGATAACCAACAAAATAAACTAATTAACAAGTAAACTGATTAACTATTTGAAAGCTCCTTAAAGGGACACAGTAACAAAAAACAAAATTTTAAAAGGAAACAATTAATTAAATTAAAATGCTGCTTCCAGGGATGATGCGGCACTCCAGCCTCTGTGGCATCCACAGGTCACAAAAGGCCTCAAGAATACCAGTGGACACGGCATGTTCCCTCTCCAGGGACTTCCAGGCGTGAAAGTGGCCACATAACAGGGGCAGACAGTTGGGTCTAACAACCCCCTCCATGGCCTGCTGCCTGAACCTGTTAATGGCCGCCTTGGCCAGGCCCAGGAGCAGGCCCACGAGGAGGGCCTCCAATCTGCCTGCCCTCCTCCACACCGGGTGGCCAAAGATCAACAGCGTGGGGCTGAAGTGCAACCAAAACTTGAGGAGCAGCCCCCGCAACTAATCAAATAGGGGCTGCAAACTCTGACAACTGATGTATACATGGAACACAGACTCCTCAAGGCTGCAGAAAATACAGATGGGCCTGGGAGTCTGTGAACCACCTCGACTACAGCTCCTCACACCCCGCTTCCTGTAAGGACTCCATCCCATTCTCTCAGTTCCTTCGCCTCCGTCGCATCTGTTCCGACGATGCTACCTTCAAAAACAGTTCCTCTGACATGTCCTCCTTCTTCCTTAACCTAGGTTTTCCATCCACGGTCGTTGACAGGGCCCTCAAGTGTGTCCGGCCCATCTCCCGCGCATCCGCCCTCACGCCTTCTCCTCCCTCCCAGAACCATGATAAGGTCCCCCTTGTCCTCGCTTATCACCCCACCAGCCTCCGCATTCAAAGGATCATCCTCTGCCATTTCCACCAACTCCAGCATGATGCCACCACCAAACACATCTTCCCTTCACCCCCCCTATCGGCATTCCGTAGGGATCGGTCCCTCCGGGACACCCTGGTCCACTCCTCCATCACCCCCTACTCCTCAACCCCCTCCTATGGCACCACCCCATGCCCACGCAAAAGATGCAACACCTGCCCCTTCACTTCCTCTCTCCTCACCTTCCAAGGACCCAAACACTCCCTTCAAGTGAAGCAGCATTTCACTTGCATTTCCCCCAACTTAGTCTACTGCATTCGTTGCTCCCAATGTGGTCTCCTCTACATTGGAGAGACCAAACGTAAACTGGGCAACCGCTTTGCAGAACACCTGCGGTCTGTCCGCAAGAATGACCCAAACCTCCCTGTCGCTTGCCATTTTAACACTCCACCCTGCTCTCTTGCCCACATGTCTGTCCTTGGCTTGCTGCATTGTTCCAGTGAAGCCCAATGCAAACTGGAGGAACAACACCTCATCTTCCGACTAGGCACTTTACAGCCTTCCGGACTGAATATTGAATTCAACAACTTTAGGTCGTGAGCTCCCTCCCCCATCCCCACCCCCTTTCTGTTTCCCCCTTCCTTTTTTTTTCCCAATAAATTATATAGATTTTTCTTTTCCCACCTATTTCCATTATTTTTAAATATTTTAAAATCTTTTATGCTCTCCCCACCCCCACTAGAGCTATACATTGAGTGCCCTACCATCCATTCTTAATTAGCACATTCGTTTAGATAATATCACCAACTTTAACACCTATGTGTTCTTTTGTTCTTTTGTTGGTGACATCTTTTGATGATCTGCTTCTATCACTGCTTGTTTGTCCCTACAACCACACCCCCCCACCCCACCTCCACCTCTCTCTCTCTCCGCCCCCCCCCCCCCAACACCTCAAACCAGCTTATATTTCAACTCTTTCTTGGATTCACTCAAGTTCTGTCGAAGGGTCATGAGGACTCGAAACGTCAACTCTTTTCTTCTCCGCTGATGCTGCCAGACCTGCTGAGTTTTTCCAGATAATTCTGTTTTTGTTTTGGATTTCCAGCATCCGCAGTTTTTTTGTTTTTATAACCACCTTAAACATCGATTGTATCAGACTGCTACATGCTATACCTCCACGCCAAATCCCCAATGATAAAGGGAGGACTCCCACCTAGAGAGCCCTCCACTGGGGGCCCGTGCCCCCTCCAGACGGCGGGATGGATGCCACGGTGTGTCCAGACGCTTGATGAGGGTGAGAAAGTGAAGGGGGTGCAGCACCATCCCATACAGGAAACCCCTCTGTGCAGAGTGGAAAGAGATGAAGGGAATTTCTGCAGCACGACTCAAATTGTGGGGTCGAGGTTCCTGACAAAAGTTTTAGGACAGGGGACCAATGTAAAATTGTGTCCAAACAGGGGGGTCAGTTCAGATGGGTGTCCATCCCAGGCCTGAACCACCTGGACACCTTGGAGTACAGTCGGGGCGGAGCACCATGGCTTTGAGGCTGTGGATGGCTTCAGCCATGAGCCGGACATCAACTGACGCAAGACGCACGAGTTCTTGTGGTGTTATCCAGCCCGCTCATCTGCCATCCAGCACATCCCCGACTTTGGTCATCTCTGCAGCCCAAGCCCTCTCTTCTGCCAGCCCATGAGCCTGTAGTGACAGAGGTGAGGATTCCTGAGCAGTGGCTCTCTGACAACAGCCACTGCTCCTGACAGGGGAGAGACCCATCAGGAGGGAACCAGACTGTGATCAGTTCCTGGTAAAAGAGAAACTTCTTTAGCCAGAGAGTGGAATTCATTGCCACAGAAGGCTGTGGAGGCCAGGTCATTGAGTGTATTTAAGACCGAGATAGATAGGTTCTTGATTGGTAAGGGGATCAAAGGTTACGGGGAGAAGGCGGGAGAATGGGGTTGAGAAACTTATCAGCCATGATTGAATGGCGGACCAGACTTGATGGGCCGAATGGCCTAATTTCTGCTCCTACGTCTTATGGTCTTGTGGTCTAAAAGACAGGCAACTCCTTCAAGGAGGCATAGAGACCTCCCAGGTCCATAAAGAGGAGCTGCAGGTCATAGGGGAAGACATGCACTTGGCAGAATAAATACATCGCCAGTGCACACCACTATCCAGCCATCTTCCCAGCAGATGTAGCCTGACAGTGAAACGATCACTGAGCTCCACTCAGGTATGACATTAATATTCCAGTCATGTCCACTTCACACCATATTTAAAGAAGACCCCCACCTCCTACCTTTGGGTGGTCCAATCTCCTGTTCAAAAGAGCAGGTTAGCATTGAGAAGGAAGTGTGATCAGAGAGGGTAGGTGGAGTCTTTGTGCTACCCACCTACTTGTTTGTCAGTGTTGATATTCAGAGTAGGCAAAATTCCAGTTTGTCCATCCCATATCTCAGAGTTTGTATTGACAAGAAGCATGATGGGATGTTTCATCCACAAAAGCCCATAGTAACCTAGAATAACATCACTCCATTATCATATAACATTATTCCTTCTATTGCCATTAGAATACCATGTGGTATAAGTTCACACTTCTACTCATCTTTTTCACATTCTTAATTCTGTCCCTCAGCATCAGACAAGTCCTCTTAGCATGAAATTCGATGAACTGGATGACACACAGGGAAACCTTTGTGAAAGTTGGCTACTGTCCATATTGGCCAGAAAAGATAAACCAGGCTCTGTCAGACTGTCAGTTCATTACAGTCATGGAAATGATAAATGGGAAGGTGGGGGTGAGGCAGCTTTACTGCAATATGGCCTGAGGATTTTTAATACTCCCAGGATTTTTCACGACTGCTGACAAGTGATTACCGTTACAAACTTTGACAAGCAGGCCAACGTTCAGCGGTCACATAAATTCTCCAATTGGCCTCTAAAATCCTCTCAAGTTCTCTCAGGCCTTCCCAGTGGTCTTGTCACTTCTGATGTCCCCGGTATATCAGGTGGTGTTTCTCTGTAGGATCCTCACCCTGTGATTGGCATCCGTTCGATTACACCCAAGTTCATAAAAAAAAGTAATGACTATGTGTCTGGGTGCAAGTCCGATACAATTCCACCCAAATGAACCCCAGCCCAAGAGAATAATAAAACTGGATCTATAATGTATGACTGATGAATAGTTGTGTTGGCCCCTAGCCTTGTCTTATCTTTAAATTAGCTCCTTAAAAACTGAAAGGAATGTGGTTGAGATTCTCAAAAAACACTCAGTGTTATGAAGATCTTAATTCCAATCACATACGTTCCATATATTGGCGAGGAATTTTAATAGGAAAACCAGATTACTTCAGAGCAGGTGCCTAGGTAAATTCAGATAAAACGAATCACAACCACTAACCTGCTCCAACATGCGAATCCCCAGGTTTGCCTGTGTCTGCTGAACCTGCTCACCAGAGCCAGCACGATCACTAGTACAGACGGGTGGGCAATGAAGACATCATTTGAGGTGATAATTGGATGCACATGGAGATATTTTCACAGGAATTTAATTTTCCTTCCGATTCAATATCTCCTGCATGGATTTCCCAATGCTCAGGGAACTGACCAATTAAAAGGAGGGGAGTTGCAGGTGCACTTCATGGGGGTCTATTAATTTCAAATAGTTCAAATGTAATTAATCCTCAGTTCTTACAATTGTTTTGTCAGTTCTCTCTGGAACACTTATAGCAGACATTTTTTGTCACCGTACAGATATTAGAGAAGTTTGGAGACTTTTGAAAAGGTACCAGCTGTATGGGAGGAGTGTTGGAAGTTTTTGACACGATGAGAGACGAGAAAGGCTATTAGCATCCCTGGAAACTATGGCATACTGTGCAGGGATTATCACACACACAGGAAAGGGACACCCAAGAGGGAGGGACGCAGGAACTTTATTGATCTCTTGGGAGAGCCATTTTGTGAAGGCTGAGACTGTCACATCAGGGTGGTGATGGATATATATAACTTCCTAGAAGATGACCTGCTTCCTGTTGGTCGCACATTACCAGTGGCTGTGAGAGTCACCACCGCACTCGATTTCTTTGTCCCTGCTTTTTTCCAAGCCTCTCCTGGAGGGTCTCACAATCTGCTGCATATCAATGCATACAGCTGGTGGTGTACAGTTTGCCATTGATGGGAGCTCTGTAAACTTCCTGAGATAACAATGGTCAGAATGAGTGGAGATTCCGCTTCTCCTCTCTGGCTGGACCTCCCCCCCACCCCCACAAGGTACAGGATGCCACCGGCTGCACCAAGTGGCACTCAGAACACGGCCACAATAATTAAGAGATGTTTACAAACCGCAAGGGATATCAGTCCATCAAAGCATGGCTGGTGTGCAACCACATGGAGAGGCTCATGCAGGTGTGCAGCAGATTCCCGGGGAGCTGTCATTCATCCTGTGGAGGGCCAATATTCCAAGGCTTTTCATTCCGGGGAACAGACCTAAGGGCTGGCTGGTGAAGGGATGCCATCTTCAAACTTACCTCCTGACACCTGTGAGGAACCCCATCAATGAGGCACAGGAGAGATACAATGAGAGTCACATGACCACCAGATGTGGCAAGGCACAAGCCACTGGAATGTTGAAAATGCACTTCAGGTACTTGGATAGGACTAGGGGGTGCACTTCAGTACCCGGCAGCCAGGGGGCTGGGGTGATAGTGGTGGGCTCTGCCTCACGCTCCATTGTGCAGCAGAGAGGATCATCATTGGAGGAGGGTGGAGGGTTTATCATTCATTTTCGAATGAGGAGAAAACATTGAAGAGGAGGAGGAATAAAAACATGAGACACCCCTAACTAGGCCAGCCATGTATACTGCTGCCTGGTATTGTAATAGCCTTTATGAGATATCAGCATGACATCACTCGAAGGGAAATGTGTCATGTGATCCAGTCTCAGTTACACTTTTGCTTTGTGCAGAGCGCATACACACAGCTCTGATGCCTTCAAGCTTTATACCTATATCTAACTGTCCTCATGTGCCTAGTTTTAATAAATGACATGTTTCCCCAATCCCAGGTAAGTGGTTGGTGCCTTGTCTCTTGTACAGTAAATTGTACAGGGTATTATATCATTATAATAATATGACACCTGGGATGCCCTAACAGCTCAAAGACTCGGCTAGTGGTTACTCACACAGGAAAATATCACAAGTGGAATATTCAGGCCCACCTCCAGCACCGATACCAATTCCCACCCTTCCTCTTCCTCCTCCTCCTCACTACACTCAATAGTCCTCCAATTGCACTTTCACCCATAGTACATCCACCTAGTGGGTCCCATCGGATGTTGACATGAAAGTGAAATAACCAGTTGACACTCAGGACCCAACAATGGGCAAAATATGAAAGTGGTGCTAAGCAATAAATTTTGTGGGTCATTATAAGATTATTAAATATTGAGAAGACTGAAGCCATTGTCTTCAGTCCCTGTTACTCACTCAGTCCCTCTCCCTGGCAACTGCCTGAAGCAGAACCAGACTGTTTGCAACCTTGGTGTCATGTTTTATCCTGAGATGAGCCTCCGTGCTATCACTAGTCCATCTATTTCCAACTCCAGAACACCTTATTCTGCCCCATCTCAGCTCATCTGCTGCTGAAACTCTCATCCCATGTCTTTCTTATCTCTAGACTTGACTATTTCACCACACATCTTGAGGTCATCCAAAACTCCACAGCCCGTATCCTAACTCACAGTATGACCCATTTACTCATTACCCCTGTGCTAACTGACTCAAAATTCTCGTACTTGTCTTTAAATCCTTCCATCTGATCTATCTTCCTATCTCTAGTCTCTTCCAGCCCCACAACCCTCCAAGATATCTGCGTTCATCTAATTCTGGCCACTACTCAGCATCCTTGATTCTAATTGCTCCACCATTGATGGCCATGCCTTTAGCTGCCTTGGGTCTGAGCTCTGGAAGTCCCTCCCGACATCACTCTGCCTCCCCACCTCTCTTCCCTCCTTCAAGACCCCCCTTAAAACCTACCTCTTTGACAAAGCTTTTAGCCATCTTCTTAATATCATCTTACATGGTCCACTCTCAAATTTTGCTTATAATGCTCTTGTGAAGAGCCTTGAGATGTTTTTGTACGTTGCAGGTGCTATGTAAATACAAGTTGTTGTTGTTGAAGAGGAAACTTAACACTTTTTCAGACACCAATGTGTGTGTACCCTTGGTGATTTTCGATAGCCATCTCTTGAAATTTTACATGGTGCACCCTATGTGGATTTAGCGCAGGTAGAGCAGGCTGCTCAGATCCCTGCCCTGACTGATGAAATGATTTTAGCGTATCCCCCTTCTAGGTTCTGGAGCCACTGTGTGCTTTCAAATTCCATTGCTACATTGCCCCTTAAATCAAGTTGAGACTCCGTCATGTGTGTACACAACATATCCACTACACGACTTGGAGACACGAAACACAGCAGATAAAATTTATTGCCTCAATCAAGCTGAAAGCAGAGAATTCAATACCCAAACTTAACTTGTGGGTCTCCACCTTTGCAATTCCATCATCACTTCAAAGGACCTCCACACTAACATCAGGTTCATCATCTCGCTGCACAGAGGAACATAATCTCTTATAGATCATTAGCAATGACTAGCTATCCAGAGCCCCAGGCTAATGCCCTGGGGACGTGTGTTTGAGCCTCACCATAGCAGCAGCTGGTGGAATTTGAATTCAATTAATTAATTTTTAAAAATCAATTGATTGAAAAAAATCCGGAATACAAAGCTATTCTCAGTAATGGTGACCATAAAGCGTATTGTTGATTGTTGTAAAAACCCACGTGGTCCACTAATGTCCTTTAGGGAAGGAAATCTGCCGTCCTTACCCGTTCTGGCCTACATGTGACTCCAGACCCACAGCAATGGTGGTTGACTCTTAACTGCCCTCTGAAGCAGACTGCTCAGTTCAAGGGCAATTAGGGATGGGCGATAAATGCTGGCCTTGCCAGTGAAGTCCACTTCCCATGAAAGGATAAATAAAACCTCAGTGCTCCAGTCAGCCTGAGAATGGACACTTTAAACATTTTGCCATTCGGAGTTGACTGCTTCAAGTGAAAAACAGAATCCAATCTTCCTAACTGGATGCAAGAGAATGCATAAATAAAAAAACAGATGCACTCTTCACATCTATTTGGATCTCAGCAGGTTACAGAAAGTCAGAATGAATCTCTGGAGGTCTGCAGGCGTATTAATGTAAATGAAAGATGGATTGCAGCTGTTATACATACTGAGTTCCTGAAAGAGGTCATCAGTACACCTATTTTAGATTAACAATTAACAGGTGAATTTAGCAATTGAACGAGGGGATAGGTGCCTCTTCTGACTCATAAACAAACAGAAAACAGAACATTTAAAAGAAACTTCACTCAAGCAAACCGTTGCAATGGCAAACAGATGTCTACCTCTTTTATGTAAACCAAATCGCAGGTTTTTATTAATTAAAATAATTAATGACAACCTCTTAAAGGGGTAGCAGTAAAATTGAAGAAGAGTGCTGACTTTTACCACGGATGTAAGAGTGAAAAGATGTTCTGAGCCCAGATTTGCTGAGAGCAGGATCCTGCTTCCTGATTTTACCAAAGGAGACCTCCTAATTGGTCGCCTCCAAGCCTGCTGCCCAATGAATCTCGGTGATGTATGTTCGCCATGCTGCTGACCCAATCAAAGGGCCAGCAGCTCTGAAGCCTCGATCAGCTGTACCACCAGGATAGGCAGGCACAGCTGAGGCAGCTGGAGACACACATGAGCTTTGGGAGGGAAAATTACATAAAAAATTGACTGATTAATAAGGGCAGAAGGCTCTGCAAATGAGAGGAGAAACCCCTGTCCGGAAGCACTTTTTTTTTCTTCATTGATGGGATGTGGCTAGACCAGCATTTATTGCCCATCCCTAGTTCCCCTTGAGAAGGTGGTGGTGAGCTGCCTTCTTGAACCGCTGCAGTCCATGTGGTGTAGGTACACCCACAGTGATGTTAGGGAGGGAGTTCCAAGATTTTGACCCAACGACAGTGAAGGAACGGCGATATATTTCCAAGTCAGGATGGTGAGTGACTTGGAGGGGAACTTCCAGGTGGTGGTGTTCCTTTCTATCTGCTGCCCTTGTCCTTCTGGGTCAGGGGTGGGGAACATTTTACTTATCACTGGCCATTCAGTCACAGGCCAGACACACACATAAAATCAACTTAATTTATGTTTTTCTAAGATGGATTAGTGAAATGTTCAACTCACCTGCTGTTTTAATGCGATAGCTGAATTTGAATATTATACTGTTAAATATTATCATAGTAATTTAGCTAATGTTTTTATCCAAAGCAAATTCCTAACAATGATGATAAATGCTATTTTGAAGGTGCTCCTGTCATAGGTCTATATTTTTAGAAATCTTGCTGAGGGCTGGATGAAATTGAGCAACAGTCCAGATCCGGCCCACGGTTCCCCAACCCTGTTCTCGGTGGTAGTGGTCACGAGTTTGGAAGGTGCTGTCTAAGGAGCCTTGATGAGTTCCTGCAGTGCATCTTGTAGATGGTACACACCGCTGCTACTGTGTGTTGGTGGTGGAGGGAGTGAATGTTTGTGGATGAGGTGCCAATCAAGCGGGCTGCTTTGTCCTGGATGGTGTTGAGCTTCTTGAGTGTTGTGGAAGCTGCACTCATCCAGGCAAGTGGGGAGTATTCCATCACACTTCAGACTTGTGCCTTGTAGATGGTGGACAGACTTTGGGGAGTCAGGAGGTGAGTTACTCGTCACAGGATTCCCAGCCTCTGACCTCCTCTTGTAGCCACAGTATTTATATGGCCGGTCCAGTTCAATTTCTGGTCAATGGCAACCCCCAGGATGTTGATAGTGGGGGATTCAGTGATGGTATTGCCATTGAATGTCAAGGGTCGATGGTTAGATTCTCTCTTTTTTTTATTCATTCACGCGGTATGGGCTTCACTGGCTGGGCCAAACTAAGTGCAGTGAGAAGGTTATTGTTGAATAAGTGCTGCTTGATAGAACTGTTGACGACCCATTCCATCATTTTACTGATGATCGAGAGTAGACTGATGGGGTGGTAATTCATAGGGTTGGATTTGTCCTGCTTTTTGTGTACAGGACATACCTGGGCAATTTTCCACAGAGCTGGGTAGATGCCAGTGTCGTAGCTGTACAGGAACAGCTTGGCTAGGGGCCCAGCAAGTTCTGGAGCACAAGTCTTCAGTATTATTGCTGGAATATTTTTAGGTCCCATAACCTTTGCAGTATTCAGTGCCTTCAGCCGTTTCTTGATATCACCTGGAATGAATCAAATTGGCTGAAGGCTGGCTTCTGTGATGCTGGGGACCTCTGGAGGAGGCCGAAATGGATCATCCACTCCTGGCTGAAGATTGTAGCAAATGCTTCAGTCTTATCTTTTGCACTGATGTGCTGGGCTCCTCCATCATTGAGGATGGGGATATTTGTGGACCCTCCTCCTCCAGTGAGTTGTTTAATTGTCCACCACCATTCACAACTGGATGTGGCAGGACTGCAGAGCTTACATCTGATCCGTTTGTTATGGGGTCACTTGACTCTGTCTATCACATGCTACTTCCATTGTCTGGGAGCGGGTGTGTTTGTGTAGGGAGACTGAGTGTGGGAGTGGGTGTGTGTGTGTGTAGGGGGGACTGGATGTGGGAGTGGGTGTGTGTGTGTGTGTGTAGGGAGGATTGGGTGTGGGAGTGTGTGAATGTGTGTGTAGGGGGGACTGGGTGTGGGAATGGGTGGGTGTGTGTGTGTGTGTGTGTAGGGAGACTGGGTGTGGGAGTGGGTGAGTGTGTGTGTGTAGGGGGAACTGGGTTGTCCTGTGTTGTAGCTTCACCAAGTTGGCACCTCATCTTTAGATACGCCTGCCAAGTTTGGCCTGGGAAACCGGAGCATTCTCTCACAGGCCTGGGTTAAAATTGCAATCAGGCTTTGCTGACAGCATCAGAGTTTGATCAATGTATTTAAACAAGGACCCCACTAGCTCGGCATTTGCAATTCTCGTTTTCAGTCAACAGGAGCAGCCCAGTGTTTTCCACCACTGCAAGGAGTTAAAACTGTCCCCATCGTTTCAAATGAGGAAAAGGTCACTTTTGGATTTCTAGTGAGAAATCTTTTCTCACAACAAAAGATCAACATGTAGAACTGTCTTCCAGATCAAATACCAGAGGCAAAATCCCTAGAGTCACTTAGAAAACATGCAGATTTCTCTGGATGGATGGATGAAGATCAGCCTCCCTCATCCATAATTATATCTGAATCTTGTGAATTATTGGGAGTGAGTTCTTCCCACATCCATAACCAACCATTTGCAGAGCCCCTGTCTTGAGTAAGATTGTAATATCACCACCATCAACATCCCTTTGACCTTTTGTTTATGACATCTTTGGCAATCTCTTCTTTGCCTCCACCTATCATTGACCCTCTATACAGCTCCACCTGTCCCACCCACCCTCAACCAGCTTATATTTCACCTCATTTCTCTATTTCCTTAGTTCTGATGAAGGATCATATGGACTTGAAACATTAACTGTATCCCTCTCCACAGATGCTGGCAGACCTGCTGAGTTTTTCCAGCTATTTTTGTTTTTGTTTCAGATTTCCAGCATCTGCAGTATTTAGCTTTTATATTATTGTAATAGTTCTTCCCAGGTAGGAGAAGGCAATATGTTTCTGATTGGCTAGACCCTGAACTATTGTCATCAGTCTTAGACCCTCAGAATATGTGGGCATAATTCTTGGTTATTTTCAGTTAAGTAAATATCTTTATATTAAACCCGTGCTCTGCATTTTTCATGGACTTATGAAAACTTAATTCCTGGTTTTCTTCATGTAGCCTTAAGTCTTGTTCAATTAACGGTCAGAAAAGTTAATGAGAGGTCAATTATCTTTGTTCTATGGTCATTTAGCCAAGCTAAACTTTGCCCACAATTTCCATGGTTTTGACAATCAAATTTTCTGCCTTAATTTAGTGAGTATTTGCTTGGACTTCGTTTAGAATTTCCATATTTTAAAAGGTTACAGGTTTTGAAAGTATAGTTCCCCTACCCAAAGGGATCCCAGAGAGTTTTATCTGTTATTGATTTCTGTACTCTGCATCTGTTGACTTACTAGTCTATTATTTTTCTCATTGTGTGTTAATTAAAAAAAAACATTTCCCATAGTATCAGTGCTGATACTGCAGTCTTTTGATAGCTATCATCATCTTCAGAAATTAAATTGACAGAATTGGATATTTCAGGGAAGGTGCTACACACAAAACTCTGAAAACCAGCATAATTGATCTCAAAGCACAACTGGAGCTGGAAAGCATGGGGCTCTTAGTTTTTCTCATTTGGATGTGAATGTACAGCAGCTCATGGGGAAGATCTGACTGTACACATTAGAGATGCAGAGTTTTTTTTAAATTTGATTATTGAGAAATTTCCTTTATATAAAAGCATGATTATCAACAAAGTGACTCCATAATTTTTATTGCACCTGCCTGGCATGCTTCTCCTTATAAAGGTCTCTTGGTAAAATGGTGGCTGAAACTGTCTCCAGTTTCTTAAATGAATTTTTGGGATGTGAGCACCTCAGGCTGGCATTTTTTTGCCCTTTTTTTGTTGTCCTTTAGAAGATAATGGTGGGTTTCTCCTTGAACCTCTGCAGTCCATGTGTTGAAGATGTTGTTAGACAGTTCCACAGCATCTGTCATAAATTGTACTGTCTCTCTTTGCATACACCTGGCTGTGTCTTCATCCTCTGTGTCTATTCACTGGGTAAGCCATTATCATTTTGGAGGGTGATTCTGATTCAGGGACACTTAACATTATTTCTATTGGAATATTAAGCTTTTCTGGGACTGAGGAAGACAGGCCTGGATGCAGAAATGATGAAACGTGTTTTGCTATATAGTTATGCATTAAGAAAAGAGAAAATGGATTGTACGATTATAGTCTATAGGATAATCAAGCACTACTCGAAGCAATACTTTAAAGTCAGTACAGGGCTTTGCAGCATCACCCTCAACAATCCTAAACCTCAAGGCTTTACAAACAATCCTAGAATGCTTCTGGAATCAGAGAAATCCTACAATGTGAGAGGCAACATCCAGGGCTATGTAGAACTGAGTTGCTTATTACTGTCTAGTTCAGTCAGCAAGTTGATAAGAGGGTCAGATTGGTTGACTAACTGGACGCAAGGCATCTGTAGTGTGTGATATAAGAATATACCATCAGCATGTACAGGGCTTCAGTGCAACAAGCCTGTTGAGAGCATCAAGTCTTTAGAATGTGCTGAGCTTCAAGCAACACTTCTACCACCAGGAGCATTGTCACCACCAGTACAGCTGAGAATTCATCTTCATCCCAAACATTGGTTAGATCTCCTGCATGGGAACATATTGCTGCCACAGAGGAATTAGTAATTCAGTGCAAGGACCAACATCACAAACATCAGTTACCAAAGCAGGGGCTATAAGTACAGATAGCAGTGGATGATCCTTGAAAGCTTACCTCATCAACAGGGTCCTTGCCAACAGAGCAGGGGAGTGGGATTAACTGAACCGCTCTTCAAAAGAGCTGGCACATATTCGATAGAGTGAATGGCTCTCCCTGTGCTATGCTATTCTATAAATTTAAAGAGTGTTTCTACAGATCAAATATTAAAGGATATTCAAGAATCCTTTTGTTATCGTAAATATTGGTAGATTGGAACATAAAAAATATATGATCGTATGATAGGCCAGAAGAAGATGCATTTATTAATCTTTTAGCAATGATAAACTACAAGGATTAGTGCTGCCTATAGATGGTAACCATCTTCTCCCGAGGTGGATGTTTACCAATAACCTAAATGATAATCACATTCCAATGAAAACTCGATTAATGAGTCTTTTCCTTTCAGTTGTGCTTTTGATTCTTGTATAAGAAGCTTGGGAGAACTTTTCTTCTGCATATAAATAACAATTATGATTAGCAAATACAATTTTTAAAAATGCAGCACATGGACTGAGTATGGAGAGTCCTGATCAATATTTATCCCTCGAGCAACCTCACTAAAACAAATTATCTGGTCATTATCACATTGCTGTTTGTGGGATCTTGCTAATAGCTGCCAGGTTTCTGACATTAACTACATTTCAATGGATCTTGGACATGAATCACAAGATGTTAGCATGCAGGATGGCAAAAGGAATGTTGGCTTTTACTGCCAAGGGGATAGAGTATAAAAGTAGGGAAGTCTTGCTACAGCTGTACAGTATGTATGTGAGACCATACCTAGAGTACTGTGTACAGTTTTGGTCTCCTTACTTAAAGAGGGTCATACTTATATTGGAACCATTCAGAGAAGGTTCACTAGGCAGATTCCTGGGATGAAGGGGATTGTCTTATGAGGAAAGGTGAGCAGGTAGGGCCTTTACTCAATAGAAGAATGAGAGGTGATCTAATCGAAATGTATAAGATTTGGAGGTGGCTTTGGCAGGGTAGATGCTGAGAGGTTGTTTCCCCTCATGGGAGAATCTATAACAAAGAGACGCAGTTTGAAATTAAGGGGTCTCCCATTTAAGACAAAGATGAGGAGGAATTTCTTCCTCAAAAGGTTGACAGCATTTGCTCTCTTCCCTAGAGAGCAGTGGAGGCTGGGTCCTTGAATATATTCAAGGCTGAGTTAGATAGATGGGGTTTTGATTGACAAGGGAGTCAAGGGTTATGTGGGGGTGGGGATGGGGGTTGTGGATAACAGGCAGGAAAGTGGGGTTAAAGCTACAATCAGATCAGCCATGGTCTAAATGAATGGGACAGCAGGCCCGAGGAGCCCACTCCTGCTCTTAGTTCTTATATTCTTATGATCCTATCCTGAAGTAGAGAAAGGTGCTATAGGAATGAAGTTCTTCCTTTCTTTGGCTTTGTCTGTGAATCATGCTGCAACAGCGCCACCGTGCTGTTATCCATAGCATTGCGCATTTCAAAGGTAGAAATCCCTTATCTCACTGAACACTGCAATGCAGTCAGTGTGTTCAACTTTACCTAACAATGTGGAAGGATCCCATCCAGTCTCCTCTATTAACCTGAATGGTAACTAGGTAAGTATTGTACTATGTGATTAAAAAGGCCCTTATACTGCACCTGTAAACGGCATGCACTTTAGATAAAAGCAAAAAAACTGCGGATGCTGGAAATCCAAAACAAAAACAGAATTACCTGGAAAAACTCAGCAGGTCTGGCAGCATAGACGGAGAAGAAAAGAGTTGACGTTTCGAGTCCTCATGACCCTTCGACAGAACTGGTTCTGTCGAAGGGTCATGAGGACTCGAAACGTCAACTCTTTTCTTCTCCGCCGATGCTGCCAGACCTGCTGAGTTTTTCCAGGTAATTCTGTTTTTGTTATGCACTTTAGATATACTTTTCTCATTTCAGTGAATAAGGTAAACATTGTTAGTACATTATAACACTGTACGCTATTGTTTCTTCATTCAAGAAAACTATTAATTCTGTTAAATAAGTAAATAATGAAAAATAATAGTAATTCTTGATTTCTTTCCAATTGTTCCTGCCCTTTGGATGTTGGTAACTCATTCTGAAGCACAGTGCTAGGGGTGCCAGTTATGCCATCCAAATGGGCATCCTTTATGTCTGTAGTAATTATGGTTTTATTTAGTGTATAGTGTACCTGTAAGAAAAATCATAGTTAAGGAAGATCACATGATTTGTAGTAATCAACAGGAGAGTAGTAGTCAGTGTAGAGATAGAGTTGGAGTTGAAAGCACACGTGTAGCTGCTGCTGAGTAACAAACTTAATGTTTCCACCCAAGAAGTGTCTGAAGATTAACTCTATCACTAATAGTACAACTCGGTTACCCTACGACAAACTGGCGATGAGAATAAAACAGAATTGAACAGAAGAAATCAAGTGACAAAGAAATCGACACTGTACCTCACCCAGTGATTGTAAGTAGCAAGCTCTATTAGAATTGAAAAGGTTATCCCCTCTCAAAGTGCCACAATTTAGGAGAGTTGATCCTTTTGAACCTGCCACAGATGATTGGTCTGAATGCATAGAACGCTTCAGGTTCTTTTTTCAAGTGAATGAGGTTACGGGGGAAGAGAACAAGTGAGTGATCCTCTTAAGTTCTTGTGGGAGCGAAACCTATGGTTTGATTCGAAGTTTGAAGGCCGAGTGCCCCAGATTTGAACAATTTCGATGAATTGGTGGAGCTCGTGAAGGGCTCAGCCCAAGACCTCAGCCACGATGCAGAGGTTTAGGTTTCATTTGCGAACTAGAGCCCCAGGTGAGATAACTGCATGCTACATGACAAATGTGAAGCAGGTAACGAAACATTGTGAGTTCGGTATGACTCTAAATGGCACGCTCAGGGATCATTTAGTGTGTGATGTGAAAGAAGACACTATTGGCAGTTTAAAAAAATTGAATGCTATTATTGCCACAAAAGTGGACATATAATCAGACAGTGCAAGGAAAGATTGAAGCAGGTTTGTAAACAAAAGAAGAAGCCCAATGAAATCTACAATATAGAAGAGCCTGAAACAATAAATTCAGACATTTACTCATTGTTTAATCTGAAAGTTGGAAAGACAGAACAAATATTTGTCAGTGAAAGTAAATGGCCAACATATTAAAATGGAAATAGACATGAGAGCTTCCACTACAGTAACTGGGGAACATAGTTTCAGATATTTGAATAATGGTGAACATCAATTAAGATTGGCATGAACAGTGGCCAAGCTAAAAACATACACAGGTGAAGACATTCAAGTAAAAGGCATAAGCAGAGTAACTGTCCATTATGGAAGCCAATCAGCAAAGCTACCAGTGTTGGTATTGAGAGGCAGAGGACCAAACCTTCTAGGGTGAAATTGGCTAAGGGAAATAAACCTTGATTGGCCACTGAGATTCCAAAAGGAAGCTGGAAGTGTTCCTGTTTTGAAACAGGAGTGTGTAAGGATTCAACAGCCTTGAGAAATGCAGGCTATCTTAAACCAAAACCTGGAAGAACAGCAGAAGAAACTCAAAGAGACAAGTATGAGAACAAGTGTTACATGGTTGGTCTTAGGAGCCTGTATCTGATTAAAAGAAACTGTATTTCAACAGAAGACATGAAATAACCAGCCAGGACGGCATCTTATTGTGGGGAGCATGAGTGATAGTTCCTCCAAAGGGAAGGGAGTCACTTTTTATTGAACTACACAGTGCCCATCCAGGAATTTCCCGAATGAAGACCATAGCACACAGCTATCTATGGTGGCCTGGGATGGATGGTGAAATAGAGAGTTTAGTAAAGCACTGTGTGAAATGTCAGCAACTGTAAAAGTTGCCAGCGACAGTTCCATTACACCCATGGGAGTGGCCAGGTAGACCCTGGACGACGTTATACATTGACTATGTTAGACCTTTCCTGGGAACAATGTTTCTGCTCATTGTCGATGCCCATTCAAAATGGTTGGATGTATATGAGGTGAAGTCACCAATGTCGGCTGCTACAATTGAGGAACTACATCAGAGTTTTGCCATTCATGGACTACCAGACGTAGTTGTTTCAATAATAGCATGCCATTTATGAGTGCTGAGTTTCAATGGATTATCAGCCTCAATGGTATCACTCATGTGTAAACTGCACCATACCCACCCACCCTCAAACAGACTGGCCGAAAGGGTGGTTCAAACTTTCAAGGCAGGCATGAAAAAGCTAACTGATGTTTCTTTGGCAACCAAGCTAGCATGCTTTCTTTCTCATTACAGGACTACCCCTCACACAACAACAGGTCACACCTGCGGAGTTTTGTTGAAACACCATCTCAGGACTAGATTGAGCTTAATAATGCCAAATTTAAAGGGGAAGGTGGAAAGGAGTCAGGGAAGCTAGAAATCTAGACGTGACTGGCATAGTCATGAGAGACAATTTACCATGCGAGAGCCGGCATATGTGAAAAACATCTGGGAAGGACCAAAGTGGTTACCAGATGAAATAAGTGCAGTGCCTAGACTTCTACCTTCCCACATGGAGGTGGAAGGCCAGATCATCCATAAACATGTGGACCATTTAAGGAAGAGAGAGACAAATCACCGAGATTTGGTTCCACCAGTGATCATGACCGGGTCTGCGTTTGCTGTTGAGGATATTTAACCCAGGACTGACACGTCTGATGTTCCTGTAAGAGTTGAGGATACAGAACCTCAAGTGCCCAACGAAGCACCTGATGTTCAGGCAACTCCGGGAAAGCAGGATCCTGACAAAGAATCTGAAGCTGTGGAGCTGCAACATTTCACATGTACCAGGAAACCAACTGAAAGACTGAACCTGTAAATTCATTACCCAGTGTAAATATTATGTTGTCTTGAAAAATATTTACTTGTAAATATAATATGTGTAGTTGAGTTAAAGGAGGAGGAATGTGGTAATTATGGTTTTATTTAGTATTTGGTGTACCTTTAAGAATAATATTTAAGGAAGATCACATGATCTGTAGTAACCAATAGGAGAGTAGCACAGGCTACCTCAGTAGTCAGTAGAGGTAGAGTTGGAGTTGAAGCACACATGTAGCTGCTGCTGATTATATTGTAAATAAACTTAAAGTTTCCACCCAAGAAGTATCTGCAGATCAACTCTACCACAAATAGTACAACTCAGCCACCCTATAACACTGTCCAATGTTTTGATCTTAGACTAGACTCTTAGGTTTTGGTAGGATCTGATTAGGGACCGATAACATTTTGTTTAAAGTGGACAAAGTTTGAGGTTCAAGACACTTGCTAAGAGAATGAAGCCACAAGATTCCACAGGTTTTGAACAACCAAAACTAAACTTTACTTCCCAAGGTCGGAAAAATAAAATAATTTACAATGTCTATCTTATACTCTAAAATTCAGGGTTAATATGAGGTACTTGTGAATTAACAGGCAAACTGTTGTCGAACTGTACAATAAAGAGCAAATACGACTAAGACAGATCCCGTGGATTTCTCAGCAACTCACCCGGATGTCAGTAAACATTGTGAATCAACCAGTCTCACTGAAACTCTGTCTCCCTCACGAGGGACTCAAAATTTTTCACTTTCGAATATCAAGCCTCTGAATTCCCTCAAAGCCACTCCAACTCCGACTGCCTCAATGACTGCACACCTCCCAGGGTTTCAACCTCATCTCCGGAGGCTCCATCCCCTTGGATTTCTGAGTCTGTGCTCCAGCCTCTACTTTGCTGGCGCAATTTGAGCTCTAATTGCGTCATGGGGCAGGCACTGCCCATGGATTTCACCAAGCTCCCATCTCCCCAGCTGCACCAAGCTGCAAATGGCTCCCAGGACTCCTTCTGAGACCCATCCCTTTCCAGCACAGAAGCCAGTGACCTTCTGCCACCTTCTCTGCTCTCCTGAGCCCTAACTGCATGGAGCTATCAAACAGCTCCTGGGACTTTTGCTGAGACCCAACTCCACAGAGCCAGCTAACAGCAACACTTTTGCAGCCTGGAACCCTGCTATTAACAATACCTTTTCAATGTGGTCTTTCCCCCTGTTGCAGAACACTCACTCTCCCAGCAAAAACACAGATTAAATTGAAAATCCCGGCCCTCTTCTCCAGTTCTCCGGTTAAGTAGGCTCAGCTGCTGTTTCATGATCTTACCTTTCAAGCTGTCAACCTCTTAAGTCAAATGGTTCCAACCTTTTAAGTGAAATAGTCTTCAAGCTGCTTTGATTGCGTTTGTCCTATTTTCCACGGTTAAAGTTTAATCTTCCCAGAATGAAAAATTCTCTCTAAAACATTACAGTGAACTATGAACTATGAACTAGGCATTTATAACACCAAGGATAGGTCACTTACTGTTGGACCATGGGGGATTACACCCAAGCTTTTTGTCCTCACCTAAGATACGCACACAAATTACTACACACATGATCCACTGAGACGAAAGGAGCGGGAAAAATGGCTGCTTTCTTCCCCCTGAAGCTTAACAGGGGCTAAGACCAGGCGTAGGAATCAAACCAGGTCATTTTTTCTATAATTTCATCTGATCTCAAGTTCGGTAAGAATGAAGTGCCAGGTGTTTAATGCACAAGTGAATCATGAACGCAGCATAATCTAAGTGTTAAGTCATCCTGTTGAACATCTGGCTAAAAAAGGTGAATTCTTGACAAATTTAGGCAAAAATATATGATGGTTAAATGAGAATCAAGGACAGATTTTACAAGGACACACAATCTGTGTTTGAGGTTCCCATTCCCCAATCTGAACACCTGGAAAATCAACATCTAGAGGTTGAAATTCTGGAGGTGTTCCCTCAGGAAGATCATAGACACAAATTCCAGCTTGAGAATTTTATTGGTTCATGTTTAGCAATAGTGTCCTTTTGCCTGAAATCCTGCTGTTTACATCACAGAGGGCCATTGGCAGGTTGGTCACTGGTACAGAGGTAGGAACTGTGGAGGAGTAAAGAAATTTAGGCCACATAGAAGTCACTAAAAGCTAGTGGACAGATTCAAAAAGTATTTTTTAAAGGCCAATGGATTATTGCCCTTTACCTCAAGCTATCTCAGGCTGGAATATAATATGGAATTGATGTTACAGATATACAGAACTCTAGCTAGTCCACATCTGGAGTAACCGAGTTCAGTTCTGGGCACTACACTGCAGGAAGGATATAGTGGCCTAGGAGTGGGTGTAGTGCAGATTCACCACAATGATACTGGGGCCAAGAGTTAACTTATGAGGACAGGTTGCGTAGACTAGGCTTGTATTCCCTTGAATACAGGTAATTAAGGGGTGACCTCACTGAGGTGTTTAAGATGATCAAAGAACTTGATGGGGTAAATAGAGAGATAATTTCTTCTTGGGGTGGAGGTGAGGGGGGCAGTCCAGAACAAGGAGGCATAAACTTAAACCAAGAGCTGGGCCAATCAGAGCTGAGGTCAGGAAACACTTCTTCACAAAATGAGGAATAGTGAGAATCTCAAGCTCTCTCGTACAAGAAGCTGTTCAGGATGGGAGGGGTCAATTGAAACTCTCAAAACTGAGATTGATAGATTTTTGTTGAGCAAGGGTATGAAGGGTTTTGAAACCCAAGTGTGTAAAGAGTTAAGTTACAGAACCATCATGATCTAATTAAAGGAGAATCAAGTTTGAAGACTGAATGACCTACTGCCTTCATTATGTTCCTATGTTATGGAGCATTGTTCCTCTATAAACAGGTGGGACGTTTCTGCATTAGCTTTGACTGAGAAGCCAATAATTTGAGGAATATGAATTTGTACCATCGGCAGACCATATAATAGTGGGCAGCATATCATTCAACAGCTTGGAAATGAACACAGCTCTTCCAAATAACATTAGGAGATGCTAGAATTTGTACAAGGGAAAAACTCACAGCATTATTGATTGTGGTTTATTAACCCCAGTGATTAAATAAAACCCTTTTACGCTGCTTTTTAAAAAATATCAACAATCACCAATCACAGAATCACAGAATCACAATGCAGAAGAGCCCTTTGGCCCATCGAGTCTGCACCGACGTGTGAGAAACACCTGACCTACCTACCTAATCCCATTGACCAGCACTTGGCCCATAGCCTTGAATGTTATGATGTGCCAAGTGCTCATCCTGGTACTTTTTAAAGGATGTGAGACAACCCGCCTCCACCACCCTCCCAGGCAGCGCATTCCAGACCGTCACCACCCTCTGGGTAAAAAAGTTTTTCCTCACGTCCCCCCTAAACCTCCTGCCCCTCACCTTGAACTTGTGACCCCTCATGACTGACCCTTCAACTAAGGGGAACAGCTGCTCCCTATCCACCCTGTCCATGCCCCTCGTAATGGTTGTGATTTTCCTACCATTGATTTCGTGAAATACAACTGTGACGGATGGATGGAGGGATGGAGGGATGGTTGGACAGATAGATGGAAGGATGAATGGACAGACAGATGGACGGATGGATGGATTGATGGACAGATGGGCAGATGGGTGGAAGGATAGATGGACGGACAGATGGGTGGAAGGATAGATGGACGGACAGATGGGTGGAAGGATAGATGGACGGACAGATGGGTGGAAGGATAGATGGACGGACAGATGGGTGGAAGGATAGATGGACGGACAGATGGGTGGAAGGATAGATGGACGGACAGATGGGTGGAAGGATAGATGGACGGACAGATGGGTGGAAGGATAGATGGACGGACAGATGGGTGGAAGGATAGATGGACGGACAGATGGGTGGATAGACAGATGGATAGACAAATGGGCGGATGGATGGACAGATGGGTGGATAGACAGATGGATTTTTCCAACAAAATGCACACAAGATTCAAGAAAGCTAAAAATGTTTTTCAAGTGCAATTGGGCAATCCTTAAACAGGAGAGTGCTCCTTCAGGATCAATACTTTTTCAGCATCCTTGGACCTACCAAATAAAAAACTGTTTGGAATTCTCTGGGTTGCAAAAAACACAGATAAAGTTTTCCTTGGATGTAATGCGAGTGGGTGAAAGCACACACCTCCCCCCACCCTGCCCACCCTCTGCAATGAATTTCCAGGAATAGTTACTTGGAGTCAACTCTGCAAAACCACCCAAATTGCAGCCTCTGTTTGTCACTACCACAACTCTGTCCCAGCCCTGGAATCTTTTGGCTCATAGATTTAAAAGGATCACACTCACTGTGATAAATGAAATTACTTCAGGTTGCCAAAGTAACGTGTCCTAATATGGATATGATGGATTTACATTTATTTATACATAATATACAATTAAGATATAATATAAATTATATATACATATATATATATATACACACACACACATACATACCTATATACAGTAATATATATATATTTTTTAAAGTACTGATTCATGCTGACACCAAGATATATCTAAAATTCAGTTTTTTATTTGGTAGGTCCAAGGATGCTGAAAAAGTATTGATCCTGAAGGAGCACTCTCCTGTTTAAGGATTGCCCAATTGCACTTGAAAAACATTTTTAGCTTTCTTGAATCTTGTGTGCATTTTGTTGGAAAAATCTATCTGTCTGTCCATCCATTTACCTATCCATCCATCCACACATCTGTCCATCTATCCGCCCATTCGTCCATCTATCCATCCGTCTATCCACCCATATGTCCATCCATCAATGTATCCATCCATCCATCTGCCCATCTGTCCATCCTTCCATCTATCTGTCCACGCGTCCATCAATCCATCCATATCAAATTCACGCAATCTTACTCCAAACAGCTCTTATCCTTAACGGCAAAAGTGAAATTTAAGGGAAGGTAAACATTGCCACAGTCTTCCAGGAAACAATCAGTAACTGCCTTCAAACAGAGTTATAAAATTAACCAGGATGGAGAACGTCACAGTGTGTGTGTGTGTGTGTGTGTGTGTGTGTGTGTGTGTGAGTGAGTTGGGGGGTGGGGGCGGTGGGAAGGGGGGTCAACCCTATATCATGAGTGCTTGCACATCTTTTAAAGTGTTTATCCACAAAAGTGCATAAAATAAGGAACATTGATCGTTCCAGATGAACTCATTTTTTCTGTAAATGGAAGAATCATCTATTGGATATAGTTCAGTCTCTAAGGCTATAAAGGTGCTGGAATGTTTACCTAAAGGGCTACACGACAGGACTCTGCCCCCTCCCAAAAAAAAATCCACACATGACCCCAGAGCCAAAGCAATAGGCTTTGTAAGTAAGAGGAAAGATGGGAAGACAGTGTCATGATGATAATGTCACAGGACCAGCAAGCCAGAGACCCAGGCTAATACCCTAGGGACATGAGTTTGCATTGCACCAGCTGGTGGAATTTGAATTCAACTGATTAATAAAAAATGTAGAATTAAAAGATAGTGTCAGTAATGGCACCATGGAAATATTATTGGTTGTTGTAAAAAATCATCTGGTCCATAAAAATCTCACATCCTCACCCTGCATGGCCTACTTGTGACTCCAGACCCACAGTAATATGGTTGACTTTTAACTGCCCTCTGATATGGTCTAGCAAGCCACTCAGTTCAAGGGCAATTAGGGATGGGCAACACATGCTGGCCTTGCCAGCAATGTCCACATTCCATCAAAGAATTTTAAAAGAAAGTATGTCCCAACCAAACCACCATACTCTCAGCAAAGGGTCACCAGGAGAACGCCTTGTATGCTCCTATGCTCGAAGCTGTCCAAGTCTAAGTTCCTTTCTGTATCCAATGCTAACAAGCACATTATTTACCAAGGGCAAGAAACTCACTCCATCCTTTGTCTGATTGTATGAGCCGTCTATCCCTCCATTTCCCAGCAGAGGCCTGTTCATAGGAGTTGTGATTTTGTTATAAAATGGCCCCTACGCCTGCTTAAACAGAAGATAAATGAGCTGCACTGCTCGCATTCTTCATTGGCAGCTCGTCTGGTGGGGTGGAAATTGAAATCAGACATCACTGGCATTAGCTAAAGGCAACTTTTCAAAGGTGAGTGTACTGCAGTTCCAAAGAGCTTTATCCTGAACAAGCCTCATTGTGTATGCTTGGCTGAGAGCCGAGACAGCTATTACTCTTATTGAAACAGCTGCGCCCCAGAGGAAACATTGTTTGATTGATGCTCAGGCTCTCTGAGCTCTGCAGTCAATTTCACAATGTTTGTTTACATAAGGTTAAGTGGTTTCAAGGGTTTGTAGTTTTTGTTATTGATACTTTAAAGAGCATGATTGACACTTCTTTTAGCTTGTAATGAAATTATTTATTTTCAACTTAGGAGAAAGTTATGAATCGATTACATTTTTAAATCTTTTTTTAACACATCCTTCTGTCACTATAGGGTTCATTGGTTCTCTACAGTGTATAGTGTATCAATGGGCATGGAAGTGCCATAGCTTGGCATCGGGGGGGCATGAAGGGGGCCTTTTCAACTTACTTTTTTTAAACGGTCCCCTCATGCAGACTAGGATTCATGACTCCTCTAAGGGGCCGTGAACCACCATTCTTTAAAAAGCTGGCTGGACTCCCTGAAAATTATGGAGGAGTAGGATATGACCATCTCCACAATGGAGTCAGCCAGGTCAGAAGTGCCAGGTGGGGACTTTTGACAGGAATCAGCCCATAGCCTTCAAAAGCACTCCCAAAAATCAGACAGCCTGGGAACGGAGTCAGGAATCCCAGAATCAGGACCTGTCTGTCATTTTGATAGGGCTCCCGAGTCATCCCAAGTCTACGGAAATCCAGGCTGATGTGTCCAGAGCATGTCTTCTAGAGAGGCTGGAGAAATCCTGTGGTGTTTTTAACTATCTCACTCTATGTATCGAATCTCCTGACCTCACTGCTGGCGAGTTTGGAGGTGGGGAGGGGGTATATTTAGTGGGGTAGCGGGTGTACTGGAACTCAATGCCTTCCCGTCTCTGCTCGAATTCTGCTCAATTTCTGGGCAGGAAGGTCCATGGTCAACCTTCCTGCCCTGACATCAACTGAGGCCCTTAATTTGCCAATTAGTGTCCACTTAATGGTCTCATGTTGCTGCTACTGAGATTAACCTAGCTGCCTGTGGCTGTGTGGCATGCACTTCAGGTAAACTGAGCTGGCTGCTTGTCTGAGGGGTGGTTGGGGGGGGTGGGGGGTGTCTCAATCAAAAGCACTCAATGCCTGGTCAAGGGACTGGACATCAGGAAGGAGGGAGGGGCACACGGAGAGCCATCCCCCAGCACTCCTCTCCCCCCGACCAACCTGTGAAACGACAGCACCCCGCACCCACCCCACCCCCCCCCCAATCCCCACGCACATTACTTACCTGTGACCTGGGTCACTCTGCAATCCTGCAACTCCAGTGCCTGTCTACCCAGCAGCAACCATGGCCTCCCCTTTGGCACTGCTGAGCACAAGAGCAGCAGGCCTCTGATTGGCCGGCAGCTTGAGGTAGGCAAGACGTCTGCCCATGGGGTCTTGATTCCAGGGGACGGCCCATTGCTGGCCTTGCCACTGCCTGATTAGCTTGTGGTTCCTGGAAAGAGGCAGCACAGTTCTCTCGCTGTCTCTCCAGACAGTAGGCGAGACCCCTGATGCCTCAACAAGCTGCTGCTTTCAGTGTGTCGGCAGTCTGCTTCCCAGCTAGTCGAGGTTAAATCCGAGAGACTAGAACCATAGGAAAGCTACAGCACAGAAAGAGGCCATTCAGCCCATTGTGTGCACAGCTACAAAAGAAAAGATTAAAAAACTAGCCGTCCATTCTAATCCCACCTTCCAGCACCTGGTCCATAGCCTTGCAGGTTACAGCATTTCAGGTGCAGATTCAGGTGTCTTTTAAATGAGTTGAGGGTTTCTGCCTCCACCACCAAACCAGGCAGTGAATTCCAGACACCCACCACTCTCTGGGTGAAGATGTTTGTCCTCATGTCCCCTCTAATCCTTCTACCAATCACCTTAAATCTGTGTCCCCTGGTAACTGACCTCTCCACTAGGGAAAACAGATCTTTCCTGTCTACTCAATCTAGGCTCCTCATAATTTTGTACACCCTAGTCAGGTCACCCCTCAGCCTCCTCAGTTCTAAGGAAAGGAACCCCAGCCTATCCAATCTCTCCTCATAGCTGCAATTTTCAAGCCCTGGCAACATTCTTGTAAATCTCCTCCGTACTCTCTCCAGAGCGTTTATGTCCTTCCCGTAATGTGGTGACCAGAACTGTACACAAATTCCAACTGTGACCTAGCCAGTGTTTTATACAGTTCCAGCATTACACCCCTGCTTTTGTATTCAATACCTTGTCCGATAAAGGAAAGCATTCCTTATGCTTTCGTTACCACCTTATCCACCTGTCCTGCCACTTTCAGGGACCTGTGGACATGCACACCAAGGTCTCTTACTTCCTCTACCCCTCCCAATATCCTCCCATTTATTGAGTATTCCCTAGCTATGTTTGCCCTCCCCAAATACATTACCTCACGCTTGTATGGGTTGATTTCTATCTGCCACTTCTCTACCCACTCAACCAAACCATCAATATAATTCTGGAAACAACAGTATCCTTTTCATAATCAACCTCATAGCCAATTTTTGTGTCATTTTCAAATCTCCCAATCATGCCACTTACATTTAAGTCTAAATCATTAACATAAACAACAAACAGCAAGGGACCCAACACTGAGCTCTGTAGGACAGCACTGGAAACCATTTTCCATTCGCAAATGTAACAAGCAGGTCCTTAGTGAAGTGCAGGGACATTTGTTTTAATGTTTTAAATCGTGCTGTGCTCCTTACAGGCCACTTACAAAGATCTGGGGAGCAATGCAGCAGAGGTTTCAGAGCCTCCTTAAACTAGATGTGGGCTGTCACACTCTTAAATTCAACTAGGCCCCAAATAGTTTTTTTAAAACATCTTTAGAGTTTAATTTTTAAATGTTTTTAGTCTAGAAGTAATATTACATTAATACTGTTACACCTAACTTCTGAAATGTAATATTTGGATTTACTTCAGTCCAAGAGCATCCAACATGAAATCCCAAAAGAACTGGCTGGGCCAGGCAATCAGTGAATTCTTGGATCTACTGGCTGATACCCCTTCCATCAGAGACACTGACCTGCTTTCAGCTAGAGGATTGAAAACATGTAAATCAATACAGAGAAATGCTGGTTTTAACTCAATACCACACGCACAGAAACTGAAAATTAGGTAAAAATTCCCATGGTAACTCTAACCAGTGTAATTCTGTAAACTAAGCTATAGCATCTGGCATGTATGGAATATAAATACCAGACAGGAGGGAATGCTTGAAAGACTGAGCTAATCCAAGGCTTCAGAGGCCATTTATAAACTAATTGACCTTTGTGTTTTGCAAATCTCATCCCCATCGACTAGATCATACCTCCCTAATCACTCCCTATTGATTACTCTATACCTAAACAAGTAAGTAAAAACAGAAATTCCAACCCGAGAACAAAGACATCAAGTTCGTTGTTGTTTTTCTGCACACAGCAAAGGTGGGAACAGTGTCAAACTAAAAAATAATGTACAATTGTTCTTACATGCAAACATACAAATTAGGAGCAGAAGTAGGTGACTCAGCCCCTCGAGCCTGCTCCATCTTTCAATAAGATCATGACTGATCTAAATGCAACCTCAAACCCACATTCCTGCCTAACGCAATAACCTCTCACTCCCTTGTTAATCAAGAATCTGCCTAACTCTGCCTTGAAAATATTCAGAGACTCTGCTTCCAGCACCTTTTGAGGAAGAGTTCCAAAGACTCAAGACTCTCTGAGAGAAAGAATTTCTCCTCATCTCTGTCTTAAATGGGTGACCCCTTATCTTTAAATAATGACCCCTGGTTCTGGATTCTCCCACAAGATTCTCCTCTCTTCATCCACCCTGTCAAGACCCCTCAGGATCTTAAAAGTTTCATTTAAGTCACCCTTTACTCTTAAGTGCACACGGTTTTTAATTTTGAAACAGAGTAAGCTATGAAATCAGCTCACCACATTGAACCTTCCAACAATGCTAGCGGCTTCACTAACACTGGTCTAGTGGGCTGCTAATCCCAGAATCAGACTGGCAGCTTGAGTGGTCTCACCTGACTCAGTAAATACCTGACTCCTCTACATGAAGATTGATTAAATTTAAAGATCAGAGTCCGGCTAGAAGAGAGAAGGTTGCCTTCAGTTCATTTTCCCCAGATTGTTTGTCCAACTGCACTAGAGAAACCTCACGATGACAATCTTCAGTTCTTTTTCTTGCAGTTTCTGCCTGTAGCCAATCCTTAGTGATTATTTAATCTTTTACTAGGGGTAGAGCGAGGAAGCAGGCACCGAGTCTACCTCGACCAAACCGAAGATTGAAACCTGTGCTGTTGGCATTCTTTTTAATTCTTTCACAGGATGTGGGTATCTCTGGGGAAGTCAGCACTTGTTGGCCATCCCTAATTGCCCATGAGAGCGTGGTGATGAGCCATTCACTGTCCTGATCTAGAAATATATCGGCCGTTCCTTCACTGTTGCTGGGTCAAAATCCTGGAACTCCCTCCCTAACAGCACTGTGGGTGTACCTACACCACATGGACTGCAGCGGTTCAAGAAGGCAGCTCACCACCACCTTCTCAAGGGGAAACTAGGGATGGGCAATAAATGCTGGCCTAGCCAGTGACACCCACATCCCATGAATTTTTTTTTTTTTAAATGCACTGTGATTGGCTGTACACCTGAGCATGGGACACAAAGTTGTGAGAGGTTAACACAAGTTCAAGCTAGCCTGCTTTACTTCAAACCAGCCCAAACCTCTTAAAAAGGACGTGTATTTCAACTGGAGCATTCACTGGAAATCAGACTAAGATTCAGTTTGACCTGGGGCAGAAACAAGAATTGTACAACATGGCAGAGAGCAGGTTCCAAGGCTCTCCAATGTGATACTGGAGGCCTTGGTGCAGGAGGTGGTCAGGAGCAGAGAAAGATACTTTATCAACAGGAAACTAGGGGGCCCTCAAAACAGACAATGCAAGGGCTGCAAGAACAGATAGTCAACACAGTCAATGCAGGCAGTATAGCACCAGGACCCAGGTAAGTGCCGCAAAAAGTTCAATGACCTCACATAAGTGGTCAAGGTCAGTAAATGCATCTCCAAATGCCACACCTATCGTGTGCATGACTAACCTCACACACTGCTCCATTCACCACAACCGCTTCATTCGGTACCAAGCATCTCTGTCGATCATGACTCAAAACTTACATTCGTAGCTTCACCCACCCCCTCACAAACATAGCACCGCTGCAAGGCTCACATCCACATCCAGCTGTACAGTGCCGGCTATTCAACCACGACAGGCACATCACCCAAGCACAGTGCATGACATTCATACCACATTTCCCTCTCTCTTCCAGGACAAGGTGGTGCATAACTGGAGGCAGGATCACCAAGCCAATACCACTAGGACAGGCAAAGGTACATGGAAAAGAGGCACAATGGGAATACACAAGGCTGATTACTAGACTTTTGCAATGGAATATTGGGTGGTTTCAGTTATAAAGTGTGTTTGGAATGATTGTTTTGTGGTGGCTTTTATTTCAGCATGGTGGCCAGGAGGGGACTGGTGTTGTTCCTCAGTGTCAGATGGAAGCAACAAGTTTGATTGTTGGTGAATGGGGAAGAAACTGAGGCTGCCACAGTCAGGTGAGTTAGTCGAGGAGATCCCCGCCAGAAAGGCGATGTGTAGGTTGTCACCTCCCTTTCTCCTCCTCTTCCTCTTCCTCCTCAGCTCCTTGGCGTGTACCTGATGGTAAAGGCTGTGCCCTCATGTGGCAAGGTTGTGCTGCACACTAGTAAATATTGGTGAGAGTATTGCAGGCTGCTCCAGGGTGCTACAGGCAGTGGAAGCATTGCTCAAGCACATCAATGTTCTACTCGATGACACTCTTGTGTGGCAGCAAGGTTATCGTTACGTGTCGGCTACGCACGCGTGCCTGACTGTGCTTCAAAGTCATGAGCCAGGTGCTCAGTGGATGGCCTTGCTACCCGAGAGCCACTTTCCAGCCTCTTGTGGTGTCTCCAATGCAGAAGCTGTAACAGCCACTGCAGAGTAAAGGTATCGTGGCTGCTGCCAGGATACTGGCTATTGACCAGTTGTGCTGAGTATGGTCAGTGAGCCAAGTGGACATTGAGGGAGTGGAATCATTTTGGTTGAAAGGCATCTCAGAGTTTACGTGTGGTGCGCAGACAATGCCACTTGTGTGGTCAATGACGCCCTGTGCCATGGGGAAGTCTGCAATCCCAGCCAAACCACATGCTCACTCTGCTTAATTCTCTCTGGAAAGAGAGAATGAAATATATTCAGGACTCTTGTATAAGGTCACCTACCTTATACAATAGATGATGGCAAACTGTGAGGTGGTGGGGATATTGTCCGCTCCAGCCTGGAAGGGGCGCGATACAAAGACATTTATGGCCACAATCACCTTCGCAGCTACTGGCAATGCTGTCCTCGCCCTGCTCTGAGGCTATAGTCCACCTGCCACAGACTCTGCAGCTGATTTCCGTGAGTGTCTCCTTAAGTGAAACAGAGACATCACGTACACGGTTCCTCACCGAGGAGAATTCCTCTTGCCGAAAGGCCTCCCCTCCACCCTCTCCTCCCTCTCCCTCCTCCATGTCAGCTCTGCTCATTGTCCCTCCCATGCTGCAAGCCAAGGGGAATGGAAACTATTACACTGATGACTAGGAGCAAGTGCTCTGAACAGAACCTTTGAAGTGCGAAACAAGGCCACAACACTCCCTGTTGTGTTCTGTAACTTTGAGTAACAGTGAAAAACTCTAAACACTTCTCCCACCTCAGCAACAGCCAGTAGAAATCAGGTACTAACCTGAAGCTAGTGGCAGGGGTGCAGATTAGGTGGGAGCAGGTTGGGGTGGGGGGGGTGGGGTACAGGGTCGAGGTCCTTCCTGCTGCTGAGCACATGTTCAGACGTGCGAGATTAAGAAATCGTGTTAACTGGGAAGTTCAGGTCAGAAATAGCAGTGCTGGTGTCCAATATGTGTAACACACTGATTGACATCACAATCTACCTATTTTGCATACTTCCAGTTACTGTGCTAACAACATACCCAATATGGTGTCCAGCACTGCCCATATCAGTGGTTTGCACGCACAGCATGGATGCCATTTTTGACCCAAAACATCACCCATAGCATTGAAAATATAGGTGCCAAGCAATCAAGTTTTGCAACCGAGGTCTAAAGCAGTGACACAAAACAGAGAGAAAGATAACTATGAATTAGTACCGTTCCACGTGAAAAGAATTCAAGATCTTACAGCATTGGAAGTTGTCTACCCACACAAAGAAGACAGGCCTAAAAAGCAAGGTAGGATTGGAAACTTCAGTGGTGCCCATTGACTCCAGTTGGTGAGTAACACGATGGCATAGAGAGAGGAACAAATTTGCAGATCAATCACCAGGCATGGAATGAGGTCAATAAGCAGACCAGCCAATACTTCTGTGGTCACAACAGGTTCATAAGTGAAGTTATGATCAAAGAGTCAGCCACTGACAAGATTAAAAAGAGAAATGGTGACTCTTGATGAAGACAATATTGACTTTAACGTGTATTTAGACATACACAATGATAACGAAAATGGCATTGAGCTTACAGAAGCAGAGATCATTCATGACCACTGCACGATAATTGAAAGTGAGAAAAAAGCAGGATAAAGACAGCGGTACATGTAAACCAAGGGTCCACACAAGTAGGGTGCTGGCTCTGTTCAAAATTTTCAGAAACCCTCTAATCTTAAATGATGATGCCCATGTCTAAATATGCCTTAAAACAATACAATTTGTGTAAAGGATAATTTACCCAAAAAAGAACTGCCAAAAGGTTTTCTGTTAGAGGCAGTTTGTATTACATTGGCATGAAATTATTTTTTTTAAATAGAGTTTAGTGGTGTGTTTGTGTGTGTGTGCGTATGTCTTAATTGGATTAAAGCCAGCTGATCTAGAGGCTTTGATGTAGAGAAAGAAGTAGGATTAAAATGGTAATTAGATAAACATGGGGAAATTTAGAAACATACATGTCAAGGGGGCAATTTGCATTTTTAAATAAACCATTCAAAAGAATCAATGAAATCTTGCACCTAGCTAGAAGACACCAAGCAATGTGTTTATTTTTTCAGCTTACTAATAAAATTGGTGGAATCAGAGGATGCTATTGTTAGAAGAGGTAAAATTAAAGACCTACTGATACAATGGAAAATTTATATTCAAAGAGATAGATACATATAAAGGAGAAAGGAGATTGTGCATAAAGGAGAGGCATTTTTAAGATCCAACAAATGTCAGAAGCCTCCAGCCTGTTAAGCCTCGAGTCTGCCTGCAAGGACCAGAGCTGAAAGAAACTCATTTTGAATCTGAATGTCCAGGTTGTGCTTTGCCAGGTGTCCCTTTAAATCTATGAGATTTACTGTTGCCTTAACAGGGGTGTAACTGAGAGTCAGATTAATTAGGGGATTTTTGTAGTCATTGTAGTAGTAATTTTGTAGACATATGTATGTGTTTATAATCTTTTTTGTATTAATAAATGTTTAATTTAGTTTTATTAAAATCCTTGGTTGGCTTATTGCTACTGAATTCAAAGCCTGCATCTCGAAACATACAAATTGCAAAAAATGGGTTTTGACAGTTGTTTCAAGTTTCCCTCTGGGATTTGAATAACTCAGCCTTTACCATCAGATGTGTCTTAATAACATGCTCATTATTTTTATATCTCGAAGTCCCCCCTTCGAATTTGATGTATCAACAACCTTTGTCTCATGTATATGATTCTTCGAGGACTCAGCAGGGTAGATGGTGAGAGGCTGTTTCCCTGTTTGAAAAGTCCAAAAGTAATGGTCATAGTCTCAGGTTAGGGAATCAGCCACTTGGACTGAGATAAGAAAGGTTTCTTCACTCAAAGGGTTGTGAATCTTTGGAATTCACTATACCAGAGGGCTGAGGATTCTCAGCAGATGAATATTTTAAAGACTGAGATCAATAAATTTTTGGGCTATAAGAAAATCAAGGGATATGGGGATAAGACAGGAAAGTGAGATTGATGTAGAAGATCAAATCATATTGAATGGTGGAGCAAGGTCAGTGGGCCTATGGCCTACTCCTCTTCCTCCTGTTTCTCATGTTGGGAATTTTATGTTGGTCTCATTTGTCTTAAATCTATCTAAGCTTCTATTCCATGGACAAATCATTTCCTTTTGAAAGCAAGTTATAAATAATATCCTTTGGCCCTTCAGTGTGATTACTGAAATATATTGGAGAACCATTCTGGAAAAATGAGGAAAGCCAGGATTAATAGACAAAAAAAAAAAATCACAATTGACAGAAAAAGGCACTAGGAATTATAAAATAAGTTCCAACATCACATGAGATGTCAAACCAAATGTGGTTGTTTTGAAGGTTTGGGTAGATGTCAAGAGTTCTTCCAGGGTGTGGCCAAGGTTCCTTCATCAACCACCATTATAAATTATGTTAACTGTTTCTTCATTGCCTTGCTGTTTGTAGGGCCCTGCCATGAGAAAAACTGCTGGAAATCTGCATAAAACATTCAAAAGATAATTATGGATTTGTTGTTCATCTCAGCGCACAAGCAATGCTGGCAACATTATGTTTATTGCCTGCCCCTAGTTAACAAGGGGATGTGGTGGGGTCAGTTTCCTAAATAGCCAAGTGGTTATGGTACTGGGTTTGTAACCCTAAGATCAAGAGTTCAAATCTCACAATGGCAAACTATGAAACAATATAACTTGGTGCCTCTTTAATTACTGCAGTTTTTCCTGCTGCCTATGTTCACATAATAGTGTTAGAAAAGGATTTCCAAGATATTGACCGACCATTTACCGTACAAGGGGCTGAGATTAGGAAGGGGAAAGTTAAGCCAGTTAGCAGATATTGTTATTTGTGAAAAGCTAAGCAGCCAGAACCAGGGGTTTAAGTGAAGCAGATAACCCTGCCACCAAAGAGTCTTATCAACTCAATGCTCCACATCACACAGGAGGAAGGACATTAACTAACTGTGCTGTTTATAAGGACAAGGTCATTAAAAACTCTGGGAACATTGCTAACCAAAACAAAAACAGAATTACCTGGAAAAACTCAGCAGGTCTGGCAGCATCAGCGGAGAAGAAAATAGTTTACGTTTCGAGTCCTCATGAACCTTCGACAGAACCAATACTACCAAGACTTTAATCAGCCACAAAACTGGCTGTCTAATGATTTTAAATTGCCAGCTACAGGGATTTAATTCCAGGTTAACTTTACCAATTTGTACTCAACTATAATTTAAACACCTGCCTTATTGCTGAATTAGAATGATGCACTTAATTGCCTGCACAACCTATTACTCATTTTGTTAATTCTCCGGTCCATTAATGATTTCTTTCAGACTGCTAGATGATCCCTAACTACATCAATTTGAATCTATTAATTGCTCGTAAATTCAATGGTTAAGTTTAATTTGTTATTTTGTAGTCAGTAAATATGTTGACTGCTGCTTCGCTGTTTGTCTGATCTCTTAGATGTCTTAATAAGAAAGGGCTAATTTATTTATTCACTATCTTACAAGTGTCCCAATTGAGAATGGATTCTATGTCTGGATAAACCGAGGAACTTATTAAAGCTAATAGCAATGAGAAATTACATTAGTTTGAGGTTCCTTATCAAAGTTTGAGACTTTGGCCAATAGTTTGTGTTAATTTTCCAATTATTTGATTGCTTGACACTAAGTAACAATCCATTAACACCACCTGTGACATTTAGTAATCTTCCTGAATATTTAACTGCACTGACACTGTGGCAGCACTGAAATTAAACCCTGATTTTAACCATGATTGAACATCAAGAGAAGCATTGTGCATTTAAGTGATCCATTTTGACTTCTTTCAGTATTAATGGACCTTTTCTCACTTTGACACCTATCCTTCGACAAGTCAAAATGTTGTTAGTGTGACTAAGTTCTTATATTGGAAGCCTTGTCCTTCCCCATGTTACATGCCGGTTTCATTGTGTTTTCCACAGACTTGTTAAAATGCACTGCAGGGGGTGCAGAGGAGATTCACCAGGATGTTGCCTGGGATGAAACATTTAAGTTATGAAGAGAGGTTGGATAAACTTGGGTTGTTTTCTTTGGAGCAGAGAAGGCTGAGGGGCGACCTGATCGAGGTGTACAAGATTATGAGGGGCATAGACAGGGTGGATGGGGAGCAACTGTTCCCCTTAGTTGAAGGGTTAGTCACAAGGGGGCATAAGTTCAAGGTGAGGGGCAGGAGGTTTAGGGGGATGTGAGGAAAAACCTTTTTACCCAGAGGGTGGTGACAGTCTGGAATGCGCTGCCTGGGAGGGTGGTGGAGGCAGATTGCCTCACATCCTTTAAAAAGTACCTGGATGAACACTTGGCGCATCATAACATTCAAGGCTATGGGCCAAGTGCTGGTAAATGGGATTAGGTAGGTAGGTCAGGTGTTTCTCACGTGTCAGTGCAGACTCGATGGGCCGAAGGGCCTCTTCTGCATTGTGATTCTGTGAATGTGGAACTCAGTAACACAAGGAGTAGTTGGGCCAAATAGCTAGGATGCATTTTAGAGAAAACTAGATAAACATGAGGAAGGTGGGAATAGGAGGAGAGTTAGATGAAGAGTAAGTTAAACACCAGCTTAGACAAGCTGAGTCAAACAGTCTGTTTCTGTGCTGTCAATTTTATGTGATTCACTTCTTCCAAGACCTATTATGCATGTACCAATTAAATATTTAAAGAAGAATATCAGCTTTGTGCCTCACTTGTTGCTGTTTGCACTCCAATTTGTGGAAGTTAAGATGAACAAGTGGTCTCTGGGGAAGAGCTGGACATTATTGGGAAATTATATGCAGCAATAAATCTTCAATTTCTGAATTAAAAATTTAGGGGAAAACAGATGCTGCTATGCACCTACCACATTAAAAAAACATTATTAAAGAATAGGAACGTGAAATGTTACCTTTTCAAATAACAAAATATGTTTTTTCTGTTACTAAATTCATTTTTATAGAGTGTTAAAGTTGGATTAGAAGAAAGACTGTGCAGACTTTAGCTAAGTATGAAAAATGAAAATAAGACTGAGCCAGTAGTCTCCTCATGGAAACTCACTGGAGTGATTATTTTCAGAAAACATTGAGAAGGTTACTCTTCACACATTTGTTAATGCTGCAGGGACAGGGTTCAAATCCCATCATGGCAGTTGATGGAATTCAAATTCAATTAATTGATCAATCTGGAATTAAATGTAAATTAATCTGAGAAATGGTGACCATGTACCTATCAGGTTGTTGTATGAACCCATATGATTCACCAATAGGAAATAAACCTGTCATCCATACCTGGTCTGACCTACATGTTACTTCAGACCAACATAATGTGGTTGACTCTTAACTGCCTTCCGAAATGGTCTAGCAAAGCCTTTCAGTTGTATCAAATGTCATGAGAATATACCCCTTTAATTTTGAAAATATGACTCTTCACCTTTCAATTGACTGGAAATTTGAATGAGACGAAAAATCTACTTAAAAATGCAAGGCCACCTTCCAAGGTAAAGCAAACAAGGCACTCTGAGGAGAGTGTGAAGAAAGAGACATTTCCCATAATTTGGAGAACCCAATAGAACTCGTCACTCTCCAAGGAAGAGACATGAAAACACAAAGTGCTGGATATTGAAACGATGGCTGCCACAGGCAGACCCACCCAAAACCCCTTGGAAATACACAATGGGTCAAGTATAACAGGCCAGGCTGCAGTCACTGAGGAGAGATTCCAAGTGACTCAGGGAGCATCAGGAAAGTTTTCAGCAGAGGAAACAGACTGAAAAGTTGCCCTCTCTCCCTCTCTTTCTTTTGGAAAAAGTGTATTAATCAGTTCAGAAGTCAACTGTACTCGAAATCTACCAGCGAACCAAGATTTCAAAATAATTGAAACAACATCTATATCTGACAGCTAACCCAAATCAGCCACAGCGTTTAAAAACCTATGCATCAAAGACAATCAAAGGACACTTATGCTTATATTCTTTTAGCTTTTTTATTGGACTTTATTGGACTCTAACTTCCCTTATTTTTGATACCCATGTGTGTGACATTGCATTTTTATTATCTTTTTCCCTCGGGTTTGGCGGTTACTAAATTTGCTCTTTCTTTGACTTAAGGAAACCTTGTTTAATTGGCTCCTTATTGCACACACAGCTTAAACAGTCGAATACATTCTGATTCAGTAAAGGCATACCCTCCTGAAAAAGAAACTTAAACCTTTGTTGTGACCAACCAAGGAGGCTGAATAGAGGGAAAATGTTTACTCCTTCTTACCTGTTCATAACTCAAACCACTACAGAAAAGTCAAAAAGGTATAAAACCATACAAACCACCCAGCATTGGCCTAGGCACTGGAAATGGCCATTGCACACCCAGCCCCTGCTGACACTGCAAAGTCCCCCTTTTTAACAAAATTGGGTGAGTTGTCTCACAGACTAGTCAAGCAACAGCCTGATATGGTCATCCTCACGGAATCATACCTTACAGATAATGTCCCAGATACCACCATCACCATCCTTGGGTATGTCCTGTCCCACTGAGAGGTGGTGGTACAATGCAACACAGTCAGGAGGGAGTTGTGCTGGGAGTCCTCAACATTGACTCTGGACCACATGAAGTCTCATGGCATCAGGTCAAACATGGGCAAAGAAACCTCTTACTGATTACCACCTACAACACCACACTCCCCGCAGCCCCCCCAACCCCTCAGCTGATGAATCAGTGCTCCTCCATGTTGAACACCACATGGTTGCAACACTGAGGGTGACAAGGGCACAGAATATACTCTGGGTGGGGAACTTCAATGTCCATCACCAAGAGTGGCTCGGTAGCATCACTACTGACCGAGCTGGCCAAGTCCTAAAGGACATAGCTACTGGACTGGGTCTGCGGCAGGTGGTGAGGGAACCAACAAGAGGGAAAAACATGCTTGTTCTCGCCCTCACTAACCTACCTGTTGCAGATGCATCTGTCCATGACAATATCGGTAGCAGTGACCACCACATAGTCCTTGTGTAAATGAAGTCCCATCTGCACACTAAGGATGCCATCCATCGTGTTGTGTGGCACTACCACCGTACTAAATAGGATAGATTCAGAACAGATCTAACAGCTCAAAACTGGGCATCCATGAGGCGCTGTGGGCCATCAGCAGCAGCAGAATTGTGCTCGAACACAAATCTGTAACCTCATGGCCCAGCATATCCCCCACTCTACCATTACCATCAAGCAATGGGATCAACCCTGCTTCAAAGAAGAGTGCAGGAGGGCATGCCAGGAGCAGCACCAGGTGTACATAAAAATGAGGTGCCAACCTGGTGAAGCTATAACACAGGGCTATTTGCATGCCAAACAGCAGAAGAAGCAAGTGATAAACAGGTCTAAATAATCCCACAACTAGCACGTCAGATCTAAGCTCTGCAGTCCTGCACCATCCAGTTGTGAATGGTGGTGGACAATTAAACAACTGGAGGAGGAGGGTCCACAAATATCCCCATCCTCAATGATGGGGGAGCCCAGCATATCAGTGCAAAAGATAAGGCTGAAGCATTTGCAACAATCTTCAGCCAATAGAGCTGAGTGGATGATCCATCTCGGCCTCCTACTGCAATCCCCAGACAGACGCAAGTCGGTCAACCAATTTGATTCACTCCACGTGATCTCAAGAAATGGCTGAAGGCACTGGATACTGCATAAGCTATGGGCTCTGACAACATCCCAGCTGTAGGTGTACCTACACCACATGGCCTGCAGTGGTTCAAGAAGGTAGCTCACCACCACCTTCTCAAGGATAATTAGGGACAGGCAAAAGTGTTGTCCACATACCATGAACAAGTAAAAAACACTGCCTTCAATGTGATTGAGTCCTTCACAGATTCAGTGTTTGTTAAGTGCAGTTTATAAAAGTTCAAACATCTCCAAACTCTAAAGTAAACCTGTACTTGGATAACAATAGCCCAATCCTGATTCTAAATAATGAAGCTAGAAAGATGTTGTGCTGGGTATTTGCAACCCTTGCGAAAATGGCAGAAAAGGCCCAAATCTGGAAATCCCATCCCCGAACACAACACCTCCCATTTTTGTAGGGGCAGGAATGGGCCTTGATCCGGATTTGCACTTGCCCATTTTGCCCATAGAAATCAGCAGCTACCCCCAGATGCGTAATTTTGTTGTGGGGAAGTGTCTGAAACCTGGCGTGCACAGATTAGACCTGGTAGGAGCGAGTCTGAACTTTGTGGATTCATTGGATAGTCAGGGTAACCTTTTGGAGAGGTAAGGTATCCCTTTGAATATGGTCCCGGGACACTTTTGGGGGAGGTCAGGTGCCCTTTGGGATTTCTAAAAGTGGGCATGGATGTGTGTAAATAGTGTATAAACTCAATGGATATAGGGCATAAACTCTTTGAAAAAACTATCGGTAGCATTAAGAAAATGATTGCTTGCTCTTTTGCTCTGTTTGTTGACTTAATCTTAGGATTAGCTTTACTGGATTGGTGCCGCATGCCTGGTTTCAGAACTATCTATTATCACAGTAGGGTGTCTTCCATTTCACATTTTGACTGACAGTTCGAAATGGTTATGGACTCATTGAAGTGGAACGATGAATTTCCAATGCTTGTTTTTATAGGGGATTATGCAATTGAATGAAATGTTTATTGTTATAAGGGATAGTATAGCTGAAGGAATGTAAATGTAGTAAATGGGTTTTCATTTGATTAAAAACAATCTCATTCATAAAGCCTGCAACATACTCTTGGAAATGTATTGTATTTAATCTCAGTATAGATCTTGAGGTCTGCCCATGGTGGATACTGGGTGAGTTGACATGGTAACTGTAATAGCACTATGGGGGGGGCATGAGTTGGCACACAGTTGGTATAAGTGCTATAAAGAGCCATGGGGATGGGTGCGGATGCATAGGCTGGCATGGAGGGTAAAAGAGGCCATGGGGGAGTGGGTGGGGGGCATGAGGTGGCATGTGTTGGCATGTATGAGGCATGGGGAGCACGTGGAGTGTGAGGGGGTGTGAGGGGTGAGGACTGGAGAACTATTTTTTGTGTTCTTTTTTCAAAACTTTGATACAGTGCCAGGGCACACAGGCAGGCCTCCCATCCAGCCCACCTCCACATCTGGCAGTGCCCGCACTCATTCCAGGAACATCTGGCCTGACTCCCAGCGAACCCCGCCACTCCAGAATAAAGATCTGACCTTCCGGGCCACTTTCTCCCTGGTTGGGTTTGCAGAGCTGGGAAACGTCCCAGTCAGGAGGTCACTGAGATAACCGGGTCGTGATTGGCAGCGCCTGCTTGCTGTGTGAGGATAGCACTGACATGATGGTGAAGGAGTTACAACCCAATGGGGGCTTTTAGAGCAACATGGACAATCGTTTTACCTTACAGACATGTCATGGCTGCCAAGGCAGAATGGTATCATTTGCAACATAATAGTGAACTCATTTTGCCTCTGTAACCCTACAGTTTCCCAAAAGATAGCTAGATTGCGAACAGCACTTTAAAAATATGTTCAGCATCAGTTCCCTGAAATTCCACGCCATTAGACATTAAATCCCCTGCCCACAAATCTATTTGTATTTAAAGTGTATTATTGGAGGGGGGTGGGGGGGGGGGGTGGTGGGCAGGGGGCAGTGGGAGTGGGGGGTGCTGAAATTTCATTAAAAGATTAATTTCAGTGAATATAGTCAGATATATAATAAGAAAACCGAAGGAAATATCCATTAATTGAGCATGTAGTAAACCCCAATCATAGTCCAACTCCATGGTGACAACTTACTGCATTTCGAGTAAAGATTACCGAGGAAGACTTAGCCAGGGAATTCTGGAGAACAGCAAAACGAGGAATTTTTACCAATCTGTGCCAGCCATGACTCGGTGACAGCACTCCTGCCTCTCTGTATCAGAAGGCTGTGAGTTCAAATCCCATTCCGTGACCTAAGCACACAAATCAAGGATCACATTGCAATGCCTTTTGGATAAGGTGTTAAACTGAGGCCCTGTCTGCCCTCTCAGGTGGACATCTGATACTATTTTGAAGAAGAGTAGAAGAGTTATCCCAGGTGCCCTGGCCAACTTTTATCTCTCAATCGACATCACAAAAAAACAGATTATCTGGACCTTATCACATCGCTGTTTGTGCGAGCTTGCTGTGCCCAGATTGGCTGTTGTGTTTCCTACATTGTAACAGTGACCAGACTTCAAAAGCACTTCATTGCCTGTAAAGCGCTTTGAGATGTCCCAAGGTCATGAAAGGCACTGTAGAGATGCAAGTCTTTCTTTTTTTTATGTGGGGAATATGTCTCATGAATTTAAAATACATTTTCTGGAGTCCTTCCGTTCTGAGAACTGGGCTCCAAGCAATCAATAGCTTTTGTGAAAACCAGTGCAGCAGACTTTTGGATGGTAACAGAAATGAGAACAGCTTCTACCTGGTCTTACCTCCATCATTATAACCCAGGGCAATGGTCAAAACCGAGCATCAGGCCTGGACTACCTGCTTAGCTTGTTCTGCGAATGTGCAGCAGTATTTATCTGTCACGAGCACTTGCAGTAAAGAAAGAAAAGGTGAATATTTCTACAGGCAATTTTTATCTCCACTAACTGGAAAATATTTTACCCGTGATGCTGTATTTTGATCAGTAACACCAGCAAAGCAATTTAAATTCAGGGATAAGTAATAAAATTGAATCTACAGGATTGATATTTTACTGTTTTATCAAACTCTAAGCAATAACTCATTTCTAAAGTATTGGAATGATATCACAGAAAGCAAGCAAGCTTGGATGATAAAATTAGTCTAATTTACAACTCCTTTGTGTATTTGTGTTACAAATTTGAGAGTGCCATTCATTAAAGCCCATGGTCTGCACAGTGTTGGTCTGTTTGCGTTCCTATGTTTTCTATGGTTGTTGGCATAGCAGTGTCTCTGTGTCACAAACCTGTTCCAGATCTTTCACAATGTATCAGGAATTGCTGTAAAGATCAGTGGAAATCCATCTACTTGTATATCAGATGTTGAGTTAGTGCCGTATAAGATGCAGTGAGTTACTGCTGTTACTACGTGATGATTCTAGTTATGTCACATGAACGTTAGTTTCATTTGATTGGCCAGATATAGGTGTTGCTATAGTGATGGGCTGCAGGACATGGTTGAAGTTGTGTTCATTTGGATTGAGAATCTCCATGAGTGAATGGCTGAGGGTAATGTTTTGCTTCACTGATGGCGGCTGAGAGATGGTTGCTGACAGCAATTTATGAATATTACCCATCTGAAAGGATTTTTACACAGATACCTGTTGGACTGAAACACTTGTCTGTGCCAGGTGACACTCCATGCTCTGAAAGATAATGGAGCAAATGTTGCCAGAGCTGGGCAGCTGACAGTACCTGGCATTAGTTCGATTTGCCCTTGTATATGTTTTTAGATTACTTGCATGGGTAGCTGATGAAAGGTGGAGTGAATGAAACCTCAGAGTGATGGAAACCAGGTAGCTGAGCTAACAGGGCAAGCAAATGAGTATCTCCTTAACCAATCAGACTGAAGGATTGAGAAATAAACAGCACAAGGACTGAGAAGGAAGTGTAAACTCGAGTGAGTGACTTCAATGACAAATCAGATACGGAAAAAGAGGTAAAGAGAGGGAGAGAAAGATTGGATTAAGAGAGAGAGAGAAAAAAATAAACAAAGGAAAAGTTACAAAAAAAATCTCCATGGCCTGAATTTTCAGCTCGACGGGCGAGCGCAATCGGTGGGCCCAAGAGTAGTCCGGAAACAGACCACCAACCGAGATCAGCCCCCGACGCAATTTCAGGTTGGCTGGACATAAACGGCCTTAAAAGCTCAGCACTGCTGAGGTGGTGGGGGCGCAAGGAGGGCGGAGAGTGACATCACCGCGGATGTGGGCGAGCGCTGACAGAAACCTCCCTGAAGGCAGAGAGCTGCCTCAGGGAGCCTGAAGACCTGAAAACCATGAAATAGAGTATTTAAAATCAGAAAAAAAAATGTCCAAGCACCACAATCAGGCACCTGAACTTATAAATGATAGAAATGATGTTCACAGATTTCTATTTTTATTTTGCTTAATAACGGAAACCTCATCCTGCCCTTGGATGAAGTCCGCTGAAAAATGTAGAGGCTGCCTGGCCATTCACCAACCATAAGGCTGGATGGGCTATTAGAAATAACAGTCAATTGTGCTGTTAATGGGCTTAATTGCCCTCTTAATTTGTTGGTGGGTGCGCTTCCAACACACACCTGCCAACTGAAATATTGTGCATTAGTGAACCAGATGGGTTTTTACAACAATCAGCAATGGTTTCATGGTCATCATTAGACTTTTAATTCCAGATTTTTATTGAATTAAGATTTCACCATCTGCAGTAGTGGAATTTTAACCTGGGTCCCCAGAGCATTACACTGGGTCTCTGGCTTATTAGTTCAGTGAAAATGCCACTACGCTAGCCCCTCCCCTATCATAGCGTTGAGGATGGAGTTGCAGACCCTGGGCAGCTGAAAGCACATTTACCAATGGTGGAGAGATTAAATCGAGACTACACAGGAGGCCGGTATAGGAAAGATCTCAAAGGATTGGATTATGTCATCACCCTCTGCCTCCTACAACTAAGCCAATTTTGAATCCACCTTATTAAATTACCCTGGATCCCATGTGCATTTGCCTTCTTTATAAGTCTCCCATGTGGGACCTTGTCAAAGGCTTTGCTGAAATCCATATAAATTATTATTCTGATTTATTGTAAAGGTAGGTTAATAGTGGGGTTTGGATTAGTTTTTCTGTGTGTAGGGGTGTCTGTGTGTGGGTTTTAATTGAATTACAGACAGCGAGTCTGGAACTGTTGAGTTGTCAAAAGAGAAACTAGGTTTGAAATGCTAAATAAGTAAACATGGCTGAAGTTTTAGAATGTGAGGTGTGAGGAACATTTACATTTTTAGATAAACCAGAGTCATGAATTTCAAAGGCATGTTAAGGTGTTACACTTAGCTAACAGAGGCTAAGCCAAACAATGTGTTTATTTTTCCCAAAGATTACTGATAATATGAGTACTATGGAAGATTTATATGATAGAAAAAGTAAAGTCACAAAGACATATTGGAACAATGGAACTTACATTAAAAAAGAAGAAACCTGTATGCAGGAGATGAGGTTATGTGTAAGGAGAAGGAATTCTAAGATCTAACAAGCATGAAAAGCCTCCAGCTTCTATGTACCAAGCTGCTGTCCACAGGAACGGCAGCTAAGAAAACTCATTGTGAATATCCCTGTCCAGGGTATTGTGTGCTTTGCCTGGGTCTGTTGAAATTTATCTTGTTTTACTGTTGCCTTAACAGAGGTGTAACAGGGAGCCAGATTAATTAGGGGATTTAAGAGTTATTATAGTAGCAATTTGTAGATCTAAGTATGTGCTTAAAACCTTTTCTTCTATTAATAAATGTTTAATTTAGTTTTGTAAAAAAAAAACTCAAGATGTGGTGGTCTCATTACTATTGAATTCAAGGCACACATCTCGAATTGCAAATGCAGTTCATAGACACAAACAACCATTTACACACAGAAAGAACTGCACATTAAATGGTATATCTGGCTGATTCACTTGAGATATTCTGGAACATTACTTCAGATTAAACCAGAACAACATAGCGAAGTGACATAAATTCAAATTAGCAGGGGGCATATTCAAAATTGATGTCAAGAAATTTTACATTTAATAAGCAGTTGGATACTGAATGGGGAAATTGCAGTCTCTTTCTTTCTGGGTAAGCTAGGAAGTGTCAAAATCTTTGCCCTTAATTAATCTTGTAAAAAAAACATTGTACTGCCCTAATAGCCCTTCTCTATTTCTAAGATAATCAAATAATTCAAAACATTGGCCTTTCTATGTCTAACTAAGGAAAGGTGCAGCTACTTTGAGTTAATGCATTGGATATTGTTCATCTTTGAGCCTAGTTTCCATCCATCTCACTGAAAATTGTTATTTAGCAATGCTTTGTCTTGTTACCAGTACCAATTCCTTAAATAAAAAGAGTTCTGAAGAAGAGTCATACGGACTCGAAACGTTAACTCTGTCTTTCTCTCCACAGATGCTGTCAGACCTGTTGATTTTTTCCAGCAGTTTCTGTTTTTGTTTCCATTTCCTTTAATACTTGGGGCTGAGGGAGTCTCACTTTTTTCTTCCTCTTTGGTGTTTGATGTGACGGTGACTGGGGAAATCTCACAATTTCTTAGCGAGGCCATATCTTGTCATTATGTTCTCCATTTCCTTATCTACGATTCTCCAGCTAATTCTTGAATGAATAGTTTTTTGCGTTATTTCAGAGTTGCACTTTGTGGCAAAAATGGAGAACATTTCTAAAAAGTCTGTGTGTTATTTCTCTCTGAACTATTTGGAAACACATTCTCTAAAGGGAAGTGATTGTAGTCTATACTTCATCTAAAAATGAAATAAAAGGATATTATATAGGATCACATATTAATGCTGTGGAACAATTTATTTTAATTAAGAATTTCCTGCATTATGATTCACAAATTAGTTTGAATTTGTTGGTTTAAGGCATGTATCCAATATGTAAGCCTCTCTTTGTCAGTGTGATCAAGGTAAGGTGAGACCTTGCCCTTGTTTCGAGTTGTGTGGAATGATTTCATCACTATATCTTGGTGGTGTTGTGGTAATGTCACTGGGCTCGTACTCCAGAGGCCCAAGCTAATCTTCTGGGGGCGCCATGGCAGCTGGTAGAATTTAAAATCAATTAATAAAAAATCTGGAGTTGAAAGCTAGTTGCTGTGATGGCGGCCATGGAACTACCATTTGTTATTCTGAAAACCCATCTGGGTCACTAATGTCCTTTAAGGAAGGAAATCTGCTGTTCCTTACCTGGCCTGGCCTACATGTGACTCCAGCTCAGTTCAAGGGCATTTAGGATCAGGCAATAAATGCTGGCCCCAGTGATGTCATGAAAGAATAAATACAATTTTTCAAAGTAGAATCGTTACCCCATGCCAATATTTTTCAGGATTCAATAGTGGCTTTTCTTTCTGCGTAAATATTTGCTGCATTTCACTGCGGAGGTAACTACAAGTAAAATGGACTGGCCGTTTATATCTGCAGCAGCCGTCATAGTGAAATAGGTCAGTCATCTCCAACTTCCTCCTACATTCCTGTCAGGTAGAGAAGCCACTGGTGAACCATTGAGTTCCATCATCTGGGTGCACAAACCACACATGATGGAAATTGATTCCCACTTTTGAAAGCTTAAGTGACTTTGAAATAGTGTGATAACAACGCTGCTATTTTGTCAGAGCAGAGCATCCTCCGAGTTAAGGCTTATTTTAACTCAGCTGAAATTGCTGAAATACATTTAGGAATGAGTGTACTTATCAGGAGCCAAACATTCCTTTGTACGTCTGCTGTGCCATTGTCCTGTGGCCTTATAGCCTGACATTTTATGTATCAGCCATAATTTCCCTTTTTTGATTGGTAAATGTCAGCTGCTTTTGTCCTTGGCTGGGGTCACAGTAGAAGAAGGAATCTAATCCCTGGCTGTTTAGACGGGCTTATGGAAATGATGTTTGTGAATGTCCCTGGGGATGTGACGATTACACCTGACCATCAGCCAACATAGAGTTGACATATTCTGTAGAATTCGAAGCTAAAACCAAAATTTTGTACACTTAGATCCCTACAACAGAAATATAAGCAAGAAAGAAAAAGTTACATTTATATGTCATTTTCCATGACTACCAGTTGTCTCAAAGCGCTTCACAGCCAATGAGGCACATTTGATGTGTAGTCACTGTTGTAATGTCGGAAACATAGCACCGGTCTTACACAAAACAAACTCTGTCCAAATATCAACGAGAAGTTTTTTTGTGGAATTGATTGAGGGATAATCATTGCCCAGGACACCAGAGAGAACTCTGCTGCTCTTCTTAAAAATAGTGCCATGGGATCTTTCACAGCCATTCGAGCAGTCCTTGGTTTAATGTCTAATCAAAACAAGGGCACCTCTGACATTGCAGCACTCGCTCAGTGCTAAGCTGGAGTATCAGCCTTGATTTCTGTGCTCAAGTCCTGTAGTGGAACTTAAACCATAAGGCAAGTGGGCTACCAACTGAGCCACAACTGACACTGTGAAAGAAGGTTATTCTTTATATAGGAGGAAACACTTCTCTTTATTGACTGTTCTATAACACCATAAGACTGTAAAACATAGGAACAGAAGTAGGCCATTCAGCCCATCGAGTCTGCTCCACCATTCAATGTGATCATGGCTGATCTGATAATCCTCAACTCCACTTTCCTGCCTTTTCCCCATAACCCTTGATTCCCTTACTGATTAAAAATCTATCTATCTTAGCCTTGACTATACTTAACAACCCAGCCTGTATAGCCCTCTGCGATAAAGACTACCCTCTGAGAGAAGAAATTCCTCATCACCTCTGTTTAAATGCGCCCCCTTACTCTGAGATTATGCCCTCTGGTCCTAGACTCTCCCACAAGGGGAAACAATCTCTCAACATCGACACTGTCAAACCCCTAAGAATCTTATATGTTTCAATAAGGCCACCTCTCATTCTTCTAAACTCCACTGACCAACCTACTCAACCTCTTCTCATAAGAAAATCCCTCCATACCCAGGCTCAACTTAGTGAACCTTCTCTGGACTGCCTCCAATGCCAATATATCTTTCCTTCGATAAGGGGACCAAAACTGTTCACAGTATTCTAGGTGTGGACTAACTAGTGCCTTGTGTAGTTTTAGCAAGACTTCCCTATTTTTATACTCCACTCCCTTTGAAATAAAGGCCAACATTCCATTTCCTTCCCTATTACCTGCTGAACTTGTATGTTAGCTTTTTGGGATTCACGCACGAGGACCCCCGATTCCCTCTGTGCTGCAGCTTTCTGCAGTCTTTCTCCATTTAAATAATATTCAGCTCCTCTATTCTTCCTGCCAAAGTGCATAACCTCACATTTTCCCACATTATATTCCATCTGCCAAGTTTTTGCCCACACACTTACCCTGTCCATATCCCTTTATAGACTCTGTGTCATCCTCACCACTTGCCTTCCCGACTATTTTTGTATCATCTGCAAATTTGGCGATAGTACATTCACTTCCCTCACCTAAATCATTAATATATGTTGTAAACAATTGTGGCCCCAGCACTGATCCCTGTGGCACTCCACAAATTACAGGTTGCCATCCAGAAAATGCCCCTCTTATCCTAACTCGCTATAGAACCATAGAACCATAGAACACTACAGCACAGAAAACAGGCCATTTGGCCCATCTAGTCTGTGCCGAAATTATTATTCCACTAGTCCCATTGACCTGCACCTAGTCCATAACCCTCCAGACCTCTCCCATCCATGTATCTATCCAATTAATTCTTAAAACTTAAGAGTGAGCCCGCATTTACCATCTCAGATGGTAGCTCGTTCCACACTCTGACCACTCTCTGAGTGAAGAAGTTCCCCCTAATGTTCCCCCAAACCTTTCCCCTTTCACCCTAAAGCCATGTCCTCTCGTGTTTATTTCTCCTAATCTAAGTGGAAAGAGCCTACTCGCATTTACTCTGTCTATACCCCTCATAATTTTGTAAACTTCTATCATATCTCCCCTCATTCTTCTACACTCCAAGGAATAAAGTCCTAACCTGTCTTCTGTTAGTTAGCCAATCTTCTATCCATGCTAATATACTACCCCCAACACCATGGGCTCTTATCTTATTAAGAGGCCTCATGTGCAGTACCTTATCAAATGCCTTTTGAAAATCCAAATATATTACATCTACTGGGTTCCCCTTTATCTATCCTGCTTGTTTCCTCCTCAAAGAATTCTAATAAATTTTTCAGGCATGATTTCCCCTTCATGAAGCCATGCTGACTCTGCTTGATTACATTAAGCATTTCTAAATACTCTGCTATTACATGCTTCATAATAGACCCTAACATTTTCCCAATGATGGATGTTAAGCTAACTGGCCTATAGTTACCTGTTTTTATGTCTCCCTCTCTTTTTGAATACGGGTGTTACAATGGCTGTTCTCAATCCTCTGGGACTTTTCCAGAATGTAAGGCTTCTTGGAAGATTACTACCAGTGCATCCACTATCTCTGCAGCTACCCTTTAATATTCTAGGATGCAACCCATCAGGTCCAGGGAATTTATTGGCCTTTAGCCTCATTAGTTTCCCCAGTACTTTTTCTCCAGTGATAGTTACTGTATTTATTTCTTCCCTCCCTTTTGCCCCTTGATTATTTCGTATTTTTGGAATGCTATCAGTATCTTCTACCATGAAGACTGAGGCAAAGTATTTATTCAACTCCTCTGCCATTTCCTGGTTCCCCATTATTAATTCCCCAACCACATTCTCTAAGGGACCTATGTTCACTTTGGCCTCTCTCTTCCTTTTTCTATACTTAAAGAAGCTCTTACTGTCCGTTTTTATGTTACTTGCTAGTTTACCCTCGAAGTTTCTTTTCTCCCTCTACTAAGTTTAGCCAAGACAACAACCAGCTTCTGTTATCAAAATAAATAAAAACAAAAAAACTGCTGATGCTGGAAATCTAAAACAAAAACAGAATTACCTGGAAAAACTCAGCAGGTCTGGCAGCATCGGCGGAGAAGAAAAGAGTTGACGTTTCGAGTCCTCATGACCCTTCGACAGAACTTGAGTTCGAGTACAAGAAAGAGTTGAAATATAAGCTGTTATCAACAGCCTGTTTTGGTGTTCCAAATGGAAAGAAAATACAATCAAACTGTAAATATTTGGCCAAACTCCCTTCGCCCCAAGCCCCATGGCTTTAGTTTGTGGGGGCGCGTGTGATCGGTAGACCTGGGAGCGGTTGGGGAATGGACCCCCAATGACTGCGATCAGCCCCCAACCACGATTTCACACTGCTGGCCAATTAACAGGCGGCCAGCGAGAAACACGCACTGAGAGGCTCAGCGCTGGTGGGGTGGGAGCGGGTGCTGAAGTCAGCCTGGGCGCCGGGGGGGGGCGCGGAATGAAATCCCCCTGAAGGCAGAGAGCCGCCTCAGGGAGCTGCAGAGTTTCGATGCGATAAAAGCAGAATTTAAAATCGGCCGCAGCTCATATCGGACAAGCTCGCGGATCTAGAACAGAATAAGCAATCGTACGCAACATTTATACAGGACATTACAGGCAGAGACTGTGAGAAGTGCCGCAGAAATTATTAGCGAAAATGCTTTGAACATGGATGATAAAGAGCGGATTGTAGTTGAAGCATCAAAGGGCTACAAGTACTCCTGCTCCCTTCGCTTCAGGTGATTTCCTGATGGACACCTCAGTTCTGTAGGTATAACTTTGAGCCATAACATCCAAGCTCCCCAGTGTTGGATTTGGGGGGTTATCCCAAAGATGTGCTGGGGAATTCCTCTCGGATGTTCCCAGGTAAGGGTTTGCATGGGAATTGCCCAGAAGTGCTAACTTCCTCTGGACAATTGCCTTGTTCTGGGAACCATCCGGAAATACAGTTTAAATCACAACCTTCAGATGGTTCCAGGATTATACCAATAGTTACCTAGACAAAGTTAGAAGAATTAAAACCTCTTCTAACTTCTGGGTGAGTCCGACCCCACAGGACTCCAGCCACACCACCGACAACCCCCTCCCCCAACAGGACTCCCCCAACTCCGCCCCCCCCCCCCACCCCCACCCCCCACTGCCTCTTCTTAGGAGATCCCAAACCCCAAACACCCCCCCAACCCCCGTCCTGCCCAACCTCTACCTCCCCCGACAACCCCCACCCCCAATACCCACCCCACCCATCCCACCAATCAGCAAGCTCCCCAACCCCCACCCCTCACCTCCAACCTCCAACCTCCGACCCCTCCAGCCCCTGAGATCCAACACCCCCCACCTCGTCCAACCACCGACACACCCACCCCCCAACTCCGCCCCCCCCCACTCCCCCCCAACCGAACACCCCCCCACCCAACCACCCTGGAACTCTGAATCCCTCCCCCAACATACCTCTGACACACCCCCAACCCAAACTCCCCCGACGCCTGGGCTCTGCGCCCCACCCCGACCTCCTGCCGGACCTCCGGCCCCGCACTTACTTTCTCCCCGGCCTGTCAATTACCCTGGCCCTTTAAACTTACCTGCTCGACAGCAGCTCGTGCTGTGAATAAGGCGGGGCGGGTGGCCTCCTTGAATAGGCCGGAGCTGCACTTTGCTGGGGCCCTGTGAGGAGCCTTTCGATGTAGGCCCCATGCAGCTCCGGCGAACAGAAGAGCCAGCGTCATTTTCAAGACCAGCTAGGTGTGCACTTGTTCCCCCTAATTCCTGCAGGCCAACACTTTCCGACGTTAGCTGGAAGTTACAACCAACTTGTTAATCATTCCATTGTGTTAAGCAAACTATGGGGTTTCTCCAGTTTCTTTGTACAGTCACACCACGCTCGCTGCTATCCTGCATTCCTGTATTCTGGTTAAAGCAACTCAGGGATCCACACGACAGTGAAACAACACAAATGCTGAAAAGATAAATGAGGCATCAGCTAATTTGATGACTAGTTGGCCCCCTCTTCTTCCTCGGTGTGTAGTGGAATCTAGTCCAGTGCTTCTTTTTAATGAGCGGTATCTGTCTTGTTGAAGGATATTAATGTTCATCTTGAATGTGCCACGAGTTTATTAATACTGAGGCCTTGCTGCAGCCACCCAGTGGAGACCTTGGGTTTTCTGTCTTCAAACAGGACCAGACACTGAAAGGGAACAAAAGGAGCTGAATTAGAATTAGAAAGTCTGGAGGTAAATGTTCACCTGTGCAGACCGGACTGTAATCCAACAGATTGAGGCAAATGGCCCTGGTCTGAGTGTCGGGTTTCGGGTTCCAGGTTCCGGGTTACAGCCCAGGAGTCGAAGGAGACATTATTGGAGACTCTAATTTTGGCACAAAACTGAAATGATAAAAGAAGTAAAAACAAACTAGTATTAAACCGAGCTAACCTGATAGGTTATATAATCCAAAAACATGCTTATCTAGTATCTGGAGCTGGGATATTACCAAATTATTCTAATTCCAATGCTTACAATCATATATCTGCAACATACCTACAACTGATAAAATAGAGTGAAAAGTACGCACTACCATTCCCTCACGCATTGAAATGTAGAATCTTACATCACAGAAAGAGATCATTGTGTCTGTGCTGCTCCTTTGAAAGGAATATTCAATTAATCCCACTCTCACACTCTTACCCAGAACCCTGAAAATACTTCCTTTTCGAAGGCATATCCAACTTCCCTTTGCATGCCAAAGATTACCCACTGAGCACGCTTAGATTTCGGACCTGGTGTTTGTTGTCATTTTCTCTCCTCAAGGTTAACTCCAAGATTTGAGGACAAAAATCATTCCAGGCACTCCAGTGAGGGGGGAATGTCGGGCACTCCAGTGAGGGGGGAATGTCGGGCACTCCAGTGAGGGGAGAATGTCGGGCACTCCAGTGGGGGGAGAATGTCGGGCACTCCAGTGAGAGGAGAATGTGGGGCTCTCCAGTGAGGAAGGAATGTCGGGCAATTCAGTGGGGGAGGGTTGCTGTGCTGTTCAGAGGAGCCACCTTTTGGATGAGATCTTAAATTAAGACCCTGACTACCCTCTCAGGTGGACTCAAGAGAGCCCAGAGCACTGTTTCGTATAGGAGTGGGGAATTATCTCTCATGTCCTGGACAATATATATTCCTCAATCAGCATCACTTTACTGTTTGTGGGATCTTGCTGTGTGAAAATTGGCTGTTGGGTTTCCTATCTAACTACAGTGGCTACACTTCAAAAGGTACTGTAAATCTGGCTGTAAATCTCTTTGGGAGGTTTTGTGCTCATGAAAGGCGCTATATAAATGCAAGTCTTCCTGTCTGCTCGGGCTCTGTTTTATGATAGGCCAACTGACCCCAGGTGAAATGGTAATGGGGTTCTGTAGTTTGGCTTCCACAGCTCTGAGCTTTTAATGGAACAAAAGCACCAGCCAGGAGTTCTCACTCTTGATCACTGTCCACATGATCTCCACTGGAGAAAGTGCAGTGGAAAGCTGGGCTGAAGTGTCCAGCTCACCACCAAGAGCAACAAATGCCAAATCTACAAGACAGGGAGACAATATCTCACCACCTGAACAACACCACGACTAATATTGTTAGAAAAGAATACCGGCTATAAAAGAGTCTAAGAAGGAGCTCCGTTTATTTCCAAAAGTCAATTGATAATCTTGGTTAGTTTATAAAAGTTAATGACTGTAGCTACACTATAGGGGTGTTAGGTTTTAAAGAAAGGTGGATGTTACATATTGTTGTATTATCTGTAAACACCTGTAAAGAGCTAGGAACTAATGAGCTAGGAACTAATTGTTTTATATATAAGTGTTCCAGGGGCCATTTGTCACAGCTGCATTAGAGACTGATGTAATGTATGGAACAGAATCAGTTCAAACTGGTCCTTCTTTGTACCAGACAGCATGGCAAATATTAAACAGAAAGAGCTCTCATCTTTCCCAACTTAAAGTGTCATTAAGCCAACAAGAACATGTAGCACTGTCTCCACAGATGCCGCTGGGACAGCACTTTCTCTTTTTATTAGTATTGGTCACTTGTGTAAGTGATTTTAAGATCTCATGTTTAGGACCATGTTGCCCTGCCTAATTCCCAGCTACATGATGGCATAACTCAGGGGTGTAACCAGAGGTGATGACAAGGGTGATTCTGTTCTTGTCTGGCATAGTGACCTCTACCTTGCTGAGTACCATCTCTCAGACACTTTCTCCTACCCCCACCCCTACCCCGGATCATGACCCCCCCCCACTGAACATCTGCCACATCGTAACAATGGGGGCATAGATTTAAAGTGATTGGTAAAAAGATTAGAGGGGAGATGAGGAAATGTTTTTTCACCCAGAGGGTTGTGGGGGTCTGGAACTCACTGCCTGAAATGGGAGTAGAGGCAGAAACTCTCAACTCATTGAAAACGTGCCTGGATCGGCACCTCAAGTGCCATAATCAGCAGGGACATGGAGCAAATGCTGGAAAGTGGGATTAGGCTGGGTGACCCGTTAATCAGCTGGTGCGGACATGATGGGCCGAGTGGCCTCTTTCTGTGCCGTAAACTTTCTATGATTCTATGATTCTAGGATCCCCTTTGTCCTCATTTTCCAACCCATCAGCCTTCACATTCAAAGGATTATTCTGCCATTTCTGCCAACTCCAGCATGGTGCCACCACCAAACACATCTTCCCCTCGCCCAACTTTGTCAGCATTCCATAGGGACCATTCCCTCTAGGACACCCTGGTCCACTCCTCCATCACCCCCAACACCTCAGCCCCCTCCCATGGCACCTTCCCATGCAATCGCAGAAGGTGCAACACCTACCCCTTTACCTCCTCCCTCTTCACCGTCCAAGGCCCCAAACATTCCTTTCAGGTGAAATAGCGCTTCACTTGCACCTCTTTCAATTTAGTCTACTGCATTAAGATTAAAGCAACCCACTGTGGACGCTGGAAATCTAGAACAAAAACAAAAATACCTGGAAAAACTCAGCAGGTCTGACAGCATCTGCGGAGAGGGACACAGTTGACTTTTCGAGTCCGTATGACTCTTCATCAGAACTAAGACATCTAGAAATGAGATGAAATATAAGCTGGTAGAGGGGGGTGGGTGGGACAGGAGAGCTCGATAGGGATACCCTGTCTCTTTATGGGGTATGTGGAACATTCCTTGTTCCAGTCCTACTCCGGCCCCCTCCCACAACTCTTTCTCTGGTACATCGATGATTATTTCGGTGCTGCTTCATGCTCTTGTCGGGACTTGGAAAAATTTATTAATTTTGCTTCCAATCTCCACCCCTCCATCATTTTCACATGGTCCATCTCTGACACTTCCCTTCCCTTCCTTGACCTCTCTGTCTCAATTTCCGGTGATAGACTGTCCACCAATATTCTCTACAAACCTACCGACTCCCACAGCTACCTCGACTACAGCTCCTCACACCCCGCTTCCTGTAAGGACTCTATCCCATTCTCTCAGTTCCTTCGCCTCCGTCGCATCTGTTCTGATGATGACACTTTCAAAAACAGTTCCTCTGACATGTCCTCCTTCTTCCTTAACCGAGGTTTTCCACCCACGGCAATTGACAGGGCCCTCAACTGTGTCTGGCCCATCTCCCGCGCATCCACCCTCACACCTTCTCCTCCCTCCCAGAAACATGATAGGGTCCCCCTTGTCCTCACTTATCACCCCACCAGCCTTCGCATTCAAAGGATCATCCTCCACCATTTCCGCCAACTCCAGCATGATGCCACCACCAAACACATCTTCCCTTCACCCACTAAACCCCCCCCACCCCCACCCCCCTCCCCCAACCCGTGGCTTTCTGCAGGGGCCATTCCCTCCGTGACACCCTGGTCCACTCCTCCATCACCCCCTACTCCTCAACCCCCTCCCACGGCACCTTCCTATGTAACCATAGAAGGTGCAACACCTGCCCCTTTACTTCCCCTCTCCTCACCATCCAAGGGCCCAAACACTTCTTTCAAGTGAAGCAGCATTTCACTTGCATTTCCCTCAATTTAGTGTACTGCATTAAGATAAAAGCAAAACACTGTGGATGCTGGAAATCTAGAACAAAAAAAATACCTGGAAAAACTCAGCAGGTCTGACAGCATCTGCGGAGAGGGATACAGTTGACGTTTCGAGTCCGTATGACCCTTCATCAGAACTAAAACATATAGAAATGGGATGAAATATAAGCTGGTAGAAGGGGGTGGGACAGGAGAGCTCGATAGGGGTACCCTGTCTCTTTATGGGGTATGTGCAATATTCCTTGTTCCAGTCCTACTCCGACTCCCTGCCACAACTCTTTCTCCGGTACATCGATGATTACTTCGGTGCTGCTTCATGCTCTCGTCGGGACCTGGAAAAATGTATTAATTTTGCTTCCAATTTCCACCCCTCCATCTTTTTCACATGGTCCATCTCTAACACTTCCCTTCCCTTCCTTGACCTCTCTGTCTCAATTTCTGGTGATAGACTGTCCACCAATATTCACTACAAGCCTACCGACTCCCACAGCTACCTTGACTACAGCTCCTCACATCCCGATTCCTGTAAGGACTCCATCCCATTCTTTCAGTTCCTTCGCCTCCGTCGCAACTGTTCTGATGATGCCACTTTCCAAAACAGTTCCTCTGACATGTCTTCCTTCTTCCTTAACTGAGGTTTTCCACCCACGGTCGTTGACAGGGCCCTCAACCGTGGCCGGCCCATCTCCCGCGCATCCACCCTCACGCCTCCTCCTCCCTCCCAGAAACATGGTAGGGACCCCTTGTCCTCACTTATCACCCCACCAGCCTCCGCATTCAAAGGATCATCCTCCGCCATTTCCGCCAACTCCAGCATGATGCCACTACCAAACACATCTTCCCTTCACCCCCTCCCCCCCCCCACCACTGGCGGCTTTCCACAGGGATCGTTCCCTCCAGGACACTCTGGTCCACTCCTCTATCACCCCCTACACCTCAACCCCCTCCCATGGCACCTTCCCATACAACCATAGAAGGTCCAACACCTGCCCCTTTACTTCCCCCGTCCTCACCGCTCAAGGGCCCAAACACTCCTTTCAGGTGAAGCAGCATTTCACTTGCACTTCCCTCAATTTAGTCTACTGCATTTGCTGCTCCCAATGTGGTTTCCTCTCTACTGGAGAGACCAAACGTAGACTGGGTGACCGCTTTGCGGAACACCATCGATCTGTCCGCAAGCATGACCCAGACCTCCCTGTCGCTTGCCATTTCAACACTCCACCCTGCTCTCATGCCCACATGTCTGTCCTTGGCCTGCTGCAATGTTCCAGTGAAGCTCAACACAAACTGGAGGAACAGCACCTCATCTTCCGACTAGGCACTTTACAGCCTTCCGGACTGAATATTGAGTTCAACAACTTTAGATCATGAACTCTCTCCTCCATCCCCACCCCCTTTCCGATCCCCCTTTTTCCAATAATTTATAATTTTTTTACAACTATATCTTTTTCTTTTCCGTCCTATTTTTAAATTTATTTCAATCTGTTGTTTCATTTCCACCTTTTAGCTCAGTTCAATCCCTTCCCCCACACCCCACCCACACTAGGGCCATCTACCACTAGCTTGCTTCCCTTAATGTCCCCATTAGCACATCCTTTAGATAATATCACCACCGTCAACAACCCTTTGTCCTTTTGTCTACAACATCTTTGGCAATCTCTTCTTGGCCTCCACCTATCACTGGCCCCCTATCGAGCTCTCCTGTCCCACCCCCTTCTACCAGCTTATATTTCATATCATTTCTATATGTCTTAGTTCTGATGAAGGGTCATATGTACTCGAAATGTCAACTGTATCCCTCTCCACAGATGCTGTCAGGCCTGCTGAGTTTTTCCAGGTATTTTTGTTTTTGTTCTAGTATACTGCATTCGCTGCTCCCAATGCGGTTTCCTCTACATTGGAGAGACCAAACACAGACTGGGTGACCGCTTTCCAGAACACCTTTGTCTGTCCGTAAGCATGATCCAGACCTCCCTGTCACTTGCCATTTCAACATTCCACCCTGCTCTCTTGCCCACATGTCCGTCCTTGGCCTGCTGCATTGTTCCAGTGAAGCTCAACGCAAACTGGAGGAACAACACCTCATCTGCCGACTAGGCACTTTACAGCCTTCCGGACTTAACACTGAGTTCAACAATTTCAGACAATGAACCCTGTCCACCGTTTTGGATTTCCTTTTGCCCAGCTTCCAGCCAGTATCTTGTTCTCATGTTGTTGTGTTCAGCCTGAGCTGACCATTATTCTGCTATCAACACCTACTCTGGACCAACGCTTTGTTTCTTTGCTATGACCATTCCCGCTGCCTCTGTCTTGTGTTCCATGACACCTTTGGGATTTAATCTCCTCCACCCCCTAACCGATCCCTGACTTTCTATTTTGCTCCACTTGCCTTCCCCCCTCCCTTTCTCAGCAATATAAAATCTATCACATTTCCACCTCTCTTCAGCTCCGAAGAAGTCACATTGCACTCGAAATGTTAACTCTGTTTCTGTCTCCACAGATGCCACCAAACCTGCTGAGTTTAACCAGCAATCTCTGTTTTTTTATTTCAGAACTGCAGCATCTGATGTATTTTGCTTTTTATTTCATGTGACCAGGGGGCCCCAGTGATTTGAATGGGATATTCTATCACGGGCACTCCTCTGGTTTCCTCAAGATTGGAACGAAACAGTTTGAGAGAAGGTAGGTATCAGCCAACACAGAGTAAACATCGAGAGTAAAATCGTTGGAGGAAGCTTGGGTAGAGAAAGAGCGCAAGTACCAACATCTGAAGGACGAAATACTAGAACTGACCGAAGGCACGTCTGTACATTTCTTCGGATTCGTCATGGGAGCAAGAGGGAAGTGGCTCGACTTAAATAACAGCCTCATGCGATTCCAGAAGATCCACAAATATAAGTCCTTCGCCCAGCTTATCTCGAGACTGATGATCTCTCTGACCTTGGAACAGTTACAAAGTTTTGGAGACCAGTAGTCAGAGAATCGTTCAACAGAACTCACCTGGCGAGATGTCACAAGACCCAAGATGAAGGACGGAGAGGTGCCATGAGATGGGTATTGTATATCTCCAGAGTGAGAAGTCCAAAGCCTGATCCCCGGTGGGTGGGTAAGGTAAATCCATGCTTGTTTAAGTCATTCTCGCTCTCTTCTCAAAAGACGGGGGCAAATAATACTGAACCACACGTTTTGTCTTTCTCGTGGACACAGCCTTTCTTTCTACATCACCCGTAAGTAAAAATCCGAACTGCATTTTTGCTCCGGGTCAAAGACTGTGTTGCGCAATTTTCTATTCAAAATCTAACTCCCCTGTGCCCCTTTATCCTCTTTTCTCTTGACTCTGGCCCCAGGAAGCTGAGAGAGCTGTGCCACCTTCCTGTGAAGGGACCTTTCGGCAGGCCTGGGAAGCAATCTGCCCATACCCTACCCGGGAACACATCCTCCACACGCCAGGTCCTCAACAGAACGTCTGGGATACTTGGTTTGACCAGTTCAGATAAGAAGATGAATTGTTCAGGAACTGTGGTCACCCTGGCAAATGACCCTGACCCAAAGGCCTAGAGCCTAGAAAGTCAGGCACTTGTCTTGGGAGACACATTTAGGCTCCAATCACTGTGCTTGGATGTTGTGGCCCGAGGGCTCCCAAATATTGAGCCTCATGCCTTAGTTCCAGAATGTGGGCAAGCTGTGGAGAACGAGAAGTACCCATTGAATATTGGGCCACAGTGGTACAAGTAGCAGCCCACAGGTAAGTGAGGGGCAGCTGACCGGAGATGAAGGGGAACAGGGCTCAGTGCTGAGGAGGGGTCACTATCCAGGAAGGCCAGGAATTGGTGACTGGGGGTCGCATTGGGAAGGGAGGCCATGGGGAGTAGTTAGACCTGCAGCGGAGTGGATGAGCCTCCAGCCGGAGAGAAAGAAGCTGATATCTGAAGAAGAACGACCAAGGCTTCAGCCAGAGGCAATGCAGAGGCAGGACAAGAGACAGCAGCCCATGTTCTTTTGAAATGCAATCGCAGGATTAGAGATTCAGCCGGCGCAAGCTCCTTTCTCAACAGGGAGAGCAGCCGGCAAACCTCCAGCCAGAAATGGGTCTATGCTTCCTACCTGTCATATTGGAACTTCAGAGGTCATTCGGCACCTGAGAAACAGGTGCTGCACAGTGGAATTTATTGGCCAATAGATCTTAGTTTTATCAGCTTGAACTAGGGCTTGAGTTGTGCCAACCCACCTACTTGGCTTATTTGACTTGAACGATGCCTAGAGCCTTTCTTCTTACACCTGTGTACACTCACTTTGTCCTAAAACACAAATCTGAAGCATAATTCAATCCCAAAATCTGTTTGTAGTTGTGACTCTTTCTCTCTGATTCTTCCCTCGCAACCCCTGTAGCTGGTGCTGTAGGATTTCCCTGTTAATCTAATCACGGATTTGTAACACTCCATAAGACATAGGAACAGAAGCAGGCCATTCGGCCCATCGAGTCTGCTCCGCCATTCAATGAGATCATGGCTGATCTGATCATCCTAAACTCCACTTTCCTACCTTTTCCCCATAACCCTTGATTCCCTTACTGATTAAAAATCTGTCTATCTCAGCCTTGCATATACTTAATGACCCAGCTTCTACAGCCCCCTGCGGTAAAGAATTCCAGAGATTGACTACTCTCTGAGGGAAGAAATTCCTCCTCATCTCTGTCTTAAATGGGCGACCTCTTACTCTGAGATTATGCCCTCTGGTCCTAGACTCTCCCACAAGGGGAAACAACCTCTCAGCATCTCCCCTGTCAAGCTCCCTAAGAATCTTATATCTTTCAATAAGGTTGCCTCTCATTCTTCTAAACTCCAGTGAGTACAGACCCAACCTACTCCTCCAAATCCCTCTGTACCCATGATCAACCCAGTGAACCTTCTCTGGACTGCCTCCTATTCCAGAATATCTTTCCTTAGATAAGGGGACCAAAACTGTTCACTGTATTCTAGGTGTGGACTGACTGGTGCCTTGTATAGTTTAGCAAGACTTCCCTATTTTTATGCTCGATTCCCTTTGAAATAAAGGCCAACATTCCATTTGCCTTCCCTATTACCTGCTGAACTTGAATGTTAACCTTTTGTGATTTATGCACATTGACCCCCAAATCTCTCTGTGCTGCAGCTTTCTGCAGTCTTTCTCCATTTAAACAATATTCAGCTCCTCTATTCTTCCTGCCAAAGTGCATAACCTCATATTTTCCCACATTATATTCCATCTGCCAAGTTTTTGCCCACTCACTTAACCTGTCTATATCCCTCTGTAGACTCTTTGTGTCATCCTCACTACTTGCCTTCCCATCTATTTTTGTGTCATCCACAAACTCGGTATTAGGTATTAGGTAACCTTATGTGTGGTACCTTATTGAACGCCTTTTGGAAATCCAAATATACTACATCTACTGGTTCCCCTTTATCTATCCTGCTTGTTAACTGCTCAAAGAATTCTAATAAATTTGTCATGATTTCCCCTTCATGAAGCCATGCTGAATCTGCTTGATTAGATCATGTATTTCTAAATGCTCTGCTGTTACATGCTTTATAACAGACTCTAACATTTTCCCAATGACAGTTGCTAAGCTAACTGGCCTATAGTTACCTGTTTTTGTCTCCCTTCCTTTTTTGAATAAGGGTGTTAAATAGGCAGTTATCCAATCCTCTGGGACTTTTCCAGAATCTAAGAATTCTTGGAAGATTACTACCAAGGCATTCACTACCTCTGTAGCTACTTCCTTTAATATCCTAGGATGCACCCCATCAGGTCCAGGGGACTTATCAGTCTTTAGCCTCATTAGTTTCCCTCGTACTTTTTCTCTAGTGATAGGTATTATATTTATTTCCTCCCCCACTTTTGCCGCATGATTATTTAGTATTTTTGGAATGCTATCAGTGTCTTCTCTCATGGCCTTTGTGTCCTGTTCTTTCCTGTGTCTTTTTGCTTTACTGTTTTTTGCTGATATTTGAGCTTCAAATTTTCTACGCACTGTTTTGCCTCACAATACTTCTATCTTCCTTGTGTTGGCTTTGCTTCCTGTTTGATATTATTTCTCCGTGGCATGTGTGCTTGTCTGTGTATATTTGTGTGTGATGTGCTGATTTGTGTGGTTTGATATGTTACTGTCAAGTGTGGCTGCCCTTGGGCCGTGATGCGTGTGTGTTTTCTGTTGTATCTTGTCTGTGTCTGATGGTATCTCTGGCATTGTCCATATGTGTTCTTATTACTTTGCTGTCAGTCTGTAGAGGAATGCTTGACAATTTTATATCTACTGGAGATCACAGCATATATGTCAAACACTGAAGCTTCAAAAACTCCTTCCAAAAATGGGGGTCAGTTTATACACTGAGTATAAAATGTGACTCTGGTGTTGGTGGGGGTGGTCGCCATTTTCAAATGTAAAGAAAAACACTAGACTGGAAATTTAAATTAAATCAACGTGACAAATTTTATTAAATGAAATAAGGATGGTTTGAACCACAATCATAACATTTTAAAACTGGTCAAATTCATTGTCTTCAACATCCGATGCAAAGAGTTCATCAAATTCATTCTGCTGTGGCATCATTGTAAGCCGGCTAATGTCTGGAAAATGGGTAGTCCATGACTGGGTTTCTTGTGTTGTGCTGGTATTAAATCCTTCAAATATGGCAAGGACGATGAAAACAGCAACACCCCCAAAGTACTCTATTGCCAGGGGGAGGGGGGGTGGGAGGGTTAGAGAACCAAAGCAGAAAAGAGGAAAGTAAGTGGCCAAGAACATGGTCAAAGAGATAAGACTTGAAGAATTTTGGCAAAGAACAGAATATAAAACACTAATGGGCTCTAACATTTTACAATGTTGGGATATCACCCAACTCCTAAGAAGCACATTGCATGACAACAGTTGTGAGAGATGTATTGCTGTGTCTGAAACTTCAATTGATCTGGAGGAACTTAGGTTTGATATATTGATTATTTTATCATTTAAAGCAGCGCATCTGATTGACATGCAAATGAATATGTTCCTGTGTGGAAAACGTCCTTATTCTGAAACTCCATTCTCTCGTGCTGACTTCCTATCATAATCCTGAGAAGTGTTATGGTAATATTTCTGAAACACTTTCATCAAAGAAAAATCACAGTTTGGTTGAATATGCTGAAACTCTTCAAAACAGGGTCCTAAAACGTGGTGCTTGAGATTTACAGGGACCAGATTCTGTGCAGCTGATGCAGCCACAGCCACACAGGAAATGTAAGTAGCCTGAAGAAGGTTGAATATAAAAATTGACAAGGAGAAGGAGTGGACACTCGTTTTGAGAGATATGAAAAGGCAGCGCAGGCCTTTTCAACATGGTACAAAACACTTGCTACTTTCAGCATAGAAAATATCTCAAGCAAACAACTTTGTGAAATGGATTGCTGTTGTAACACAGATTGTTACAGCTGTATTATGATACAGTATTAGTACAGTATTAGTACAGTATTAGTACAGTATTACTCATTGCTATAGCCATGCATGGTCAACAGTGCGTTGGCAAATGGAGCATTTAATTCTATGCAGCTGTACAAAGTATCAGAAAGGAACTGTCTAACTCTCACATATATTGGTTTACAATCCCTGTAGTCTATAAGCCAGCATCTGTAACCTCTTCCAGCCCTACAACCCTTCGTGACCTTCGTCCAATTCTGTCCTTTTTGTGCATCCCCAAGTTTCATCTCCTCACTATGGGTGGCTGTGCCTTCAGCTGCCAATGCCCTAAACTCAGGAATTCTGTCATTAACATTCTCCACCTCTCTCTAACCCTCTCTCTCCTCCTTCATGATTCTCCTTAAAATATACGACAATGGAAAATGAGCTCAGCCCACACAGAGAGAGAAAAAGCAACCCTCCTCATTCTTAGAGAAGTTTTCTTTTATTTCTTTCAGGGTAACCACAGGTCTACCAGAGAGAATGGGGTTGAGAAACTTATCAGCCATGATTGAATGGCGGAGCAGACTCGATGGGCCGAATGGCCTCATTTCTGCTCCTATGTCTTAGTATATGGTCTTAGTATAACAAGCATGGATATTGATTTTGAGTGACTCGGTTAATATTCAATCTGTCCAAGTCAACAGCTCTGCCAGTGAAAGTCTGCTCGCAACAGCTACAGAAATGGAATTTAAGCTAACTGTAAAATAATGATAAACAGTGAAGAATGTTTTGTGCAGAATAAAGAAAACTCTTATTAAAAACTGTGGTTCTTGCTCCTTGGCTCACCCCCCCCCCCCCCCAAGGTGAAACTGGGGCCAGAATATTTCACTCGCCAGGCGGGAATGTGGGCGACCCCAACGAGTGTAAAATAACGGGCGATGAGGTTGGGCGAGTGTCCCGGCATCGTCGCACGCTCGGGCGGAATTTCGGTGGCCAGGCGCACACGGGTAGTTGGCAGCGTGGCCGTTGACAATCCAGTGGCCTATTAAGGCCATTAGAGTCGTAATTGGAAGAAATTTTTCACTACCCGGCTAACCTTACCGGTTGGTGGGCAGGCAAATCGGCCAGGCAGCCTTTGGATTTTTTTGTGAAACCTCACCCACAGGCCTTTTAAAGTCATCTTAAAAAAATAAACATTTTTCAGGCTAACTTGTCACATGGCCCTGCTCACGTGACAGAGTCACATGACGTGACATGTTTATAGCCTTTTTAAATTCTTTTTTTTTTTATTTTAAAGCTTTTCAGCACCCCCCCACCCCCCACCCTGCTCCGAAGCAGCTCCAGGCTCGGGGAATTTTTACTGCGTGTACCCCCACCCCGTGCGCATGCGTGAACTTGTGCGCTCAGCTTCCTGCGCACCCCCCCCCACCCCGCCCCCCACACCCCCCCCCCCCACACCCCCAACCCTAGCAGCAATGAGCTCTGCAGCCTGAGGTTCACGCTGGCTCAACGTTAACATGCCAGCCAGCGTCAAATCGCGGCCAGGGGTCTGTTCCACAGCTGCTCCCGCACACCCCCACCGAGCCCAGCCGACGACTGGAGAGTCCTGGCCTAGGAGTTCTGGTCCTACTACTTCCTGTTATCCTTGCTGCAAACTCATGTGCTAAGTGGGACAACCAGGCATCGACCTCTTTGCAATTCTTCAAAGGGGAAAGAGGTCAAACGTACGGCGAGGGGGGTGGTTGGGGGGGAAAGCGTCCCAGATTCGCACTAGGTGCAGTAGCGGGCGGCTAATATGACGTTTTACGCCCCCCCCCCCCACCCCCGGCGGCAATGGCGGCTTTTCTCACCGTATCGTCCCAAACCCACCGCATTAGTTATCCATTCCCGGGATACACGCCATTTCCCAAGGCGGGCAGGGTCTCATTCCCCCACCCACCATCGCCTCACCGCTTCATCACGCCAGGCGCCATATTTAAAGTGCAGCCGCGCGCGCACTCCTCTCAGAGCATCCAGCCCACGACTGCTTCAAAGAAGACGTGGCCCCGAAAGGCAAATAGGCTGCAGCCCCCGGGCTCAATAACGTGGTCGTTGAGCACTTTCTGGATGCCGCGGAGGTCGGCCTGGATGTCCTCTACCCCCCGCTCTGGCCGCTACATCACCAATCTGGCTTGGGATGTGGCAGCGCCATTGGTCAGTGCCAAAACGCCCTTCAGAACAGGACAGCCACCCAGTGCCGCGAGAGGATGAATGATCTCCTCTGTTCTGCCAGGGTAAGTCACTCTTCTCATCACTCTCAACTCACACACTCACAAACCCATCACACACCCACAGGGCCCTCACTCACTGCCAGTTCGAGGGTCATCACCATTCGCTCTCTCACATCTTCATTGTCCTCACTCCATCCATGGGACCACTCACCACCCACACATTCCAGTTATACTTAACATCTGGAAAATCTCAGCAGGCCAGGCAGCATCTGTGGAGAGAGAAACAGAGTTAACGTTTCGAGACTGTATGACTCTTCTTCAGAGCTAAAGAGAAGTAAAAATGTGATGAAATTTATACTGTTTAGGAGGGGTGGAGCAGGTAAAGCAGGATAGGAGGTCAGCGATAGGTGGAGGCTAAGGAGAGATTGACAAAGATGTCATGGACACAAGACAAAGGGAGTGTTAGTGGTAGTAGTAAAGACTAAAGAAGGTACTGATAGTGGCAGATTTCCAGCATCTGCAGTATTTTGCTTTTATTTTATACTTATCATCTGGCCTGGCAGGTGTCCTGCTTACACTCTCTCCATCTCTATTCATGCAGGACAAGCTGGCACACAACAAGAGAGAGAGAGAGATGTCGCAGGCCGGTGGTGGAATGCCTGAAATCAAGGTCCTCATGGACTTTGACAACAGAGCCGTCCAGCTGGCTGATCTAGACCATTCCTGTGCTAACGGTGAGGTCAGTGCTGCTCTCCCATGCTGGGGTCCAGCCGTGCAACATCCACCAGACAACCATACTCTGAAGGAGGGTCATACAGACTCGAAATGTTAACTCTGTCTTTCTCTCCACAGATGCTGTCAGACCTGCTGAGTTTTTCCAGCATTTTCTGTTTTTGTTTCAGATTTCCAGCATCCGCAGTATTTTGCTTTTATTTAATGCTCTGAGTGAGTTCCCCTATTCTGCCTTCCCCAGGCACGTCTGGGAAACAGTCAACAGACCCAGGGCCTCCAATCAAGCCCCGAAGAAACCGCTGAAGAGGAATCTGGAGGCACCCTCCTCAGATTCCCGTTAAAGTACTCACCCACACCCTCCACCAGAGCAGAGACACACACCTCGGTGGGACCTAGCTTTAGAGTAGCCTCGGGGTCACAATCTGGTGAGCACGTCGCACTTTCTGATCCACAGCAGTTGGAGGCTGGGACTTCCCAGGTCCCCGGCACTCGGAGGGCTGCTGGAGGCCAGGAATTTGCTGAGTCTGAGTCAGATGAGGAGCCTCTGGACTCAGTCATACTCAGTTGCTGGAGCTGCGAAGACAAGCTCGGGAACATCAGGAAGGGATGTCCGCTGCACTCCTCAGATTGCAAGGCATGATGGAGGGGTCTGTCCGCCTTCACTGTGAGGTGGTAGCTCTGGCATCCCGACACACCGAGGTCAACACTGGTAGGATGGAGGGCGCCATGGAGACCTTGGTCCAGGACATCGGTCCTGCACTGCTGCACGGGCTGAACTCCATCACTGACGCTATAATTGGCCTCCAACAGTGTGTACACGAGAGGGGTGTGGGGCAGCTCGATCTCACTCCAGCTACCCCTTCCCACGGCACCCATAGGGAGGAGGATCAGCAGGTCCACATCCCAGGGCCATCCATCCAGGAGACTCTGGGAGTGTCTGGCCCATCCGAATCCCCTCTTCCTGTGACCTCAGCAACTCCAGCTCCACAGGCTGAGGAGGGTCCCACCGCCACACAGCAGGACCCTGAAAGCAGGCCGGGGCCCTCCAGTTCTCGGCCCTCCAGAGGACACCCGCCAAGGTCATCACAGACGGGGAGTCACAGTCAGCAGGCTGCCTCCACCTCCGCTGTGGATGTCGGGAGAGCACCAAGATGTAGCGGCAGGGTTAAGAAAGTTAAGGAGAATTAGTTGCACAACCTGGGCACGGGTGTTAATCACTTGTACATAATGTTCATTATTGTCAATAAACTCCCAAGAATGTCTCCCTGCCTGTGGCTCCTTGTTCTGATGAGCAGTGTTCGTGTCACTCAGATGTGAAACCTTTCTGCACAAGATAAAGGCAGGTGTCTCAGTCCAGGGCCTCTTCCCTGTGTCTGTGCAGCCTTCAGACCACAGTGATGGTCCAGCCTCACACTCCCTGGACACATTACTGATGCCTGTACCTCAGCGGTGCTGGTCATTGCTGCCAGAATGTAGTGGGCAGGCACCACAGAGTTCCCTCATTCTCTCTGTGTGCTCTCAGCACCTTTAAGGTGGGGCTGGCCCCCATCACACCAGCATCTGTGACCAGTGATGCTGTGCACCAGCTCCTGAAGGGGACAGGTGCTGAAGGTGGACAAAGGATCAGATGCTTTTAAAGTTTTACGGCTGTGTCTCTATGATATGACCCTGATCACAGGGTGCAAGTGAGCTGCCCTCGGCCAGACAAGAGTCAGACATTCTCAGAGGCCATGTGAAGATCTAGGGAGTGCCCTCACTGCATGTCATCATCATCCTCCTGCAATCAAGCAACTATTAGGGTCTTCACTGCGTCTCCATGCCAGGAGCATTCTCACAGAGATTATTTGTGTTGCCATAAGCCAGACTGGAGTCAAACATTCACTGATGCAATGTGAGGATCTATGGTGTCTCCTCACTGCAGGTCATCATCATCCTCCACAAATCTAGCAGCTACGAAGGCCTCCCGAGTGCACCTGCCTGGCCTGGCCAGTGTGAGAGCCTCAACCCTGTTGTCGTCACTACCGAGGATTCCATCACCCACATCACCCTTGGTGTCCTCCTCATCCGAGGAGACCTCCAGCTCCTCCATCTCCTCAGCCAGCTCCTCACCCCGTTGCAGCGCCAGGTTGTAAAGGGCGCAGCAGACAACGATGATGCGTGACACTCTGTGTGGACTGTTTTGCAGGGCTCCACCAGACTGGTCCAGGCACCGGAACCTCATCTTCAACATCCCGATGATCTGCTCCACCAAGTTGCGAGTTGCTGCATGATCCTCATTATAGCGTCGCTCTGCTGCAGTCTGAGGCTGTTGCACGAGTGTCATCAGCCACGTCCTCTGAGGGTAGCCCTTGTCCCTGAGGAGTCAACTCTGCAGCCTCTGTGGACCCTGGAAGATGTCAGAGATCTGTAACCAACTGAGAATGTAGGAGTTGTGGACAGTCCATTGAAACCGTGCACAGATCTGCAGGATGCACACCATCTGCACATTCAGCGAATGGAATCCCTGGAGGTGACATAGATGCCTGCGTGTTGTGAAGGGGATCTGAGTGCCACATGAGTGCAGTCAATCGCACCCTGTACCTGTGCCTGAGATCTGGGCTAATCCAATCATTCTTACATCCTGGCTGCCCTGGTCATGGGCAAAATGCACAAAGTTGTGTTGTCAGGAAGATATAATAATGTTATTGGAATTTATTGTAAAATAATGGTATCTGTGTCCGTGTGTGTGTGTGTGTGTGTGTGTGCGTGCATGTGTATGTGTGGGTGACTTAATTGGATTAAAGGCAGCTGGTCTGAAGACTTTGATGTAAACATGGTAAACATGGGGGAAGTTTAGAAAGTCAGGTAAGAGGACTTTTGCATTTTTAAATAAACCAGGCTAGATTGTTTTCAAAGGAGGGGCGAGATATGTCACCTAGCCAGGTAAAGTAAGAAAGAGTGTGTTTATTTTTCCCTGGTAAAACATAGTGCTTTGAGAGATTTGTATTATCAGAAAGATAAAGTCCAAAGATATAGTGAAATAATGGGTATTTGCATTCAAGGGGAAAATATGTATAAAGGAGTGAAGGCTCTGTGTAAGTGTAGGCGTTTTAAGATCTAACAAGTGTGAAAAAGCCTTCAGCATCTATGCCTCAAGTTGATGTTTTCAAAGGACTGAAGTTAAGAAAACTCACTTTGAATTCGACTTGTTCAGAGTATCATGTTTCATTGCCTGGGTCTTTTAAAATCTATGTGTCTCACTGATGCCTTTACAAAAGTGTAACTGGGAGTTAGATTAATTAGGGGGTTCAGAAGTTATCATAGTAGTAATTTGTAGATCTATGTATGTACTTAAAATCATTTCTCTTATTAATAAAGGTTAAATCTAGTTTTGTAAAAACCTATAAGATTTGATGGTGTTATTACTACTGAGTTCAAGGCACTCATCTCGAAATTTATACAAATTGCAAAACAAGTTGTAGCCAGGTGGACTATATCAATTTAAAGTCACGCTGTTTAGTATGGAAAATCCACCTGACCGACAAACAAAGTAATTGCAGGTCTGAGCAATTGTGCTGTTTACATTGACGACTTGATAGTTTTCAGTCAGACATGGGAGGAGCATTTACAACATCTGGAAGAATTATTTATTCGATTGGAAGAAGCTAATTTGGTGATGAGCTTGGCTAAAAGTGAATTTACAAAAGCACAAGTTACATATCTAGGCCACACCATCGGACATGGTAAGGTAGCTCCGATAGATGTGAAAGTGAAGGCTATCGTGGATTTCCCAGCACCTACAACAAAGTGAAAAGTTCTGAGATTTCCAGGAATGAGTGGGTTTTATTGGAAGCTTGTACCAAATTTTAGCCGTGTGGTTGCTCCACTGACTGAACTATTAAAAAAGAACAAGATGCTGATGTTCTCCTCCTGCAGGATGAAAGAGAGACGTGTGGGTTAGCTTGGGTGCAGTAAGAACCTCTCTTAGTTAAGCCTGAAGGCTGCTTACCACATCCTGGAGAGTGCTGGCCACTACTTGGATGGTCAGAGTTTAGTGCGCTTCATGGCTGCCTGAAACCCCACCCACCTCCTCCCCACTCCACCAAGCCAATTGGCAGCCGCTTTTCCCACTGGACTCCAGGCTGTGCTCACAGCTCAGGCACAGGCATCCTCCTAACCCGCACTGCAAGGCTGCACTGTTAGCTTGAACCATGGGGGAGACTGGTCCAAACCGGATGATGATATTGCAAAGGGACTGTGAGCACCTCCACCAGTGACTGTTCCATGGCCACCTTTAGCAAGGAGATTGTACAACATGTGCAGTCATCCGACTGTTCTGCAGTCTACTGAAATGCTCATTACTTTGTGGTCTGTGCCCAAGGGGTGAAAAGCTCTGGAGAACTTGGTGGCACTTTGATGCCTCTGTGTTGCTTGAGTGGACAAAGAAGCTAGAGGCCCGACTCCAACCATATCAATGTGACTGCACCTGAGCTGTCTCTGCTGCAGAGGGGTGGTCACTTTAAACAAGATGTCCCTAATGCGTGGCCGCTTCCCCCACCCCCACCCCCCACCCCACCCCCCACCCTCCCCCCACCCCACCATCCCACACGTGATTTTGCGCTACTTTCATTCTCAGGGCAGCCCTTGCCTCCATGTCCAAGTTGCTTCAACCACAGAGAAACCCTTTGTACCCCCCCACCCAAAGCGCCTCAAATGCTCTTGCCCCCCTCGCCGCCCCCCCCCCCCCACCCCCCAACAACACACCTCAACCTCCAAGTCCAACAGGCGACCCTGGTGCTGCACAACGTTACTGTGCACTCACCTCCGGATTCCCCACAAAGTGCAGCCTGCCAAGTGCACACCTTTTTTATAGGCTGTGGTGAAACACGTTGGCGTGCAATCTCACCGACGTGAGCGGGCGATCCAGCCGATGGACGATCCCAGAGGGCTGGGCTTCTAATGATATGCAGATGTCTTACAATGTGGTTCCCAATATCCGATGGCAGGGAATGCGGCGTGTGCCAGCGATGAGCAGAGAGGGCGATCACCACGTCGTGAAACCAACTTTCAGCCTTCTCGCGTATTGTCCACTCACACGCCCGATGCCAGCGGGCATGGATAATTCCACCCACAGGCAAAGGGAGTAATTAGATGCTCAATGCTTCCCCCCGGCAAGATGGGATCTGGGTGGCTTCATACAGGAATCACAAAAAGTTAACCTTCAGGTACAGCAAGTAATTAGGAAGGCAAACAAAACGTTAGCCTTTCTTGCGAAGGGGATGGATATAAAAGTAGGGAAGTCTTGCTATAACTATACAGGGCATTGATGAGACCACACCTAGAGTGCTGCATACAGATTTGATCTTGTTATTTAGGGAAGGATATCCTTGCATTGGAAGCAGTTCAGAGAAGGTTCAATAGGTGGATTCCTAAGGTGAAGGCGTTTTCTTATGAAGAAAGGTTGGGCAGGTTGACCTGTATCCATTGGAGTTTAGAAGAATGAGAGGTGATCTTACTGAAACATATAGGCTCCTGAGGAGGTTTGACAGGATAGATGTTGGAGGCTATTTCCCCTTGTAGGGGAATTTAGAACTAGGGGGCAAAGTTTAAAAATAAGAGGTCTCCCATTTAAGACTGAGAAGAGGAGGATTTTCTTCTCTCAGAGGGTTGTTAATCTTTGGAATTCACTCCCCCAGGGGGCAGTGGAGGATGGATTATTGAATATTTTAAAGGCTGAGTTAGACAGAATTTTCATCGACAAGGGAGTCAAGGGTTATGGGGGAGCAGGCAGGAAAGTAGAGTTGAGGCCCCAATCAGATCAGCCATGACTTTATTGATTGGTGGAGTGGGCTCAAGGGACTCCTGCTCCTATTTCTTAGGCTCTTATCCACTAGTGCAACACTGTACCCCATCTCTCGAATCGCTAATAATGTGAACTACTGACAGAGACAAAAAAAAAGGAACAACAGCCAGCAGTTTCCAGAAAATCTCTGGGAAATTCCCGCCTAGTTTCATAAGGCAATCACAAATGCTCTAGAAGATCAGTGTTACCCATCAGACTTCCGTAGGTGATTAAATACACCACTAAGTCCTCCTCAAACATTCAAACCTACAATCCTTTATAGCTTGGAATGTCACTTGAAGACAAAATTTCATATTACTGTGCCATCTCATTTTGATGGAGTCTCCATTATTGTACAAAGCATCTAGAAACACTATTGACAGTGGAGAATTTTTATCCATTACTAAATCGATTTTCTCTTTCTGCGCCATTCTCTTCTCCATAAACCCATTAAACTCCAGTCTGATAAGACATGAAGTATAGATATTGAATATCATTTGCAATATATACCTTCACCATGAGTTACATAGATCATAAAGGCGAGCAAAATTTTTACAAAGACATGTCTTCAACACTGCAAGCATTTCAAATGTGTTCCAAGGGCTCTAAAGAATTTGAAGAAATGCAATCATCTTAAGAATCAAATTCTTGACCAGGCCTTATCATCACCATCCTCAGAGAGATCAGTTCTACAGTGAACTATTTAAAAATCCTTCTTGACCTGTTACAGGCAGAACAGCTGATGTCGATACACTCACTCCTCCTTATCAGTGTTGCCCAGTAGAAATCAATGACTAGCCTCAGGCATTGGTTGTGTTATGACACAGCAGTTGGTAAAAGCTGAGTTGTTTAAATCCCAGGAGGAAATTTGAGCAACTGTCATAACCTATATTTTCAATTGGTATGTTTGAAATGCAGCTCTGAATTCAAGAATAAAACTGCCAAGCCTCTAAAGGTTTTTATATAAAACTAACTTAAACATTTATTAACAACAAATTAAACACATACACATTTCTACAAATTACTACCATAATAACTTTTAAACAACTCCTCTAATTAATCACTCCCAGGTAAATCTTCACCATAACCCATAGACTTTAAACAGATACCAGGCAAAGCACATTTGAACTTACAAATTCAAAATGAGGTCCCTTGAAATTTGATTCCTTTTCAGACACAGTTGTTGGTTTACAGGCTGCTTAGATCTTAAATGCCCCTGACTGGCACACACAAACTCCTCTCTGTTTATACCTGGCTTCCCCTTTGAATGTAAATTATCCATTGTATTACTAGGTTTTTAATTTTACCTCTCCTAACAATAATCCTTTCATTCCACCAATTTTATTAGTAATATAAACACATTGCTTGGTGTCTCCCAGCTAGGTGCAAGATTTTACTCATTCTTTTGAATAGTTCATTCAACAAATGCAAATTGCACTTTACCCTCTACTCCTTATCTATTTTTCTAATTAACATCTCAAAACTACTATATATCAAATTACTGAGACTAGCTGGCTTTAATCCAATTAAACCACACACAGACACACACATATAACAGATCCTACTACAATTCCAACTTAAAAATAATTCCCAATAATATTATAGATATTAGTATCTCTACATGACAACTATGGCAACATTCCATCCCATTAACTTTACAAAAACACCTTACAAATAATGCAGATGAGATGTAAGTGTACTTCCCATCTACATTTACTGAACAAAATCTACCACCGTTCAGTGTGAAATGTTGCCATCTTTCTGTCTCGGCAGTGTTTGGAATTCTTTTGGGAATTTATCAGATGCAGCAACTCATAATGCAGCCTCTCAGTTTTTGTCCACCAATTGCGAGCGGTACTTTGATGTCATCAAAGGAGCGGCAAAGGATAGTGACTTGTGCAATGAGACTCAGCAGACCTGCCCCTGTTCTCCACCCGAAGGTGACTGGAAGCTGCTTTCCATTTGCCACATCAAACCCTCCTCGAGCTGCGTGTTATTATTGGGCTGTTTGCTTCTGCGTAATTTCATTAATGAGCTGCTCGGGGCGAGTGCCTGCTCTCCATGTGCTCCAGCATTTTCTCCAGTTCTACACACCATTTTTGTAGATAACCAGTAAGTCATAGCCAAGCAAGCAGAGCATGCAGAAAGATCAAAACACATTCTTGCATTTTGTTTTTTTCCTTACCATTTTCTAGCACAAAGCCTAACAAGCATACAGCCATAAGCCATGTGAATTTGAGTATTGCAATGACATGTCAATGACAGTATCTATTGCTCAAGGGAATCAAGGGTGTAGTAATTATGGTTTTCTTTAGTATGTAATGTACCTTTAAGAATAATACCTGTTAAGGGAGATCACATGATCTGTAGTAATCAACAGGAGGGTTGCACAGGCTACCTCTTGCAGTGCGTAGAGATAGAGTTGGAGTTCAAAGCACATATAGAACCATAGAAAATTTACAGCACAGAAGGAGGCCATTAGGCCCAACTTGTCCATGCCAGGCCAGGTGCCCTTTCTAATCCCACCTTCCTGCACCCAGCCCATAGCCCTGCATCTTACAGCACTAAAGGTGCAGATACAGGTTCTTTTTAAGAGTTTAGAGTTTCTGCCTCTACCACCAACTTGGGCAGCGAATTCCAGACACCCACTACCCTCTGTGTAAAAATGTTCTTCCTCATGTCCCCCCTACACCTTCTGCCACTTATCTTGAATCTATGTCCCTTGGTTCTAGAATTCTCCACCAAGGGAAAGAATTTTATCCTGTCCACTCTATCTCTTCCCCTCATAATTTTGTACACCTCAATCAAGTCACCTCTCAGCCTTCTTTGTTCTAAGGAAAATAATCCCAACCTATCCAAACTTTCCTCATAGCTACACTTTTCTAACCCTGGCAACATTCTTGTAAACCTCCTCTGCACTCTCTCCAGAACTATTACATCCTTCCTGTAGTGTGGTGACCAGAACTGCACACAATACTCCAGTTGTGGCCTTACCAGTGTTTTAAACAATTCCAACATTATTTCCTTACTTTTATATTCTATACCTCTGCCAATGAAGGAGAGCATTCCATATGCCTTCTTTACAACCTTTGAACTGCTGCCTTCAGGGACCTGTGTACTTGTACGCCAAGATCTCTCACTTCATCTACCCCTCTTAATATATTCCCATTTATTGTGTAATCCCTGTAACTGTTTGACCTCCCTAAATGTATGACCTCACACTTCTCTATGTTAAAATCCATCTGCCACTTTACCGCCCACTCCACTAACCCATCTATATCATTTTGGAGATTATGGCTATCCTCTACACCATCCACTACTACTACTACATGTAGTAGCTGCTGAGTATGTTGTAAATAAATTTAATGTTTCCACCCAAAAGGTGTCTTCAGATCAACTCTATCATTAATAGTAGCAACTTGGCCACCCTTACAACAAACTGGCGATGAGGATAAAACAGCATTGAACAGGAGAAATCAAGTTAAAAAGAAATGAGTGCTGTACCTCATCCAGTGATTGCAAATAGCAAGCTCCGTTAGAATTGAAGAAGTTATCCTTTCTCAAAATGACACAATTTGGGACAATTGATCTTTTTGAACCAGCCACTGACGATTGGTCTCATTACATAGGATGCCTCACATTCTTTTTTCAAGCAAACGAAATTAAGGGGAAAGAGAAGGGGCAAGTGATCCTCTTGAGTACTTGTGGGAGAAAAATCCACAGTCTGATTTGAAGTTTGATGGCACCCAGAGCCCCAGATTTGAAACATTTTGATGAATTGGTGGAGCTCGTGAAGTTTCACTTTCAGCCCAAGCCCTCAGTCACAAGGCAGAGGTTCAGGTTTAATTCACGAAATAGAGCCCCAGGTGAGACAATTGCATGCTACGTGGCAAATTTGAAGCAGCTAACAGAGCATTGTGAGTAGGGTACATCTCTAAACAACATGCTCTGAGATCGTCTAGCATGTGCTGTGAAAGAAGACACTATTTAGAAAAGATTATTGTCCAAAGTGAATCTGGATTTCAAGAAGTTGTTAGAGATAGTGCTGGTCATGGAAAGTGCAGTAAGAGACTCCAAAGCAATACAGGGCACGCAAAATCGTTCTGTCCTCCATATCAGGTGGGAAACCCCAGCCAAAAAGGGAACGAAAATGCAAGACTCTGCTGAGAAGCAGGAAACAGCCCATAGCCAAAGAATAAAGAAAAATAACTTAGCAGCAAAATCAAAGAATAATTTTCATAGAGGTGGAAACAAGCAGTCTTTTAGTGATTCACAGTTTAAAAAAATCAAATGCTACTATTGTCACAGAAATGGAAATATGATGAGGTAGCGCAAGGAAAGATTGAAGCAGGTTTGTAAACAAAAGAAGAAGCCCAATGAAATCTACAATGTAGAAGAGCCTGAAACAACAAATTCAGATGTTTACTCATTGTTTAATATGGAGGTTGGAAAGACAGAACCAATATTTGTCACAGTGCAAGTAAATAGCAAACCTGTTAGAATGGAAGTGGACATGGGATCTTCCACTACAGTAATTGGGGAACATACCTTCAGATATCTGTATAATGGTGAACATCAATTAAATTTAGAAGAAACATCTGCCAAGCTCAGAACATATACGGGTGAAGACATTCAAGTAAAAGGCATAAGCAGAGTAACTGTCCGTTATGGGAGCCAATTGGCAAAGCTACCAGTGTTGGCATTGAGTGGCAGAGGACCAAGCCTTCTGGGTGAAATTGGCTAAGGTTTACTGTGTGAGGTAAGTGCAGTGACTGGACCTCTACCTTACCACATGGAGATGGAAGGTCAGGTCATCCATAAACATGTGGACCATTTAAGGAAGGGAGAGGCAAATCACCAAAATTTGGTTCCACCAATGACCATGACCGGATCTGCATTTCCTGTTGAGGATACTCAACCCAGGACTGACATGTCTGATGTTCCTGTAAGAGTTGAGGATACAGAACTGCAAGTGTCCACCGAAGTACACGATGTTCAGGCAACTCAGAAAAAGGATCTTGACAAAGAATCTGAAGTTGTGGAGCTGCAACATTCCACATGTACCAGGAAACCACCTGAAAGACTGAATTTGTAAATTCCTTACCCAGTGTAAATATTGTTGTCTTGAAAAATATGTACTTGTAAATATATGTATAGCCAAGTTAAAGGGGAGGAATGTAGTAATTATGGTTTTATTTAGTGTGTAATGTACCTTTAAGAATAATACGTGGCAAGCAAGATCACGTGATCTGTTGGAATCAATAGGAGAGTAGTGTGGGCTACCTCTTGCAGTCAATGTAGAGATAGAATTGAAAGCACTTGTGTAGTAGCTGCTGAGTATGTTGCAAATAAACTTAATGTTTCCACCCAATAATTGTCTGCAGCTCAACTCTATCATTAATAGTAGCAACTCAGCCACCCTTACAACAAAGGGTTTTGGGGAGTTCAGGCAGGAAAGTGGAGTTTAGGCCATAACCAGATCAACAATGATCTTACTGAATGGCAGAGAAGGCTCAAAAGACCAAAATGGGCTCCTCCTGCTCCTATTGTTTATGTTATGTTCATTTTTTATTTACTAGTCACAAATACACTTAACCACATCTGGATTCCCAATTTGCCAAATGTGACTTGTGGCTAATGTATTGGCCCAGCACTTATCTACATGACTAGGAGATACTGTGCAACCTGACAAACAGACTAACGTGAGACACTGCTGACTGCAATAAATTCTTGAAGGTATACATTTTATGAATGTAAACTGACTGGTAGGCATCAATCACTCATTCATATGGTTTGATTGATCTATTGTTTGATGAGGATACTGACTGATACTGATCTTCTTCTCTCAGTTATTTTTTCATTATTAAACTGACAGGTGTATTTTATCTGTGTCCATGACAAACTGTGACAGAAATGATCTCCCTTTTATTTAGTTGGTGATATGTCCAATTGTGATCACTTTGGCTGACATTATATTTGCTCCCTGTAAGATCTTAGAGACTAAAGCTCTGCAAAACTAAATTTGCCTTGTGGCTCTGGATTTGGTAACCATCTATGATACCATCAGGTGAGAGTCAAGAAGTGACAAACAGTGTCATACACCCCGGTAGCAATAATCAATTATTTCAGCAGCAGCTCATGTATATCTGAGTGGTTCAAAATTGCATTGTATTCCCTTAAAAATAAAACCTGTTTCATCTTCACTGGTACTGGATTCAAATCCTCGTCTATTCATTTTAATGGGCTGTTTTCACTGAAATGTCATAGAATCATACAGCAACAGCCATTCAGCCCTTCATGTCTGTGTTGGCTCTTTGGAAATGCTGTCCAATTAGTCCTGCTCCACTCCCCTTTTCCTATAGCCCTAACAAATTGTAATTTCAACATCCTTAAAAAGTTACTATTGAATCCTCTACCAGCAGGACCCTTTCAGGCAGCGCATTCCAGAGCACAACAACTCACCACATAAGGAAACCTCTCCAACTCACATCTGGTTCTTTTGCCAATTTTCTTAAAATTATATTCTCTGGTGCCAACCCTCCTGCCAGAAACAATTTCTCCCTCTCTACTGCATCATAGTTGTCATAGTTCTGAAGACCACTTTTAACTCCCCCCTTAACCATCTCTGCTCAAAGGGAAGAAAGAATCCCAGCTGTCACAATGGAGGGAGTTGGTGGCATGGTGATATTGTCACTATAGTGGTATTGTCGCTGGACTGGTATCCAACAGGCCCAGGGTAATGCTTTGAGCACCCGGGTTTGAATCCCACCATGGCAGATGGTGAAATTTGAATTCAATAAAAATCTGGGATTAAAAGTCTAATGAAACCATTGCTGATTGTTGTTTAGGGAGGGAAATCTGCTGTCCTTACCTGGTCTGGCCTACATGTGACTCCAGACCCACAGCAACGTGGTTGACTCTTAAATGCCCTCTGAACAAGGTCGATTAGGGATGGGCAATAAACGCTGATCTAGCCAATGATGCCCATATCCCATGAATAAATAAATAATAAAAAAACTGAAAACCCTCACCCTTGGTATCATTCTAGTAAATCAATTGTGTAGCACCTCCAATATATCAGACCTATGCATCACCCAACTGGCAAATCATTATACACAACTTCTCTTTGACGGAAATAGGAACATAGGAATGGAGGGTAAGCAGTAAAGGGAGTTAATTTGACTTTTCCATTTCAATGGTTAATTTGAGCGCAGGATGGAACCTATTAAGACATGCAAGAAAATTATTGCTACAGATTTCCTGAGGTACTGGTTGAGAAATCTGCCAGAGGATTCTCTACCATGGTCTACTGCAAGCCTACCTTCACTGGTCAATATACACGTTGGGATTCTTACAGTGTCACGCGCTATAAGGTTGGCCTTATCAGCAATCTCATGTATAGGCCCAAGCCATTTGCTTACAATGCAAGCTTGCTGCTGAAATAGGGACATCAAAGGCATCCTGCAGGATAATGGCTACCCTGATCAGATCATTTTGTGCTGTATACCATGCAAACTCATAGGCCTCAGGTCATCATTTTCAGCCCTGAAAAGTGCCCAGTCTACCCCACATTACCCTGGAAGGGCAAAAATCTCTCAAAAATGTGAGCAACAGGTGAAGTTAGCTGTTTCAGGCTGCTATTATGCAATAGCAACACGAGTGGTATTCACCACTAACAGGATGCTGCTGTCAAGTCAAAAAGATGTTCTGCCTCTCACACAACTGAGTAATGTGGTATATGAATTTCAATGCCAGTGTGATGCCAGGTATGTAGACTGTATGTTGGTATGTAGGCTGGCAATCATATCAAACAGCATGTCCCAGCCGCTGTTCACAATGGGTAAGGTATAGGCTGTACCTAAACAGCCCATGCTTGCAGAACTCAAAACACAGAGTCCAACACTAGATGTGATTCAATGATGAGCCAACATTTGCTGAATAATCCTCCGTGTGCTAAAATTGCACTGACAATCAATTTAAGATTGTCAATCTGGCTCACAATGTGGCACATTTGCTTGTACTGGAATCTACATATATTAATACAAAGGACCCTGTTCTTTGCAAACAATAAGAACATGCACACACATTGTGCCTGTTTCAGCTAAACAAAATAAGTGACAGCCATTCACTGATTCATTCCTCAGGACAATGCCTTGACCAATCAGAGTCAAGCTACCTGGTTTAAATGTCAAACAATGCTTGGCAGTTAATCGTCAGTCACAACTAACTGGTGCATTCTCCATGGCAACACCTCTACCAACCAGAGTCCACTTGCCAACCAACCAGCACTCTCTTCTCATACAGTATAAAGTTACTGCTTCTCCTGACATTGGTATTCTTGCAATTGTCCTGATGAGTGTAAGTTGAAAAGCTTTGACAAAATGTTTTTTTTCCAGCAATACTCAAGTTCTGTACTACCAAACGACTATCTGTCCTTAATTATAGATTTCAATAACTTAGTCTAACAATAGATGTTAAACTAGCAGGTTTAGAATTTCCTGGTTTCTTTCTCAAATTTCATAAATGTTGGAGTTACATTTTAAATTTTCAATCTAAAGGGACAGTTCCTGAATTGAGAGAGAATTGGAAGATTGTTGCTAAAGCATCTGTACTTTCCTCACCTACATCCTTTAAAACATTTGGATAGAAATGATCAAATGCTGGGATATATCAGCATCATTATTTTTTAAACCAATTTCTTGCTTACATCAACGTTAGTGAGTTCCACTCCTTATTTCAGTATTCATTTCTAAGGAGTGTCAGGAATATTATCCTTTCTTGATTTGTGAAGAAATTATCCCTCCTTTATACAAAAAAAAAATCTAATTTGAAGAAGGTCCCCCCTCCAATCCTGCAACGACCACATAGGCCAGTTGAAGAGGAGAAGTTACACTCTCCGATCACACAGTGACCACAGAGACGCAGGCTTCCTTTAACCGGCTTTATTTAAGCATATATAAGGGAGCTGCATTGGTAAGAATGAAGACCCAGCTCCCAGAATGATTACATTTCATTATTTTTGTACTTTTTCTTATCATAACACATTTGAGTACATTTGAATACATCCAATCGGTAACCAACACACCGGTCCCATGCTAACTCTATCCTATTGAGTACATAAACAGGTGATTTTGCTAACCAATTACTCTAAAGGAGGTATACATAATTATATTATCCAATCAAAATTAAAACACATACACAAAGACCTTGGTTCTCACAACTCAAAACTGTTTGTGTTTCATCAAAGCCCCCTGTTTGTCTATTGTTCGTCTTCCCATATCTAAGCCAAAACCATCTGCCCCTTCCCTATGTGGGAGTGCATTTAATCTAATTTATGTCCTGCTGGTGTGTCTAGTCTGACTCTCAAGGCTGTGCAATGTTCAGGTGGTAATCTTCAACTCTTAATATGTTTAGCAGCCATGTCTGCCTGGAGATTTTAAGGGTTTTTCAGTAAATTCTTACTGTATTCTCTTTTAACATTTTCAATTTCCCCCTAACATAATTAAAAACACTTAACATATCTTGCAACACTAATCAACATTTATAATATCAACTGCATTTGTAAATACATCACTTTTGCTGGTTAGTCACAATCCAACTGATATATGCCAGATACCTTTTGCCATTCAGCTCTCTTAATAATATTTCCCATTGCAAAATATGTTTACTTTGTCGACTCACATAACTCAGGGCCTGGAAAGCCAGATTAGTGCAAATTTTACAGAATAAATATCTTTACATTTGTTTTTTTTTCAAATAAAAATCCAATAGTGTTTATAGGATGTTAATATATTAAGTGCAAATGATGCTGCTGATCACAGTGAAAGTGTATGATACAGTCAGTGGGGTAGAGAGGAAAAGGTTCTCAGAAAACTTTAATTATCTGTCTATTAATCCTTCTCCTCTGCTTAATCAACTTCAGGGTTTAGGGAAATCGATGAGAACACCAGGTACAGGTTATCAGTTAAGGCAATACAGAATTACCCTAAATGTAACTGCTAATAGCCCCTGGGTCATTTATATGATAATTAGATCTGATCTGGACTGCATATAATGAATTCTGTTTCTGAAAGCAAATTAGAATTCCATCCAGATGGCAGCAAAACAACCCTTCAGTCATTGCATGAATAATATGTAGCTATTTATTAAAAAATTAAATTTGAAATGTCACATTTTTCTAAAGCACCGTCACCGATTTCAGGGATTTACTGTTGGAGTTCCAGACACTAGCTTTTTCAACAACTATTAATACACAAGAACATTTAAAGACACTTACATGATTGGTTTAAGCTGATGTATATACTGTGCTTAATCTGTTTAATAGGACATTAGAGGCACAGAAGGAAATTGTTTCTAATTTTCCTGTATTTGATACATTTCATAACTAATACATGAGCCATACAGAGATTGGATAACCTTGATGAGATCTAGGCCTATAAATTGGTAGAAGCAGTGCCCATTTTATAAGCATAAAACAGGTGTCATAGCATCCAATATGGTGGAAAGTGTGCATGTACATCACAAGTCAAGAGAGTGATAGAATACTCTCCACTTGCCTGGAAGAGTGCAGCTCCAATAACATCCAAGAAGATTGACATAAGAACCTAAGAACATAAGAAATAGGAGCAGGAATAGGCCATTCGGCCCCTCAAGCCTGCCCCACCATTCAATACGATCATGGCTGATCTGCCCCAGGCCTCAACTCCTCTTTTGTGCCAGCTCCTCATAGCCCTCAACATCCCCCACAACCCCCCCACCCCCCCACAACAATATTTCAAAAATCTACATCCTCCTTAAATAATTTCAGTGATCTAGACTCCACAACTCTCTGGGGTTAGAGAATTCCAGACTTTCACGCTCCTCTGAGAGAAGAAATTCCTTCGCATCCCAGTTATAAATGAGTGTCCCCTTATTCCGTAACAATGTCCCCTCATTTGAGATTCCCCCACTAGCGGAAACATCGTCTCAACATCTACGCTGTCATGATCCAGGACAAAGCAGCCCCACTTGATTGGTACCCAATCCACAAACATTCACTCCCTCCACCACCGACGAACAGTGGCAGCAGTGTGTGTATTATCTACAAGATGCACTGCAGCAACTCACCAAGGGTCCTTAGGCAGCATCTTCCAAACCCATAATTTCTACCTTCTAGAAGGACAAGAACAGTAGGTGGATGGGGACACCACCACCTGCAAGTTCCCCTCCAAGCCGCTCACCATCCTGACTTGGAAATATATCGTTGTTCCTTCACTATCGCTGGATCAAAATCCTGGAACCCCCTCCATAACAGAACAGTGGTTCAAGATAACAGCTCACACCACCTTCTTAAGGGAAATTAGTGATGGGCAACAAATTCTGCTCTTGCCAGCGGTGCTCACATCCCATAAATGAATTTAGAAGCGTGCCACCCATCATGCTGGTGAAGGCAGAAGAAGGTCTCATACCTTCGAGGACCCCCGTGCAAAATCGGTAAGCCCTGCTAGTGCCAGTGCTGAGTTGAGAAAAGTGTTGTACATGCGGCCGAACCAGAGGTCCTTAAAGGGACCATTGGAAGGTTGTCACCAAAAGGATAACGCTAACCCCAATGTGGAACCAAGAAGAGCATTCCTGCCCCTCTCTGCTCCTCCCTGCTCCATTGCTGTGCTGAGGACTGTGGCTGACTTCCACGTGGACCCTCCCAGTCACCCACCCCTGACTGCTTCTCCGCTCCTTTAAGTCACCTCCTCCCTCCCAGGTCCTACCTGGGAGCTCCTCCTGGTGGCCCCTTACCCAATATTGATTTGCAGAAGTGTCTGCAGATGTCCACCGTCACTGGCCTTGTGTAAATGAGGCCTGAGGCCCAATATTTGGCGTGCCCCTGGCATAACCATTCAGGTTGCGGGAATTGTTTTCCTGAGCCCAGATTGTGCCATCGTTTCCCAAGGGCAGAATAGACTCATCAGTGTGACATTATTCATATGATATTGGGAATACCGCAGACTGTGAGCTGAATCTCTCAATGTCCTCTGTATGCCATCCCCTGCAATTATATTGTTCTACTAAAGCTGCACTCCATTAAACAAAACATATCGAAATCTTTCTACATACAATGTCCTCAAATTGCATGAAATATCTCTGTTATTTCTTAAAGGCGTCTTTCATGATCCTTAAATTTAAAAAAATGAAGCCCCAAACTACAAGAATTTAAGGTTGAATTTGAGCAACAAGTGTAAACCAACCTTCAATCCACAACACCAAATTTGTCATGTAAATCCACAACCGATCAGACTCTAGGTTAAAGCGGAATGAAACTTTTCAGAGCAAGTGGTTTCACATCATTTCAATTTGACAACAGGTGTAACGTGAATCTAGAGTGGGCCCCACCCTGCTTAACAAATTCCTTAGCGTTCTGTTGGCTCTCCCATCTGCTTCTTAAAATTACCCTCTTAAAAATACTCTAATGTTAAATTTAAATTTAAAATATTTACAGAACAAGGATTGTCTCCTCCACGCTCTCTTAATATTCACAAGTTGTAGCTGATCGAGAGAGGGAGCAGTACATGCATGATTGCATCCAGATCTGCATATAATCTCCTCTAGTCAACACAACCAGAGCTCAAGCAAGGTAACCTAAACCCAGTTCTGCCTGGTAGGAACGGAAACTCTGGTTAGCAGCTTTGCTAGTGAAAAAAACAGCCTAAAACTAATTTCATATTTCCCAACAAAGAAAAGCAGGAATCAGTGTTATGATCCCAGCTGGTGTCAGTACTGGACAAACCAGATCCCAGGGTGAAATCCAGCTTGATAGATCCTAACTTTCATTTTTTTGTTCAGAAACGTGGAGGGCAGCTACTGAACAGTCACAGGAGTCAGCGGATGAACTTTTAACAAAAGAATAAAACATTAATTAAACAAGAAAAGATGAACTATATGACAATATTCCTTCACCCAAGACTATACCTTCACAGATATATTCAGATTCGTAAGGATAATACAAGTTACAATAACTATCTTATACTCTAATGTTCACAGTAAATGCACAGTCCATGTAAACCAATAGGCGCCCTGTGGTCAGACACGTCACACACTGAAACCAAGTGACAGCTGCCATCTACAAACAGATGCTATGGATCTCTCATTAGTTCCACCCAGATACTTGTCACACCATGAGACAACTGGTCTCACTGAACTCCGTCTTTCGCCCCAGCGTTCCCTAACTCTACTCTCAAAGAATCTTTGGAACCTACACCCAAACCATGGTGCAGGGGGGAGGGCATTAGATTCCTGGGACACTGGGACTGGATCTGGGGGAGATGTCATCTGTACAAGCCGGACGGGCTGCACCTGAACAGAGTTGAGGCTGAGTTCCTTGCTAATTTTGCTAGTGCTGTTAGGAGGGCTTTAAACTAACTTGGAAGGGGTGTGGGAACCAAGAGAAAATATTAGAGAGTAATACCAGGGTGCACAAAATACTGGGAGAGACAGATAGCACAATTTAGAGAATAGCAAGTTAATAGGTAAAGTCGGGGTGAGGGAGAAAGTAACAAATTCTAAATCAGGGTTACACTGCATGTATGTGAATGAATGGAGTATAGTTAATAAAATTGAGAAGTTACAGCTGCAGATTGCCATGTGGAAATATGATGTTGTGGTGATAACAGAGACCTGGCTCAAGGAAGGGCAGAACTGGGTGTTAAATATTCCCGGGTACAAGGTGTTCACAAGAGATAGGAAAGGAAGGAAAGGAGGAGGGGTGGTGGTATTGGTTAAGGAGACTATTGCAGTGCTGGAGAAAGAGGATATTCTAGAGGGTTCAAGGACAGAATCAAATTGGCTAGAGCTAAGGAACAAAAAGGGTGCAATTACATTGCTCGGTGTGGTCTATAGACCACCAACTAATGAGAACGATGTAGAGGAAGAATTCTGCAGGGAAATTACAGAGAGATGCAAACATTATAGAGTAGTTATTAAGGGGGACTTTAATTACCCGACTGTAGACTGGGACAGTGGTAGTATAAAGGGTGGAGAGAGGCAAGATTTCCTAGATTGTGTTCAGGAGAATTTTCTACAGCAGTATGTGTCCAATCCAACAAGAAAAGATGCACCCTTGGACCTGGTTTTTGGAAATGAGGTGGGCCAAGTAGATCAAGTGTCAGTGGGGGAGCATTTAGGGGACAGTGATCATTGTATTGTACATTTTAGGATGATCATAGAAAAGGATGATTGATAATCTAGAGTAAGACTAATTAACTGGACAAGAGCTGACTTTGATGGGGCAAGAACGGAGCTGGGCCAAGAATGGAGCTGGGCCAGATAGACTGGAACAAAAGATTGGCAGGAAAAACCATAGCTGAATAATGGGCTATCTTCAAAAAATAATTGATTCGGGCACAGTCAAGGTATATTCCATTGAAAGAGAAAGGCTCGGCAAACACATCCAGAGCTCCCTGGATGAAAAAGGAGATTAAAATTAAGATAAAGAAGAAGTGTCCTTATGACAGGTGTCAGGTAGAAAATACTATTGAGAACCAAGAGGAATACAGAAGGTTCAGAAGAGAGGTGAAAAAGCATATTGGAGAAACAAAGGGGGATTATGAGAAAAAGCTGGCAGCCAACATAAAGGGGAATCCCAAAGTCTTCTGTAAATATATAAATTGTAAAAGAGTAGTAAAAGGAGGAATTGGGCCGATTAGGCTCCTAAAAGGGAATTTACACATGATCGAAGGGGCAATGGTTGAGGTATTAAATGAATATTTGCTTCCGTCTTTACCAAGGAGGCAGGCCATGGTGACAGACAAGGAAACCCTGCCACTAGAAGGGTTCAAAATTGATAAGGAGGAAGTAGGACCATAAGACATAGGAGCAGAAGTAGGCCATTCAGCCCATCGAGTCTGCTCCATTATTCAATGAGATCATGGCTGATCTGATAATCCTCAACTCTACTTGTCTGCCTTTTTCCCATCACCTTTGATTCCCTAACTGATTAAAAATCTGTCTATTTTAGGCTTAAATATACTTAACAACCCAGCCTCTACAGCCCTCTGCGGTAAAGAATTCCACAGATTCATTACCCTCTCAGAGAAGAAATTCCTCCTCATCTCTGTCTTAAATAGGTGACCCCTCACTCTAAGGGGCGAAGTTTTGAATAGACTGTAGGGACTAAAAGCTGACAGGGCACGGGGAGCGGATGAGGTGCATCTAAGGATATTGAAGGAAAGGGGAGCAGAAATTGTAGGGTCACTGGCCATAATCTTTCAGTCTTCCTGAGACTCAGGGGAGGTGCCGGAGGACTGGAGAATTGCAAACATTACGCCCTTGTTCAAAAAGGGTTGTAAGGATAAACCCAGCAATTACAGACCAGTCAGTTTAACTTCAGTGGTGGGCAAAATTCTAGAAACAATTATTCAGGATAGAATTATTGATCACATGGAAAAATATGGGTTGATAAGGAAGAGCCAGCATGGATTTCTAAAGGGGAAATCATGTTGGAGGTTTTTGAAGAGGTAACAGAAAAGGTCGACGAAGGTAATGCTGTTGATGTGGCATTTGACACAGGGCCAGACAACAGGGACAATTGCAAAGTTTGCGGATGATACAAAGCTTGGGAGTGTTGCGAGGAGGAGAATGTAGAACTTCGAGAGGACGTAGACACGTTTATGTGGTGGGCAGGTAAGTGGCAGATGACGTTCAATCTGGAGAAGTGTGAGGTGATGCATTTTAGTAGAAAGAACATGGACAGACAATATAAAATAAGGGGTGAAATTTTGAAGGGGGTGCAGGAGCAGAAAGACTTGGATGTACATGTGCATAGATCATTGAAGGTGACAGGACAGGTGGAGAGAGCAGTTAGTAAAGCATATAGTATCCTGGGCTTTATTAATAGCGGCATAGAGTACAAGAGCAGGGAGGTTATGCTGAATTTATATAAGACACTCATTAGACCTCAGCTGAAGTATTCTGTACAATTCTGGGTGCCACGTTATAGGAGGAGTGTGAATACATTGGAGAGAGTGCAGAAGAGGTTTACAAGAATGGTTCCAGAGTTGAGAAAATTGAGTTATGAGGATAAATTGGAAAGGTTGGGACTGTTCTCCTTGAAGAGAAAAAGGCTAAGAGGAGATTTGGCAGAGGTGTTGAAAATCATGAGGGGGCTGGACAGAGTAGATAGAGAGAAGCTGTTCCTGCTTTTAAACAATCAAGAATAGATTTAAAGTGATTTGCAAAAGAAGCAGATGTGATGTGAAAAAAACTTTTTCGCACAATGAGTGGTTCGGGTCTGGAATGCACTGCCTGGGAGTGTGGTGGAGGCAGGTTCAGTTGGGGCATTCAAGAGGGCATTAGATGATTATGTAAACAGAAACAATATGTAGATGTACGGGGAAAAGGCAGGACAATGGCACTAGGTCATAATGCTCATTTGGAGAGCCAGTGCAGATACGATGGGCTGAATGGCCTCCCTCTGTGCCGTTAAGATCCTGTGATCCTGTGATATGCTTTCTCTTGGATGCTTTCCCAAAGGTTCCACCTCCAGGTGTGACTGCCCTTGACATCAAGGCCACATTTGACCGAATGTGACATCAAGGAGCCCTAGCAAAAGTGGAGTCAATGGGAATCAGGGGGAAAACTCTCCGCTGGTTGGAGCCATACCTAGCACAAAGGAAGATGGTTGTGGTTGTTGGAGGTCGGTCATCTCAGCTCCAGGACATCACTGCAGGAGTTCCTCAGGGTAGTGTCCTCAGCCCAACCATCTTCAGCTGCTTCATCAATGAACTCCCCTCCATCATAAGGTCAGAAGTGGGGATGTTCACTGATGATTGCACAATGTTCAGCACCATTTGTGACTCCTCAGATACTGAAGCAGTCCATGTCCAAATGCAGCAAGACCTGGACAATATCCAGGTTTGGGCTGACAAGTGGCAAGTAACATTCATACCACACAAGTGCCAGGCAATGACCATCTTCAACAAGAGAGAATCTAACCAAAGCCGCTTGATGTTCAATGGTATTACCATCACTGAAAGTCCACTATCATCATCCTGGGGGTTACTATTAACCAGAAACTGAACTAGACTAGCCATAGACAAGTTTGTGGGGTTCTGTTGCTACAAGAGCAGGTTAGAGGCTAGTAATCCTGCAACAGGTAACTCACCTGTTGACTCCCCAAAGGCTGTCCACCATCTACAAGGCACAAATCAGGAGTGTGATGGAATACTCCCCGCTTAGCTGGATGAGTGCACAACACTCAAGAAGCTTGATACCATCCAGGACAAAGCAGCCCACTTTAGGCAAACATTCACTCCCTCCACCACCAATGCACAGTAGCAGCAGTGTGTGTACCATCTACAAGATGCACTGCAGAAATTCACCAAGGCTCCTTCAACAGCACCTTCCAAACCACTACCATCTGGAAGGACAAGGACAGCAGACAGATGGGAACACCACCACCTGAAAGTTCCCCACCAAGTCTCTCACCGTCCTGACTTGGTAATGTATCACTGTTTCTTCACTTCATGCCTCAGGGACATTCCTACACTCTCTCACGTGCATGCGCGATAGAGCACAGGCCCCGACTCTCCCTCCTCCCCCCACCCACACAGGCAGTGCTCAGCGATTCTGGGTGCGCATCACGCTGGGTGGTCTTAATTGGCTCCCCAGAGTTACAGGCGTCAGTTTAAAGTGAAACCAAGGGGAGAACTTTCTCCCCGTCATGCAGGCCGGCCAGGAGTAGGCGCAGGCGGGCCCACAGCCAATCACTGCCCGCGATCGGCTCTGCGCCGCCATTTTACATGGGTGGGCCAATTAATGATTTCATTGTGAAAAACTGAAAAAAAACTTGAAAAAATTAATTGGACATGTCCACTCATGTGACAGTGTCACATGAGCTGGGAGATGTCTATGAATTTTATTAAAAATTTTTATTAAAGTTATAGAACGTTCATGAAACCTCATCCCGCCCGTGGATGAGGTTCCATGAAAAATGCAAAGGCCGCCTGAGCTCTTCGCCTGCCCCCCCCCACCCCCACCGGCTAACCTTAAGGTTGGACGGATATCCCTGAGAAGCTGTTTAATTGGTTGATTAATAGCCTTAATAGGCCTTTGACAGCTCGGCGGGCACACAGCCAACTCCGGTGCTCACCTGCTGAACTGAAGATCAGAATGGCACGTGGTGATGTCGGGACACACTCCCGGTGTCACCGCGCGTCATTTTATGTGCCAGCGAGCGGGGCCCACCCCTGCACACAGACCAGAAGATTCAGGCCTAAAACTCAAGTTCCCTTAACACACAAATACAGAAATATAAATTAGACTTGAACTCAAAAGCTTTAGCTGATTCTTAACACCCACAAGTACAAGTGCAACTTCCTTCAATTATATCCAGTTCCTAACAATCAGCAACAAGGCATCTTGGGTGATTCACACACTCCAAAGGAGCTAGTTAGAGAACATTAACCTTTGAACAACAGGTTATAGAATCTTCCCAACTTTATTGTATGGAAGTGTACAGAACCCTTAATGTAGAATTTACTTAGTTCCTCAAAGTTGGATGGTTATGGGATTCAAGTCCCACATTGGAGACTTAATAGGCCTGGATTTTCATCACCGAGGCAGATAGTGGGAGTTGGGAAAATTCTTGCCTCAGAAGAAAATCCCAACAAATAAAATTGTAATCTTAACGGGGGCACTGTTATATATGCTTGGTTGAGAGGCCAGACACCCATTATTCTTGTTGAGACAGCTGCCCAGGGAGACATTGCTTGATTGACAATTCAGGCTCTCTGGTCCCTACAATTTCACAATGTTTATTTACTCAAGGTTAAGTGGTGCCAAGGGTTTGTGGCTCCTGTTATTGATACATTAAAGAGTCTGGTGATTGATACTTTTATTGCCCTGTAGTGAAATGACTTTTTCTAACATAATAGAAAGCAATTAATGAATTTTTTTTTAAAGCTTTTTTTTATTCTACTGTTACGATAGGGTTCGTTGGTTGTATATAGTGAATAATGGGTCAATGGACATACAAGGACCATTGCTTGGCATGGGGGGCATGAGAGGTGATGGGTGGGTGTAGGGGCACAGCTTGGCATAGGGGACATGAGGGTCCATGGGGGGGTGGGTGGGAGGTATAGCTTAGCTTGGTGGGCCTGAGGAGGGCCTTTTGAACTAAACTATTTTTAAAGGTCCCCTCACGCAGACTGGGGTTCTTGAGCCCTTTAAGAGGTCGTGAACAACACTCTTTAAAAAGCTGGCCCGACTCCACGAATATTGTGGAGGAGTAGGACATGCCTATCCTTGCAATGAAGCAGGCCAGCTCAGCAGGCTTTTGACTGGAACCAGCTCACACCCTTTAAAAGCACTCCTGAAAATCAGACAGCCAAGGAATGGGGTCAGGAATCTCAGTACCAGGACCTGTCTGCCATTTTTAAATGGCTCCTGAATCATCCCAACTCTATGAAAATTCAGCCCTTAGGCACAAAATCTAGGCTGACACTAAGTTCAGTAATGAGGAAGACCTGCATTGTCGGGGATGTCATCTTTTGGATGAGGCGCTGCCCTAGATGGATGAAACAGATCTCATGCCGCTATTCTAGGCAGAGCAGGGAAGTTTTCTTGGGTGTCCCAGCCAATATTTAACCCTAACCAATGTCACCAATTACCTGGTCATTGATTTGTTTCTCTTTGTTGGCACTTGTGCGCAAATTGGCTTTAGTGTTTCCTACATTACAATAGTAGCTGTAATTTAGATGTCTTTCATTGTCTCTGAAGTACTTTGAGTTTTCCTGAGGTTATGTAAATTCCAAGTTCATTCTTGCTTCCTTGGTCTTGCAATGAAGACACATGGAACAATTTGACCTTTCCTTGCTGATGTGTATAAAAATCAATAATTTTCACTGTGGAGATGAAGTCTCATGCTATAGTGTAACAACCATCAAATGGATCCTGGAAAGATTTTCTGTCAAATTTCCATTAAATAGTTTTGGTGATCTAGTGAACACTGGAGTGTCCATACCTAATATTCAGATAATGTGCATCAGCTAATATTCAGATATCTGAATCAGCCTGTAATTAGTAATATCCAAATCTGATGGTCATAAAATAGCCTTTAAACAATTCTTAAATTACAAATTGATATGCTTTTTGTAAGGCATTTTTGACCAGAGAACAAGAAAAGATTAACCAGCCTCAATTTATCATTCCTAATAATTAAGAGCCTTCTAGTTGTCATCTATTGATCTTCAGTCTTAAATTGTTGTCATTTTAGGTTTCACTGATTTTTCCCTTTATGATCAAAATCATTAAACATTGTTCACCAATAAACTGCCTGGATGGGTAAAAATTAGCAGGTCACAGGAGTGTCCACAATTTCCCATGGCAGTTCTGATCTGTTAAAAGCAATAAAATAGCAAAACACAAGACTGCAGAATCATTAATAAGCAGACACGGAGATAAAAACAAAAAATTGCAGATGCTGGAAATCCAAAACAAAAACAGAAATACCTGGAAAAACTCAGCAGGTCTGGCAGCACCGGCGGAGAAGAGTAAAGTTGACGTTTCGAGTCCTCATGAATCAACGCAGAGATGGGTATTGGACCCAATGGGCATCAACCCCTTTCCTAAAATGAATTTGCAAAGTGGTTGGATTTTATTGAGGCAGTAGTCGCCAAATTGGGATCTGCAGACTCCTGGGGGCCAGTACAGACTTTCCAGGGGGTCCACAAAATAATGTAAAGGTGTCGTGCTCAGGAATAGTGAATCATTAGCAGCCAAGTGCAGGCCCTGTTCTCCCTCTGGTCACCTGCTCACCCCTTACCCTGCCTCCCCCTTAGTTTTATATACTGGTATATTATTTGTCGACTGGTATATTATTTATTGACTGGTATATTATTTGTAGGCTGATATTTATATTTGGTATATTATTTCTATTCTGGTATATTATTTGAAGATTATGTAATTAGTAGAGCTGCCAGAAGAACTGTACTTTTCAGAGTCAAAGCTACTTTCTAGATTTTGATTCCCCAAGAATTCAATAGGTTTGTGGGGGGAGAGTAAGGAAAGTTCGGGCTAAGTATTCGTTCTTTTAGGCAGAATGTTGTCTGAGCCTGGTTTTGGATTGATTGGTTTATTTTCTTTCCTTGTGGGGGTCAGGTCTTCCGCTGAATGAGCCATGAGGAGTTTGGGTTTTTGCCTTAGATAATCTCTGGATCTACTGGAGACCTGAGCATCTTCTTGTTTAAGAATGCGCCCATACTGTCCATATGACAGTGTGACCCAGGGGCATCACAATAAGGTATGTTTGTGATCTGAACTGGATATTTAAGTCTTTTCCTGCATGTGCCTCCAATATGTTCCTCTCCAATCTTTTTGATAAGACAAAGCTAGAACAAAACAAGTTGTTTCATTTCTGAGAGAGTAAATGAACATGTAGTATATCATTTATGAAGGGATTTACTTATTTATTTCAATCATTGAAACTTGTCTTTGCTTAAGAATAAAAGAATGAACAGGCTACACTTCCCTGCATTTGTAGATCACCTTGCTTAATTTAAAGAATCTAAAATCTAACTATCCTTCTGCATTCTATCCTTCCGATTCTGATGAAAACCTCCTCTAGTAGATTTCTGCTTAAAATTCTGGTTATCAGTGTTTGTTTTTATCCCTATTTTGTCTCTGTGTTTATATTATCAGAGGGTGGGTAGGGCCTGCTGTATTTAGCACTGCTTAGCAGCCTGGATGACCACAATGGGTGTCACGTGTTTCTCAATGATCAAAACTGACTAAAGAATTGAAAGCAAAATACTACGGATGCTGGAAATCTGAAATAGAAACAGAAAATGCTGGAAAAACTCAACAGGTCTAACAGCATCTGAGGAGAGAGAAACAGAGATAACGTTTAACAGAGATAACAGAGATAACGTTTCGAGTCCAATGACTCTTCTTCAGAGCTTTGAAGAAGAGTCACGCGGACTTGAAACGTTATCTCTGTTTCTCTCTCCTCAGATGCTGTTGGACCTGTTGAGTTTTTCCGGCATTTTCTGACTAAAGAATTGTTTGTTTACTTCAGCCTTTGGGGAATGCAATGCCAGTTCATTAACATTTTAGTCACCTTCTAAATCAATGAATTTTTTAGAAAAACTTATGAGAATGACCTTTGTGCTTAACACTGCAAAAATTAAATATAACTCCTTCCTAAATGGTCAAAAAGCCCCAACAGTAAGAAATTCGGAGAGGCTAACAATGTATGTTGTGTTAACTTGGCAGGTAAAAATGCTTCAGCATCCAAATTAACATGAAGAGGAATGTGTGGATAGTGAGGAGAGGTAAGGAGGGGTTTGGGGTGGGCAGGCTCCCTGTCTCTCCAAATTTGTTGCTTGCAGACCCAGAATAGTCAATTTCCGGAACAATCTAATTATTTAACTTTCAAACCTATTCTCCATCACTACGCTAATGCTGGCAGAGCATTAGGTCTCAGTTTGCTAAATCTCTCAAATGGACACTTGTGTAATTGACCTTTTCCTCCAACAAATGGTGCTGATGATAACTTTATTAAAACAGCTTTACTCACACAAGATCTTCAAGCCTCACATAAATCATGAGTCTCATTTCGTTTAACGGAAAGGAAGTTTTGATATGTAAAATATATATTTCTGCATGTTACATATCAGAATTTGAAGAAATTGTTAAGACTATCAGGGTTATTTTTATGTGGTTGCACTGAAGAGGATTGATTCAAGTGTATTTACTGCGGCTCATTTGGCACCACTCTCACCCGTGAGTTAGACGGCTGTAGGTTTAAATCCCACTCCAGGGGCTGGATTTTCTGCCTATCGGGCTGGCGGGTCTGACCCAATCTCCGGCAGGCAGGGAGATGATCCCTGCCGGAGTAGCGGGCCACGCTGCCATTTTATGTGGGCGGGCCAACTAAGGCCCACCCAGCGTGACATCCTCCGGGAAGCGCTATGCGCCCCCTGTGCAAGCGGGGTGTGGGGGGGGGATTCCCCAAAAGCACGAAAGAGCACACATCCCCCTGAGGCTAAGTGCAGCCTCAGGGAGATCGCTGACACTTTTAAAAACATTAAAAATAGGAAAAAAAAAATCCTTAACAAGTCCCCCTCATAATGTCACATGAGATGGGACATGTTCATATATTACACTAAAACTTTATTAAACTTTTTAAAACCCTGCATGAAACTTCACCCCGCTGGGGGATGAGGTTCCATGTTTTCTCTATTCCCCGCCAAGGTTCCTGGCCGACCTGACAACCTTAAGGTCGGACGGGCAGGTCCTTTAATTGTCTCAATGATCCTGTCAATGGCCTCAATTGGCCATTGACAGGTCGGCGGGCCCACAGCTGATTTTGCTGAGCCCCCGCCTTCCTGAAAATTTAAATGGGGTGGGATGACATTGGGGGTTCCGCCTGACATCATCCCGCGTCATTTTGCACATTGGAGAGTGGGCCCCGCCCCCTGCTCACCAACGGCAAAATTCAGCCCCAGGACATGAGCCCTAAAATCAAGGCTGGCACATCAATGCCCCTGCCAGGGTGGTGGGGTGGGGAGGAGTGCTTCACTTTTGGAGGTGCTGCCTTACAGATGAGGTTTAAACTGAGATCCTCCCTACCCCTCAGGTAAAAGGTTCCATGGCACTTTTTCGAAGAACGGATGGGGAATTATTCCTTGTGTCTTGGCCAATATTTATCCCTCAATCGACATCGCAAAACTTGGGCTGAAATCTCCGGTTGGCGAGCGAGGATGGGCATCCTGACTTCACCGTGCATCATTTAGATGATCAGAGCGGTGGGTCCACAGCCGAGTTGGCTGCGCATCCGCCGAACTGTCAAAGGCCTGTTAAAAACTAATTTAAACAATTAACTGAGCTGCCCGTCCAACCTTAAGGTTGGGGGGGCAGGGGGGTGGGTGGGGGGGTGGTGGTGGTGGTGGGGCAGGCGAAGACCCCAGGCGGCCTTCACATTTTTCAAGGAACCTCATCCACGGGCGGGTTGAGGCTTCATGAAGGGTTTAAAAATTCAATAAAAGATTTTTAATAAAAATCATTGATGTGACACTCGCGCGAGGGGACATGTTTTAAAAGTTTTCAAATATTTTATTTAGAAATTTTAACCTTAAACCAATCTGCCCCCAGGCGCAGAGGTGCCTCGGGGAGATTTCTGAGCTCTTTCACGTGCATGGGCAAAAGAGCGCAGGCCCCCGACTCAGGGAGTCCCTCCCTGCCCGCACAGGGAGCGCTCAGCGCTTCTGGGTGAGCGTCACACTGGGCGGGCCTTCATTGGCCCGCCCACGTAAAATGGCGGCGCGCACACAATCGTGGGCGCCGATCGGGTTCACGCTCGCTCCCGCACAACCCTCCTGACGGGGTCGAAATGCAGCCCGTTATCACATTGCTGTTTCTGGGATCTTGCCATGCACAAATGAGTTGCCATGTTTCCTACATTAGAACAGAGAGTCCAGGGGGAGTGGGGGTTTGGGAAATAGAGGCCGGGCCTGTTGCCAGCTCTTGGAGCTGTTCCTGGGGGGGAGCAGTCACTCTTTGGGTTCTGGACTGGCTCATGGCCTTAGTTGGCATGGAGACAGGTTCCCTATCCAATTAAGGGCAGCAGGCGGGTTCTCAAAGCAGGAGGGCCAATCAGAGACATTCAGTTCCCCCTGTCCACACCTCCATCAAATGGATATCCTGCTCCAGCACCCATCTTTTCAATCTGGTAGTACTCCTCCTGACCCAGGTTAGCAGCCTCTTCGATGACTGCCATTTCCTCTTGGAGCAGCCGGTAGGTTTGATATCCTGCACTAGGTCTCTCCCTGCCCGGCAGACAATCAGTGTTCATTCCCTCGTCCAGCTTCCCCTCCCCCTCCTCCCCCCATGTATCACAGGTGCTGCACGCCTCTCTGTATGTTTAAATGAACTGACCCCATTTATAGAAAGTGGAAGTACTGTCCATGCTTCATTTCCTGTGGTGCCAGTGAAATTGTGGGTTCGTAGCACTTTAGTTTCTTGATTGATTTTCCATTTAAAATGACAACATTGATGAATGACTTTTACATGCAAACAAAATTTACTTTACCACCTGAACTATTTATCAGTGCCAGAAGTGCATTTCATCAAGGACAAATTAAACACTTGTTTTGCTGTTAATTTGATTTTAATTTCACCTCACAAGCTATTTTTTTTTTTCAGTTAACGGCTCGCACAGCACTGGGTCCTAAGAATTGTTCAGAAAAGGTTAAAACAAATGATGGCCAGATTTTCCGGAAAAATTGGCAACCCAGCAAAACATCCATTGATATTCTGGAGGAATTTCCAGTCCCACAGTGGGGACTGGGAAATCCCAGCCGATGTTTCAATGACAAACCCTAAACAGTATTTGACATGCCAGTAAGACATCAAAGGAATCATAAACTATGTAAATCAAACTTTATTCTTTTTTTGCTTATTTAAAACTAAACTTTGCTGAGCCAAAAGATGGCTGCCACAAGTCATCTGATGTCTGGAATTGTAAGGTGACCACTAAGGCATTATATGGATTACACTGGATGCCCTGACACATTGCTCATGAAATCTCACACCTGGAACTGTCAAGGGCCATTTCAAAAAAGAACTATTGAAAGGAAGTGGACATCATTTGCATCTTTTTAAGCTTACCCCTCTAGTGGAATCAAAGGGTCTTCTGGCCCAGGTGTCCAGCTAAGTAAGTTATTCTCACTCCATTAAACAAACATGCTTCATTTTCTGAGCTGCCATTTTCTTTTCAGTGTTCTGGCAATCTCTAGAGCCCAGCATTTTATTTACCTTGCCTTCACAAAAACAATCTTACCAGAACTAAACATTATCTCTAAAATAGTAATGTGAGCCATGAATTAGATATTCACCACAACACAATGATCAAGGAAAAACACTCATGCGTTCTTCATTTCATCCAATAATTTTCTGAATAAACACAAAAAGTTTACAATCCAATGCATTAGGCATGTAAGTATGAGTATTGGGATCAAATACCTAAAGAGGCTGCCTATTAATCATTTTTTGTTTACTTATCAAAAATTCAAAGCCCCATCTGGATTCCCAATTAGCTAAATTATCTAGGAGTTATCAATATTCTGGCAGCAAAAGCATTGTGGTTCCTTAAAGTTCCATTTTTTTAAAAAAAACATCAAGATAGAATGAGAAGGTTATACTGGTTTGGTAGAACTCGGAAGAGATGCTTTTATGATCAGTGGGAAAGGGAAGTAGTCGCTAGATATTCACAACACGACACCTGAAGAAAATAGGTCATGCAAATTTGATAGAGTTAAGTCATTAGAGCTGCGGAAGTGGGAAATCCAATTGACAATGTCTACTAGGGCTTTCAGAAAGACTCCAATAAGGCAGCTCACCTGAGGCTCCTTCACAAGATGGAATCTTGTGGTATCAACAGAAATTTGTATCGTGGATTAGGAATTGGCTCCAATCCCACTGCCAAAAAGTTGTAGATAACCATATGTGTTTCCTTTTATTCATTTACAGGATGTGGGCTTCGCTGGCTGGGCGAGCATTTATTGTCCATCCCTAGCTGCCCTTGAGAAGGTGGTGGTGAGCTGCCTTCTTGAACTGCTGCAATCCATGTGGTGTAGGTACACTCACAGTGCTGTTAGGGAGGGAGTTCCAGGATTTTGACTCAATGACAGTGAAGGAACAGTGATATATTTCCAAGTCAGGATGGTGAGTGACTTGGAGGGGAACTTCCAGGTGATGGTGTCCCCATCTATCTGCTGCCTTCCAGATGGTAGTAGTCATGGATTTGGAAGGTGCTGCCTAAGGAGCCTTGGTGAATTCCTGCAGTGCATCTTGTAGATGGTACACACACTGCTGCTATTGTGCGTTGGTGGTGGAGGGAGTGAATGTTTGTGGATGTGGTGCCAATCCAGTGGGGCTGCTTTGTCCTGGATGGTGTTGAGCTTCTTGAGTGTTGTAGGAGCTGCACTCATCCAGGCAAGTGGGGAGTATTCCATCACACTCCTGACTTGTGCCTTGTAGATGGTGGACAGGCTTTGGGGAGTCAGGAGGTGAGTTACTCGTCACAGGATTCCTAGCTTCTGACCTGCTCTTGTAGCCACAGTATTTATATGGTTAGTCCAGTTCAGTTTCTGGTCAAAGGTAACCCCCTGGATGTTGATAGTGGGGGATTCAGTGATGGTAATGCTATTGAATGTCAAGAGGCGATGGTGCTCTCTTGTTGGAGAGGGTCATTGCCTGGCACCTGTGTGGCATGAATGTTACTTGCCACTTGTCAGCCCAAGCCTGGATATTGTCCAGTTTTGCTGCATTTGGACATGGACTGTTTCAGTATCTGAGGAGTCACGAATGGTGCTGAACATTGTGCAATCATCAGTGAACATCCCCACTTCTGACCTTGTGATGGAAGGAAGGTCATTGATGAAGCAGCTGAAGATGGTTGGGCCGAGGACACTACCCTGAGGAACTCCTGCAGTGATGTCCTGGAGCTGAGATGATCGACTTCCAACAACCACAACCATCTTCCTTTGTGCTAGGTATGACTCCAACCAGTGGAGAGTTTTCCCCCTGATTCCCATTGACTCCAGTTTTGCTGGGGCTCCTTGATGTCACACTCAGTCAAATGCCACCTTGATGTCAAGGGCAGTCACTCTCACCTCACCCTCAGACTGGAGAGAAGTTACTGGTGGCCTCCAGGAATCGGTTCTAGCCTCATTATTGTTCACATCCTTAATTAATTCCCTGAACAATGATGCTGTCAATATGGTCAGTAAATTTCCAGATCAGTTTAAAATCTGTTGAGACAGTAGAGGTGTGCAATCAAATGCAAAAAGATTGAGCAACTATCTGTCCTGCTGAGTTTTTCCAGCATTTTTTGTTTTGTTTCAGATTTTCTATGTTTCTATAGCGGGAGCAGGCTATTGAGTTGGATGATCAGCCATGATCATAATGAATGTTGGAGCAGGCTTGAAGGGCTGAATGGCCTACTCCTGCTCCTAGTTTTTTTTCAATGTTTCCAGCATCCACTGTATTTTGTCTTTAGCATAAAGATTGAGACAAGCTGCCAGTATGGAGGGGTGCTGCTTAGCTCAGTTAGTTACTTAGCTAGCGTGTGGTTCTGAATAACACCAACAGTGCGAGTCTACTTCCCATTGCAGCTGAGTCTTGGGAGCTGCCTCCTTGCCCCTTCTCCTGAGTGTACAGGGCAATGGCAAAGCACCTGTGACCAAAAACTGCCAAGAAAATGCCTCAGGATGAAACATCAACAGGTAATGAGCCAGGCACCTGCTTTTGGACAGTGCTGTGATAAGATGATGTGCACCTTTAAGGGACTATATCTTAAACTACTGTCAACCGTTACACAGAATATGATGCCTTAGCCCTTGACTTGCAAGCAGTCTACAAACAGCAGTGATTGAGGTCAGACATATACCTCACAGTGAATACTTTCTGTAAATAGTCCTACCTTCAAGTAAAGAACCCATGTTAATGTTTCACCAATCCTTGTCTATGATTGGTATGTTTAGGTCAAAGAAAAGATTGCAACAGGGAATTTGTGACAAGACAGGACCACCCAATGCCCATATGATGTTTAATTTAGATAAATACAATGTCATGCACATTGTGGTAAGGCCAACACAGAATACACATGAGGTTTTGCCTTGGCAGTGAGCTGGGAGTTTGGGGAGAGCAATCAGGAGAGAAGGCTCTGGGGGTGTTGTTGTGGGGGGGGGGAAGGGTGGGGGGTGAGGGAGTGGGGTGGGTAGGGGGGGTGCCCATCACTTCCCAACCCCCTCTGGTTAAATCAGGGGTGTAGAGGTGTGAGGACAGTCTTCCAACCCAGAGGCCATTGCGGCCAAGTACAGGCTACCTAAGGACCTCATCCCATCACCACTGGTATTCTACTGGGGTGGGCAAGGGGGTGTGGGAGGGGGGAGCTGAACGTCATATGGGGAGTTCCTGCAGAATAAGCTGGCAGCACTGCTCCCCCCACACCCCCCCCCACCGCAGACTCAAGGCGTGGGGACCCTCCGGATCAGTGTGGCCCAGGGAGGGCCTTCCCAGTAGCAAGGTCCACCCCTGCTGAAAGAGCCTCCTCACCCCGGCCAGCCTCACTAACACTCCCCCTCCTTCCCTTTGCCAGGGCCTCCTGCAATCACCATCCCCATTGGCACTGCTTGGACCGAAATGCTCCAGGCCCTCTGATTGGCCAACAGCTCTTGGAGGCCGGACCTCTGCCGCCGTGACAGGCTGTTAGCTGCCTGGTTGACATTGAATTCTGTTAAGCTTTCCAAAAATGGCTACGGGGGGAGTTGCCCCCAGCTTTCTGTTTCTAGCCAGTGAATGAGACTATCCCCCACCCCCCACCCGAACTCCCCCACCCCCACTCCCCCACTCCCCCATTCCCCCACCCCCCCCTCACCCATTCCCCCCTCCCCCACCCCCCCTCCCCAACTCCCCCACTCCCCCACCCCCCTTCCCCAACTCCCCACTCCCCCCACTCCCCCACTCACCCACCCCCCCTCCCCAACTCCCCCACTCCCCCACCCCCATTCCCCCACTCCCCCACTCCCCACCCCCCCACTCCCCCACTCCCCACCCCCCCCTCCCCAACTCCCCACTCCCCACCCCCATTCCCCCACTCCCCCCACTCCCCCACTCCCCACCCCCCCTCCCCAACTCCCCCACTCCCCCACCCCCATTCCCCCACTCCCCACCCCCCCTCCCCAACTCCCCCACTCCCCCACCCCCCCTCCCCAACTCCCCCACTCCCCCACCCCCATTCCCCCACTCCCCCACTCCCCCACTCCCCCACTCCCCCACTCCCCCACTCCCCCACCCCCACTCCCCCACTCCCCCACCCCCCCTCCCCCACTCCCCCACTCCACCTCCCCCACTCCCCCACTCCCCCACTCCCCCACCCCCACTCCACCTTCCCCACTCCCCCACCCCCATTCCCCCACTCCCCCACCCCCACTCCCCCACCCCCACTCCCCCACCCCCACTCCCCCACTCCCCCACCCCCCCCTCCCCAATCCCCCACTCCCCCACTCCCCCACTCCCCCACTCCCCCACCCCCATTCCCCCACTCCCCACTCCCCCACCCCCACTCCCCCACTCCCCCATTCCCCCACCCCCCCTCACCCATTCCCCCCTCCCCCACCCCCCCTCCCCAACTCCCCCACTCCCCCACCCCCCTTCCCCAACTCCCCCACTCCCCCACCCCCATTCCCCCACTCCCCCACTCCCCCACTCCCCCCACTCCCCCACTCCCCACCCCCCCTCCCCAACTCCCCCACTCCCCCACCCCCATTCCCCCACTCCCCCATTCCCCCACTCCACACTCCCCCACTCCCCCACTCCACATTCCCCACTCCCCACTCCCCCACTCCCCACTCCCCCACTCCCCCACTCCCCCACCCCCACTCCCCCACTCCCCACTCCCCCACCCCACTCCCCCCCCCCCACTCCCCCACTCCCCCACCCCCATTCCCCCACTCCCCCACTCCCCCACTCCCCCACCCCATTCCCCCCCTCCCCCACTCCCCCACTCCCCCTCCCCCACCCCCATTCCCCCACTCCCCCACTCCCCCACTCCCCCACCCCAACTCCCCCACTCCCCCACTCCCCCACCCCAACTCCCCCACTCCCCACCCCCCCTCCCCACTCCCCCACTCCCCCACCCCCCCTCCCCAACTCCCCCACTCCCCCACTCCCCCCCTCCCAACTCCCCCACTCCCCCACTCCCCACCCCCATTCCCCCCTCCCCCACTCCCCCACCCCCCCTCCCAACTCCCCCACTCCCCCACCCCCCACTCCCCCACTCCCCCACTCCCCCACCCCCATTCCCCACTCCCCACCCCCACTCCCCCACTCCCCCACCCCCATTTCCCCCACACCCCCACTCCCCACTCCCCCCACCCCCACTCCCCCACTCCCCCACCCCCCCACCCCCACTCCCCCACTCCCCCACGCCCCCACCCCCACTCCCCCACTCCCCCACCCCCCCACCCCACTCCCCCCACTCCCCACCCCCACTCCCCCACCTTCCCCCACTTCCCCACACTCCCCCACACCCATTCCCCCCACCCCCACTCCCCCACCCCCCCTCCCCAACTCCCCCACTCCCCCACCCCCACATCCCCCACTCCCCCACCCCCCTCCCCCACTCCCCCACCCCCATTTCCCCACTCTCCCCCCATCCCCACTCCCCACCCTCCATTCCCCCACCTCCCCACTCCCCCACCCCCACTCCCCCTCCCCCACCCACATTCCCCCACTCCCCACACCCCCACGCCCCCACCCCCCCTCCCCAACTCCCCCACTCCCCCACCCCCCTCCCCACTCCCCCACTCCCCCACCCCCCCCTCCCCAACTCCCCCACTCCCCCACTCCCCCACCCCCATTCCCCCACTCCCCCACTCCCCCACTTCCCCCCACTCCCCACTCCCCACTCCCCCACCCCCACTCCCCCACCCCCACTCCCCCCCCACCCCCACCCCACTCCCCCACTCCCCCACCCCCATTCCCCCACTCCCCCCACCCCCACCCCCCCACTCCCATTCCCCCACTCCCCCACTCCCCCACCCCACTCCCCCACTCCCCCACCCCCACTCCCCACCCCCACTCCCCCACTCCCCCACTCCCCCACCCCCATTCCCCCACTCCCCCACTCCCCCACCCCCACTCCCCCACTCCCCCACCCCCACTCCCCCACTCCCCCACCCCCCCTCCCCAACTCCCCCACTCCCCCACCCCCACTCCCCCACCCCCATTCCCCACTCCCCCACCCCCACTCCCCATTCACCCACTCCCCACTCCCCAACTCCCCCACTCCCCATTCCCCCACACCACCACTCGCCACTCCCCAATCCCGCACTCACTCACTCCCCCACTCCACCACTCCCCACTCCCCAACTCCCCCACTCACTCACTCCCCCACACCACCACTCCCCACTCCCCCACCCCCATTCCCCCCCTCCCCCACTCCCCCACCCCCACTCCCCCACTCCCCCTCCCCAACTCCCCACTCCCCCCACTCCCCCACCCCACTCCCCCACTCCCCCACCCCCATTCCCCCCCTCCCCCACTCCCCCACCCCCACTCCCCCACTCACCCACTCCCCAACTCCCCCACTCCCCCACCCCCATTCCCCCACCCCCACTCCCCCACTCCCCCACCCCCCCTCCCCAACTCCCCCACTCCCCCACCCCCCCACTCCCCACCCCACTCCCCCACCCCCCTCCCCACTCCCCCATCCCCCCACCCCTTTCCCCCACCCCCCCTCCCCACTCCCCCACTCCCCCACCCCCCCCCCACCCAACTCCCCCACTCCCCCCCACCCCATTCCCCCACCCCCACTCCCCCACCCCCCTCCCCAACTCCCCCACTCCCCCACCCCCTTCCCCCACTGCCCCACTCCCCCACCCCCACTCCCCCCACTCCCCACTCCCCCACTCCCCCACCCCCATTCCCCACCCCCCCCCCAACTCCCACTCCCCCACCCCCTTCCCCCACTCCCCCCACTCCCCCACCCCCCATTCCCCCACCCCCCCTCCCAACTCCCCCACTCCCCCACCCCCCCTCCCCCAACTCCCCCACTCCCCCACCCCCATTCCCCCACTCCCCCCTCCCCCACTCCCCCACTCCCCACTCGTCCCCCACTCCCCCACCCCACTCCCCACCCCCACTCCCCCACCCCCACTCCCCCACCCCCACTTCCCCCACTCCCCCCACCCCGCCACACCCATTCCCCCCCTCCCCAACTCCCCCACTCCCCCACTGCCCCCCCTCCCCCACCCCCACGCCCCCATTCCCACCCCCCCACTCCCCCACCCCCACTCCCCCACTCCCCCACTCCCCCACCCCCCCACTCCCCCACTCCCCCACTTCCCCCACTCCCCCACTCCCCCACTCCCCACCCCCCCTCCCCCACTTCCCCCACTCCCCCACTCCCCCCACCCCATTCCCCCACCTCCCCACCCCCACTCCCCCACTCCCCCACTCCCCCATTCCCCCACTCCCCCCACCCCCACTCCCCCACTCCCCCACCCCCACTCCCCCACTGTCCCCCACTCCCCCACTCCCCCACCGCCCTCCCCAACTCCCCCCCACCCCCATTCCCGCCACTCCCCCCACTCCCCCCACCCCCACTCCCCCACTCCCCCACCCCCACTCCCCCACTCCCCCACTCCCCCACCGCCCCTCCCCAACTCCCCCACTCCCCCACTCCCCCACTCCCCCACCGCCCCTCCCCAACTCCCCCACTCCCCCACCCCCCCCACACCCATTCCTCCCTCCCCCACTCCCCCACCCCCACTCCCCCACTCCCCCACTCCCCCACTCCCCCACCCCCACTCCCCCACCCCCACTCCCCCACTCCCCCACCCCCCCACACCCATTCCCCCCTCCCCCACTCCCCCACCGCCCCTCCCCAACTCCCCCACTCCCCCACCCCCCCCACACCCATTCCTCCCTCCCCCACTCCCCCCACCCCCATTCCCCCACTCCCCCACTCCCCCACCCCCCCCACACCCATTCCCCCCTCCCCCACTCCCCCACCCCCATTCCCCCACTCCCCCACTCCCCCACCCCCACTCCCCCACTCCCCCACCCCCACCCCCACTCCCCCACTCCCCCACCCCCACTCCCCCACTCCCCCACCCCCACTCCCCCACTCCCCCACCCCCCCCACCCCCACTCCCCCCACTCCCCCACCCCCACTCCCCCACTCCCCCACCCCCACTCCCCCACTCCCCCACCCCCCCCCACCCCCACTCCCCCACTCCCCCACCCCCACTCCCCCAACCCCCCACCCCCACTCCCCCACTCCCCCACCCCCACTCCCCCACTCCCCCACTCCCCCACTCCCCCACCCCCACTCCCCCACTCCCCCACTCCCCCACCCCCACTCCCCCACTCCCCCACTCCCCCACTCCCCCACTCCCCCACCCCCCACTCCCCCACTCCCCCACTCCCCCACCCCCACTCCCCCACTCCCCCACTCCCCCACTCCCACTGCCCCACTCCCCCACTCCCTGCAACCATTACATTCAGCCCAAGATTTGCAGAAGACAGTAGAGACTGAGAGGTAAAAGATCCAGGCGTTATTGTGCACAGGTCTGTGAAGGTTCCTGGCCAATGTAGATAAACTGTAATTAAAATTAACAAGGTATTGGGCTGTAATAGAATTCTTCAGTGTAAATCAATGCTCACCATTTCGATATATGTAGAGACTGTGGCCAATTTTTCACCCCTTCCCCCACATGACAGGTGACAGAGTGACCTTGAAAAGATCCAGAGAGCAATTCTGAACTTAAAGAAGCTCAGCTACTCAGATCACCTCTAGACTTTGGTCTATTGAGTTCAGATCAATAGTGTAGGCTGAGAAGTAGTAGGAGCCCATAAAATAATCCCAAGGATGTTGTGCCTCTTGATAGATTATTTCCGTTTAACAGAGTGAGAATGACACAGAGACATGAGTTGAAATTCTGTAAGGATAGGAATAGACTGGATGTTGGGCAATTCTATTTTTCCAATGATCTGCGAGCCTCTGGAATGTGTTGTTGGTTGGTGTGGTTAATGCTGACTCTCTCTCTGTGTCTTCAAGGAGGAGCTGAACCAGTTCTTGGCCAGAGCAGAGATTGCACTATGTAGAGGGGAAGTCTCTCTATAAAAACCACTTGGTCCAGGTGACCTCATGGGCTGCTTTCGATCAGCTCAACGTGTTGGAGAGGAGTTGTCCAGGGTATTTTTTCCTTTATTGGCCCTGGGTTTCTTTCTCAGTTTATTTTTCTCGCCAGGGTGAGTACACAGCTGTGGGGAGAAGTAGAAATGGGAATGGAGGTTGGGGGGTTTAAATTGGGGAGAGGCAAGAGTGGGGAGGGAGGGAGCTAGTGTTTAGTCATGGTGCTCTGGCTAGCTTGGTGAGGGGCAGGTTTGAGGAACAAGCTGTTGTTAGCCTCCTCATCAATTGTGTATGTTCACCATCCACATAACTAACCTTCAGGATCCATGTTCTCTTCAACAAGTAAACTGGAGGCAGCCAATCTTGGTTATCTTAATGAACCAATATCTAGTCAAAAAAAAAACAGACTGCCCTTGTCAATTTACCCTGCAGTATAGAAATTGTTAATAAACTGGAAGGTCTTCAAGAACAATCAGTATTCAAATCAGGATCCTGTCTCCTTGGAAACAAGTATAATAAATCAAAACTGACAAAGGTCATCTCAGCCTGCAGCTGTGGTGCCTTCTGTCAAATGCTAATTCAGCTTTGGTGTTGGACATCATGTAGGTGTCCACTATTCACGTGCTACCTTCCTGAGTTCAAGGTGGGTGCACAGGAGCAGACAAGCATTTTGTGTTTGGAGAAGAAATTGTACAGGAAAATTAAAGAAACTTTAGCAAGAGTCAGAAAAAAAAAGTTTTTGAAAGCACTTTACCATGTCTTCCAGAAACATTGCTCAGGACTTCACATCTACAAGGAGTTAGTTTGAAGTGGAATGATTGAAGTAAGAAAATGCAGCAACCGGGACAGAACGTCAATTAGATGAATAACCAGATAATCTGATGTGATGCCATTGGTTAAGGGGAATTTATGGCCAGAAGGCCAACCTTGTTTCTAATATTGTCACATGTAAGGTGCAGCCTTCTATCTCCGGTAAGTTACTCTATGGTTCAGACACAAGAATAATGAGAAATAAAGAGAGCACACTCAGATATCTGAATTAAATATTAAGCTTCCTCAGATCAGACGGTCAGCAAA